>NW_026067957.1:5855145-6017149 GCF_014885135.2 Alexandromys fortis | reverse complement strand
TTTTTTTTTTTTTTTTTTTTTTTTTTTTTTTTTTGGCCAAAGTACCTGCTCCAAGAATTCGAAATACTATAGCTCATAGCCCCACAGAGACATGGGATTGTACAACAGAAGGGATTCTTCTAACTCGAGGAAACACCCAGGATCGTGCAGTTGGTTAGTAGCTGTGTTACATGGTGTTCTTTGTACCACCTGTTTTTTTTAACCCTAATTTCATAGTGCATATGTTCACAAGAGAGCATATTCCAACATAAAGTGTGATGACTCTCTCTAGGGACAGAGAGGTGCTTTTATCTAAAGGCACAGTGGGGGCGCGGCACTGTAGGTCAGTGGTAGAGCTTTTGTCTAGTGTGCTTGAAGCTCCGGGTCAGTCTCCAGCCAACAAGACCAAATAAGCAACGAAGGCGCCTTTCCCCGTCGCTTCCGCTCATGTCAGGGATCACAAGACCTGATGTGTCTGGTGGAAAGTTATTTTCTGGCTGTGGCATTAGGAATTCCTGGCCATTAAGTGGAGAATGTCTGCGCTGCTGTTACACTCGTCTTTTTATTTTTTATTTTTTTATTGAGCCGGCACATCCGTGGACAGTGTGCACAGTGTGCCCGCCTCCACACCAGCCCCGCTCTTCTGCTCTTTGTTAGCCTGAACTTTATACTGTGGCTTCCTCCCTGGCTGGGTCATCTCTTCATTACAAACAGAAACATCTGGAAAAGTAGGGGGACAATGCTACAAGGTACAGCCTGTACTCCTCATGAGACCCAACTGTAGCTAACGCTTACCCTGTTTGCTTATAGTTTGGAAAATATTTTAGATATAACAGTTATGCTTTGTGTATAGTCTCTGTTGGGTTACAGCGTCTCACCATTTATCTCAAGTGACATATTCCTAAGAAACTCGGTGTCACTCTCGATGTCCCCACCTCAGCGTCATTTGTCACTCAGGGCACCCTCATTTCCTATCTCTAAGATTATTGCTTGTTCTTCTGTTTTTGTTTTGTTTTTCAAGACAGGGTTTCTCTGTGTAACAGAAGCTTTGCTGTTTCAGAACTTCCTTTGTAGACCAGGCTGGTCTTACCTGATTTCCAGCTTACTGGAAATGAGATCGGAAGGCTTGATTAGATTCCAGAGGAACATTCTTGGCAGGGATCTTTCCGGGGTGGTGCTGTGCCCTTCAAGAGATGGCACGCCATGTCCATTGTTACTGCTGTGAAGTGTGCTGGCTGAGCTGGGGTGGCGACAGACACGGCCTTCCTTAAGAAGCACTTGCTTCCTCGCAGCTAGTACTTAATCTATAAGGCAAATTTTCTTTTTGGAACCATGAAAACCAATTCTTCCCAGTCAGTCTTCCACCCATGGCTTCGGCGGCCATTAACGCCCAGCTTTCTTTCTTGTTTGTAAAATAATTGTGTTCTGGGTCCATTTCAGTTTGTTCTTTCACAGAGAGAGTTGTGTTTACTCTCACAAGGGTTCAGTTGTAAGCTCAGATGATCCATGGCCCTCCTTGACCTTAAATCCACTGTGGGAAAACTCCGCTCTATGATGTCTTAGCGTGAGACTCAGGGTTTAGGCAGGAGACAGGAAGTCCTTGGTGATGTACTAGCGTAGGAGTACTGAGTGGCAGAATGGATACCGACCCCTGCCAAGTGTAAGCACCTGTCTTGCTGGAGCAGGGAAGGAAGTTCGTTTTCAGTCAGTGACCAAAGTTCAAACTGAAGAAGGCTGGTGTGAACTTTGTACTAGACCCTCAGTTAACTACGTGTCTGTGCATTCCTGTGTGCTTGCACAGGGCATTCCTGTGTGCTTGAATACGTGGCATTTCTGTGTGCTTGCACAGGGCATTTCTGTGTGCTTGCACAGGGCATTTCTGTGTGCTTGCACACTGGGCATTTCTGTGTGTGCTTGCTCTAGCATTTTGAAACAGATCACCCCCGGAATTGAGAACCCTGATGATCCTGACTCATTTTGGGGGTAAGTTGGGAGTGGGCTTTCTCCAGAGCTCCCGATAGCACGTGCTCAGGCTCCAAACCCGAAAGGCTCCTTTTTTGGCACTGCAGCATCTTTGTGTGTCGGCATCTTAGGAATCTGGGGGAGCCATATAAAGATCAGAAATGAGCCTGGCCCGAGAAGCTCCCTCTGACATGGTAATTCCAGTTCGTTGAATCCTGGCCCACTCGGATGAGACCATATAAAGAGGCTGCTTCCTGAGTTTCCCGCGCTCTGCCTCTCCCGGGCTTCTTTTTGTAGCATGCTGGTATTTCAGGACTGCAGCCGTGGTCACGTGCTCGCAACCCTCTACTCGCAGTCGTTCCTGCCCTGGGTTTATTTTTGGAGACAGTACATTTTTGCTTCTCTATGCGGAGCTATGCGGGGTCCTGCCCCCTCCGCCCGGCAGCGGCAGCCCCAGCAGGCTATGATTAGTTCCCACACTCGAGATGTGGCTTGGTTTTCCAGAGAGAACTGAGGGATGCTGCTGTCACCAGGCCTCATTTCTGCCCTTCGTGGGGTTACATAATCCAAGACTCCTCTTTACAGAAAAGTATGTGTGTGTGTGTGCGTGTGCGTGTGTGCGTGTGTGTGTGTGTGTGTGTGTGTGTGATGTCATTTGGCAGGAAGTCAGCCAAAGTTGGAAATGGCTTTTCTGATGAATGTCTTGGGGTCTTAGCTCTGGATCTCAGAAGCAGAGTCGTTTGAAGGATAAGCTGGGACTTTGGAATTTGAGGGTCAGTCCTCTCTTCTGGCGCTGAAGATCATTGGAGCTGTACATTTTTTCCTCCCCAACACAGGAATAACATCACTGTCTTGTCCAGAGCACCTGTAGGAACAGAGCGTGCTAGCCTCCAAGGCGCTCCCTGGTGCTCCCAGGCAAGTTCTGTACTTGATGAACTCCCGGGAAGCAGGTGGCAGCTGTCTTAGCCTGCCTGAAGCCTGGGGGTCTCCTTCCAGGGAGGGACCCCAGCAAACTCTTTCCCCTTTAAATGAATGGGTCGTTATGAAGAAAATGCAGGCATGTACGAGCTAAGAAAAAAAAAAAGAATTACATTCATGTCTCTTCTGGTCCTATCCAGACCTGAAGGGCAGGATGGAGAGGGATCTGTGGCCCCTGTAGGAGAAGAATGACTACAGCTGGGGCTCAGAGCACCGAGCAGGGTAGGACCTTCAGGACTGCAGGACTCCTACCTCTGAGCTGTGACCTTCAGGAAGGAAAGGCACGTGGGTCTCAGAAGGAGCAGTAGGAGTGGCCTAGCCTCAGGTTGTCCCGTGTTTCAGCTTGTTCCTGGAAGGTCTTGGGACTCTTAGAGATGGAGATTCTTGGGTGCCTAGATGTCACCAGAGCTTCCAGGAAGGGCATCAAGGCAACCAGGGGATGGACAGTCCATGTAGAAGAAACCAGTTGATTTTCTGAAACTGCACTGTCCGAAGCCAGTCATCTACTTCCATGTCAAGTAGACCGTCTGCACTTAGTTTAAGAAGCAGCCGTGCCAGCAGGGTGCACCTGACATCACTTGGCTTGCATTGTCAATGCTCAGGATACATCCCCAGGATATTCCCAGGTTCCCTGACCATGGCGTTGATGGAGCTACAGAATTTGCTCTTGCTTGTGTGCTGTTTCTGGTATCACTATCACGTCACCATCCCTGCTGGCACATACACACACCCTTGGGTTGTGTGTCTATCTGTCTGCCTGCTTGCCTTTTCCAGTGCTGGGAATCAGATTCAGTTAGGCAAGTGCTCTTCTCGTGAGCTGCACTAAAGCCCTTCTCATGCATTTCTCAATCCAGGGCAAGACTCAGTTTCTCCATAATGCTTCCCTGACTTGGCCTTCCTCTGCGTGTCCTGGGTTGGCACCATTCTCTTTGCCCTTCAGCTGTGTGCCGAGTTTTGGGAACATGCTTGTCAGAGTAGTCTTTAAGATGCCCCAGGACAAAGTGGCTTCATGAGCCAGCTACCAGGGTGACAAGAAAGGGCAAAGCTTCCTGGAGCTCTCCTATGCCTAAGGGGAGGTCTCACCTCAGCCTCTGCTTTGCCTCCCTGGAGCACTGCGGCTCCCTGAACTCATGTCTGCCACTGCCACCATTGTGGCCTCCTGGGTTTACCTTCAACCTGATGTGTGTTCACACAGATTTCACCCAGCCCTGAAGTTTGCCTCCTGTTGGCCTCATTGAACTAGGAACATCTGAAGACAAGGAGGGCATAGTTTTCTGTCTCTGCACCAGGATAGTGCCCAGGGAATGAAGGTGAACCCTGCAGAAGACTCCGTGTAATTTGGAATAGCGGGTAATGAAGTCTGTCTCATCCAGCCAGGATGTTTACGTGACCTTGACAGGACTCCCAGGCCTGGAGACCATTTCCAGTTCTTGGTCTCAGTAATCAACCCAGAGTGTAAACATTCCCCACCAGGAGATGGACCTCTCCCTCTGAATGCGCAGGTTCCAGTTCTGCAGACTGCTGAGTCCTGCCTGTCCCTCCTCACCTCCTCCGGTACTAGCCTGTCTGTCAACACAGCTTGGTTTAGAACAGCCATGGAAATCCATCTCCCAGTGTGTCTAGGAGGGTATTTCTGAAAGGTCAACTGACAGAGGGTGCAAGCACCAGTCGTGGGTGGGGAAGGAGACAGCAAGCTGTGCAGATGTACTCATGTCTCCTCACGATGACGGGATGCAGTGTGAGCTGTCCCACTCTCTGCCCACTGTGTCTTCCCTGACACAATGGCCTGCACCCTCAAACTCCAGCTAAAGCATACCCCTTTCCCGTTAAGTTTCTGCCATCCTCCACGCTGCCAACTGAGCCATCGAAGAGAAGCACCCAGTATGTCTCTTGTCGGCTGATTCTTACGATCAGTGGGAAGGCACGCGTGTGCCTCCTGACTGCCCCAGCGCCCCCTGAGCTTAACCAAGACCCTAGCGGTGGGAGTCCTGTTACCTACCTATCTTTCCAGAGGTCTCCTCGCGTACCCCCTCTCCTAGATGCTCCAGTGTTTGAGGAAGAGGAGGAACAGCCTCCACCATGGTGTGTATTATGTCAGCTCTGGGAGGTTTCCGCCATTTGTGAAGAAAAACTTTGATTTTAGAGCTAGATGTCAAGCAGCTGGGCTTGGAGGACTAGCTGCTATACGGCAGGCTTGTTTCTCAGTCAAGGGCGCCATTTTGTGACTGGTAAAAGAATGGTGGCTGTGACCCGTAGGAGGGGAGCTCTTCGCTCACCCCCAGTGACCATGGCTTCCTGGGGCCTGGTTAGAGGTGAAGCCTCTCACCTTAGCTGCAGTGCCTGAGGAGATCTGGCCTGCCTGAAAGGAGTCTGGCTTTAATTTTCCCTCAAATGATTGTGTGTGTGATTATGGTCTGGTCTTTCCTGTGTGACAGAAGTCATGGTGGTGACAGTGACGGTAGAAGACAGGCCTGGCACTGTTCTCCGCACTTAGCCGTCCTGTCAGCAGGCCACTCCCTCTCCATTCGAAGGGATTACTCAGAAGACACATTTCGGAAGTCTGTCATCACCTCTGCTCCTTTTCTGCGCACTTTCCTTTCCCAGGTTGGACTTCTCCTCCCGTCACTGTGACCACATACAGAGTAGAGAAGAGCCAGTACACAAGAGTCAGTCTCCTCCTGACCTGTCCTGGGCTCCTGGCATCTTACAGAAAAGCTCCCCAACAGGCTGGGTGCTCCCCATACTTTACCATCACAGGCTTTGCTTGAGTTCATCCTGTCTTTCCCGATACCTGAAGCAGAGAAATGGTTGGAGACCACACACCCAGGTGTCGGCTGCTCCAGCCTCAGGCCATGGTTCTCAACCTTCCTGATGCCACGACCCTTTAGTACAGTTCTTTATGTTGTGGTGACCCCCCCCAACCGTAAAATAACTGCCATTTTTCTACTGTTATGAATCCTAATGTAAATATTCGATGTGCAGGTTGCCTGAAATGGGACCCCCATGAAAGGATCATTAGACCCCCAAAGTGGTTGCAACCCACAGGTTGAGAACCACTGAACTAATTAATGGTTACGTCAAAGTGTGTTCATTCTGCCCATTGGGCAGGCCAGAAAAGATCACACTGCCTGTTTTTTCTCAGAAACTGCATAGCTTCCCTCTCCCCATTTCTGGTAAGCAGCAGCAGAACAGAGAATTCTGTACCAGGGATAAAATCAGTGCCACAGTACAGTAGCAACAGAAGGAACATTAGCAGGAAGGAGCCAGAGGTGAGGACAGGTGAGGGACTGGCCACGTGTGTCCCCTGCCCCCCCGGGATGCTCCTGCTCAGCCTGCGTATTGCCGGATATTCCAGTTTGTCAAGACAGCTGGAAACTGACTTGTAGTGTGGAAATCTTCCAATTCTTAGATGGTATCATAAATTGAAAACAAACAAAAGAAATTGTGAGGCCAAACACAACACAGCAACCAATTAATGTCCACACTGCATCGTCTCAGGGAAAACGGGGCCATCCTCCGGTAGGTAGGCTTTTCTCGATTTAAGAGATTTATGTGCATGCATGCATGAGCATGTGCGGGTGTGAACCTGTGCACATGCGTGAAGGCCCGAATAGGGCACCAGGTGTCCTTCTCCATCACTCCCTACCTGTTTCTTTTGAGGCAGGGACTTCTCCCGCGCCTGAAGCTGGAATTTTCCTGGCTGGGCTGAAAGCTGGCCGGCCTCAGTGATCTCTGCATCTCCACCGTCTGCAGAGATGGGGTTAGATGTGTGCACGAGATGCCCTGATTGTTATTTGGGTGCTGGGATTTGAATTCTGGTCCTTATGATTAGAATAGCAAGCATTCTTAGTCACTGGACCATTTTTCTAGCCTACCCCACCCCCTTTTTGAGATAGTGTCTCTCTGTGTAGCCCAGGCTCCCAAGTGCTGACATTATAAACATGCTCTGCCTTGCCTGGCCATGAATCGGTTTAAAACATCTCAAGGGGGCTCAGTGTGGGTCAGTTCAGTTCAAACGTTTGTGCCTTCAACACACTGTCTTATGCATGGCAGGAGACAAGACAAGGTCCTTTGATTCTGCATATCACTTGGGTCCCTCTGTCTATTTAGAGAAGCCCTGCCCACTCTGTGCTGTCTGAAGAAGCCCCCTTACCTCCGCAGCTCAAGCCTGGATTCCTGGGGCAAGAAATCAAGTTGATTCTTTGTGGTTGTTTGTCTCACTGTGTCTTTCAGGCTAGCCTCAAACTTGGAATCCTCCTGCTTCAGCCTCTTGAGTGCTAGGATTAGGGGCATGCGTCATCGGACCTGGCTCTACTTACTTCTGCCTGGGTCCAGTACACTGGGATTCAACCAGCTGTGTGTCTAAGGGAAAGCAGGGCATGGGATACATGGCTGCTTCTTTCAGTGTGTTAGGTGGACTGAGCAGCAAGGGCATAGCCTCTTAGTACATCGTTGGGTCTCCCCGTACCACCTCCAGGGACAGAAGGTTGATGTTTTCCGCTTCTGTATTTAAGATGCCTTTAAGTGGGATCGGCTTGCAGGGGCTTCCTCTGGCTCTGTTGCCGGCCTCTAATGTAGAAAGCTGATTTTTTTTTTTCCAAGTGTCCCTTACATTTTCCAAGTGCTCAGTGAGGTGTGGGTGTTTTATTCCATGGCTTGGATCCTTCTCAGTCATTTCCAGCAGATCCTGGCTCCTACCACAGAAAGACCCTGTATGTAAATGGGACACTTGTTTGGCAGGTAGGGACACTGCTAAGCTGGTAGAAAAGAAAACTGATCACCATGTTAAAAACAAACAAATAACAGAAACAGGCTGGGTGATAATGGTGCACACCTTTAATCACAGGTGAATCTCTGTGAGTTTGAGGCTAGCCTGTGGTGTGGAAAGGCCTTCTGTATATGTGTTGCTTTTATTGGTTAATGAATAAAGAAACTGCTTTCAGCCAGTGGCTTAACAGAATATAGCCAGGCTGGAAAAGATATATAGAGAGAGTAGACAGAGTCAGAGAGACGCCACATAGTCACCACCAGAGACAGATGTGCTGAAACCTTGCTGGTAAGCCACACTCATGTGGTGATACACAGATTAATAAAAATGGGTTAATTTAAGATGTAAGAGTTAGCCAGAAGTATGCTTAAGCTATTGGCCAAACAATATTGTAATTAATACAAATTTCTGTGTGATTATTTTGGGTCAGAGCATCTGGGGAACAAACGAGCAGCCTCCACCTAATGTAGGCCTCTGTGTGTTTCTTTGGGACTGAATGGCTGCGGGACCAGGAGGAACAGAAAGCTCCTCCAACAAGCCTGGCCTACAGAGCAAATTCCAGGATAGCCAGGGCTACACAAAAAAATGAAAAAAAAAAACTGTCTTGAAAAAAAACCAAAACAACAACAAAACATCAAAAGCATTAGGCATGCAGGCATATTGAGAGGTATTTGTATCAAACGGTCCTATTAGACTTCCGAAAGGAGGGCACAGTGACATGACATTTCGGTCCAGGGGTCAGCAAACCACATCCTTCCCCTCACAGTTGGCCCGTGGCCTGGATTTAGACTTTCTGTTTTGTTTTTGAAAGTCAGCTATACCGTTTGCCTTAGTATCAGAACTGGTTTTCTCCACAATGTCAGAGTTCAGTGGTCACACCAGAGACTGTGTGTCCCGTGAAAGAGATACTTGCCTCCTAGTCCTTCGTAGAAGTTTGCTGACCCCTGTTGCAGCCCATTTATCAGAATGCCTCTCCAAACTGAGAGCCACAGCTAGAATTTTATGAAGTTCCTGGAAAAAGAAAACTGAGATTTCAAAAAAAAATTCCTGGAAGAATGCTGTGTAATTCAAAATAGGACATGTTCTGGGGTGTTTCACTGGCTCTGGTGTTTTAGAAGCTTGCTATTGGGTGGTATTTTTATTTCCACCATGCTGGTTAAGAATTTGTCCAGTAGGCTTTCTGGCCGTGCCCATTCTAGGGGAGTGCTTCCTAGCCAAATGGCCAGCATCATGTTTATGTCCGCTAAGCAAACCTTACTCTTAAATCTTCATTTTATTACTTTTATTCTTATAAAAGTAATATAAATAGGCCATTAGAAGTCAGAAAATTGGTAACAGCACAGGGATGGGCAATTTAAATTGCCCTTGTTGGGAGTCCCTATTATGTGTATAGAGCTAATGAACTAAGTAAAAATATTTGTGGCCATTTGCAAAATCAGATCCTTATTCCTGCTGCTTTGAAATGGTTTTAATTAATGTATATGAACTTTGATATTTTTATAACATAGTTTTATATTATTTGCATATTATTTTGTATATATCCTTTTATTTAGTTTCTTATTGCTGTCTGTTTTGGTTGTTGACAAGTGTTGGTTACACAGAAATGACGTATATTCATCTGTGTTTATGTCCTTGTGATAATTTCTGGGTTTAGAATTGCTGTCTTAGGGCTAGAGAGATGGCTCAGCAGGCTTCTCTTCCAGAAGACCTGGTTCCATCCCCCTAGCAGCCACATGGTGGCTCATAACCATCTGTTAACTCCAGTTCCAGGGGATCTGATGCCCTCTTCTGGCCATGATAGGCCTTGCACACATGTGGTATACAGATATACATTCAGGCAGAACATCCCCACACACAGAAAGTAAAACTTAAGAAATCTTTAAAGAGGGAAAAAAAAAAAAGGATGACTGCCTTAACAGGCATAAGCAGGCTGGAGAGATGGCTCAGGAGGTAAAACATCAGGTTCTCGGAACCCACATAAGAAGCTGGACATGGTAGTGCTGTCCTATAACCATAGGGAGGGAAAGACAGGTAGAGCCTTGCACCTCATTGCTCAGCCAGCCTAGCCTGATCAGTGAAATCCCAGTTCAGTGAGAGACCTTGTCTAAAGTTGTCAATGTGGAAAACTGAAGAAAGACACCCAGTGCCACTTTGGGCCTCCATACATGTGAATATATCCTCTACCCCCACATACATGCACACACCACATGTACACATACACACATACATATGCATGGACACACGCACGTGCGCACACTGGAAATGCAGCTCACTGATAGAGTTTGTACTTAGCATGAATGAGGCCCTGAGTTTATTTTCCAGACCTGAAAAAAACAAAAACAAAACCTTGAGTATTTTAAGTCTTCAGTAGACCTCTGCCAGCTGTCCGTTAGATCTCCACACCCACCAGGAGGGATGATGGGATGATTTCCATAGGAAATTAGAATTTATTTTCATATTTTTATTGCGGAAGTGCTTCAGTGGGCTAACTTGGTTCAGGTGACCTGAACCTGGTGCTCTGTGGTATTGGGAGGCACAAGCTGAGTGACTGCCGTCTGCTTCTCTCACACAGACTCCCCCACCAAAACCACCTCGACGGCAGGGAGGCTGGGCAGATGACTCCATAAAGGTGTCAAAGTGAGTACACCGCTCCCAGGGCTAAGTTGGGATGGGTAGGGCGCTATGGAGATGGGGACGGGGACGGCATGCCCGTGTTGTCATTTTTGTCACCTTCCTGAGGCAAGTCACGTGCTTTTTAGGTATACAACGGAGCTGTTCTTAGTTCTGCACCTGTTACCTGGTCAATTTTAGGACATTTTTTCTCCCATCCCATGAAACAATCCCTGTACCTCTTAATGTCCCTTTTCCACGAAACCCCAACTTCCCACCCATGGGCAGCAGTTGCTGTCTCTGACTTGCTTCTTCTGAGGTCTGTGTCAGTGGGCCCTGATTTATTTCATACTTTATGACTTCTCTCTTGCTTGACTGGCCGTTTTTAAAGTCCGGCCCTGCCCTGTTCTTCATCTCTCCAGCCTGCTGGAATTGCCCATTAGTTTCTTGGATGAACTCTGCAGCAGAATGTAATCTGCATTGGGCGTAGATCATTCATTCGTGAAGAACGGGACAGGTGTCCCTCATGTTTATCATACGCTGGTGCTGGGAGCGGGTGGGAACACTGGCCCATGATAACTCAATATTGTCTTATTCTCTCCTCTCCTTTGGAGCTCCTAGAAGGAGCAACCAGTGCCACAGGCCCGTCACATCCCCTTTTGGTTGTGCGGGGCTGTGGATGCTGGGTCCGTTCTCACCCAGCTGGATAAGGTTGAGTGAAGCGTTCAGGATCCTTGAGCCTCTGGATGTCAGGCTGACAGGGTGGTGCGGGGGTTGAAGCAACAAGACCAGTGCTGTTGTGATAGCCAACTCCTTTCTCACCCCAACCATTCATCCTTGTGCCAGAGGCCTTGTGGTTCCATATTGAGTGATGGCAGAGCATGGTGATCGGGAGGCACAGATCCTGGAACCAGAATGCCTAGTTTCAAATCCTGACTCTGCTCCGTGTTACACCACAGAGATGCTTTGTCTACTGCTAGATGAAAGAACACCAACTGAGCTATGTCCCCAGCGTGACGAGCGTTTTTCAGTCTAGACGGAGATGGACCTCTTGGGCCATCCATGATAGTATCCATTCTCTGGGAAGGTTTCCAAATGACATCTCTTGAGTCAAAAAGAACAGTTCCCCACTTCCGCCTGACTGTCACGTGGCAGCTGGTCCTCCCTGATTTTGCCCATAGGAATCCACTCACAGCTGTGGGCATCTGATTCAGAAACACCTGGGTGTGGATTGTAGCACTAGCTTCTGTGGCCATGTCCACTTAGGGATGTCATTTAGCCCTATAAGAGAGCAGTAATAAGGTAGAGGCTGGAAGACACAGCTCAGGAAAAACTCTCAGGGCCTGCCCAGCCGGGTGCTAAGTTTATGGTAGTGTGTACAATGCCCCAAATTGATCCCAATGTCGCAGGAAACAACAGCAAAATTCTAACACTGATGCTTAAAACTATGGTGATTGGTAATAGCATGGCCCTCTCTTAGTTCTGAGATTATAAAATAAAGCCTGGTGGTGGCGGCTCACGCCTTTAATCCTAGCACTCAGGAGGCAAAGAGAGGCAGATCTCTGTGAGTTCGAAGACAGCTTGGTCTACAAGAGCTAGTTCCAGGACAGGCTTCAAAACCTACAGAGAAACCCTGTCTCGAAAAACCAAAAGGGAAAAACAAAAACCCAAAACACCAAACAAACCAACAAAATAGGAGGGTGTCTCTTGGGCAGTGCTGGCTGCCACCTGCATGCAGCTCCTGCTGTGAACCTCTGGTTTTCTTTAGTTCTGGGGTGGGCGGCTTCCAGGCTGAACAAGTTTGGCTACAGCTAGGTTTTCTGGATTCTCGGAGTTTGATTCATTGTGTAAACCAGTTAATCTAGGCTGGTCTGACACGAAGAAAACTGTTGGACATTTTCCTAGCCCTCGTCTTTAGTCCCATTTTACAGATGGAGTCAGTGGAGTTGTCAGGGTAAGTGCTCTCTCTGCTCAGAGCTCCCTGCTAAAGGACATGGAAGGAGAAGCAATGGGAAGAAGGGACGCAAAGGACTGCAAAGAAACATGTCCTGCTGTTGCCTTTACTCTGTTCTAGTGCTGGGGCGATTACAAATCGTTTTTAATTCCTTGCATTAAGTCTTAGATGTAAGGTAGACCAGAACTTTATTCATTGCACCAGTGGGGTGGCCACTTGCCAAGGTTATTTAAGACACATATAAAGCCTGGTGATGGAGCAAGTGATAGAGGCCCATGCCTTTAATCCCAGCACTTGGGAGGCAGAGGCAGGTGAATGGATCTCTGTGAGTTCGAGACCAACCTGGTCTACAGAACAAGTTCCAGGACAGGCTCCAAGTCAAACCCTGTCTCGAGAAACAAAAACAAACAAAAAACCCCCCAAAGACACACACAAAAATTACAGCGTCTTAAAAGATGTACAGTCTTAGAGTAGACATTACCTGTAATTAGAATTTCTTTTAGTAGTTGTCTTCAAAATAACACCTTTAGAGATTTTCTTGGCCCAGGGATGTAGCTCAGTGAAAGAGAATTTGCCCAGCATGTAAAGGCTCTAGGTTCTGCCCCCAGCACTAGAACAGAGTAAAGACAACAGCAGGACATGTTTCTTTGCAGTCCTTTGCGTCCCTTCTTCCCATTGCTTCTCCTTCCATGTCCCTCGTCCTCTGTTTTATTCCTGAACCATTCCAAAGTAAGTTGTAAATGTTGTGACATTTCTCCCTTTATACTAAAGCTCACATCTTCCAGTGTAGTCACAGAATCTTGATCACTGGGTCACTGCAGTTACTTAATAGTATCGGATACGTCATTTACATTTAAATGGCCCTATTTGTCCTTCGATGTCTTCTTAGCCCTGGAATCCAATCAGAATCCACACATTATACTAACTAGTTCTATCCCTCTTTCCTCCCCCTCCTCTCTCTATCCCTCTCCCTTTTGGGGGGCGGGGAGACAGGGTCTTTATAACCTAGCCTCAAACCCATATCCATCCTCTTGCCTCAGCCTCTCAAGTGCTGCAATTCCAGGTAGACGCCACCAGGCCCAGCTTCTTCTCCTTTCTTAACCCATAACAGCTCCCATTACTGTGGAGTCTGTGGACTGTCCGAGACATCCAGGCCAGTCATCTCACAGAAAGTCTGTCTTTAGTTTCTCCAATTTGTCATGATTAGATTCACACTGAAGGCCTGGGACAAGGACAGGTGTTACTGTGCACTTCCTCCCACATCTCATGCGAAGGCACAGGACTGAGCAGAGCCCTGTGCTGGCAGTATCGAGTGTGACTGCTTAGCCTTGTTGAGGACCTAGAGAGCTTCCCCTCAGAAAGTTCTGATTTTTTTTTTTTTCTCTAAGAGTGAATAGTGGTCGATTTGGTTGCCTTAGGGCGCTGCACGGAGTCTGCTCTCCACAACTTTTTCCCTAGCAGCGTTAGTGTCTACTAGTGTTTTTTGCAGGAACCAAACAGTGCAGGGTGTGTTTCCTGGCCCAGGAGAGCTAGATTCTAATAGAGGATATCAGGCATCTCTAGTCAATAAGTCGGGAATCGTCCAAGGAGCACAGGTAAGTGGGAGGCAAATGGCGTGGGTGGTGCTCGCCATGTGACGTCAGAAAACAGTGACAAGGCCAGGGGCCACCTTGCAGAGTAGATGTGGGTCAAGCTAGTTGGATTCTGACAGAGACGGTGAGAATGTTTTGGTTTAAGATTTGGTGTTGGGGACTGGAGAGATGGCTCAGCGGTTAAGAGCATTGCCTGCTCTTCCAAAGGTCCTGAGTTCAATTCCCAGCAACCACATGGTGGCTCACAACCATCTGTAAAGAGGTCTGGTGCCCTCTCCTGCAGGAACACACACAGACAGAACATTGTATACATAATAAATAAATAAATAAATAAATAAATAAATAAATATTTAAAAAAAAAAAGATTTGGTGTTGGGAGGAAGACAGCCTCCTCTTTAGGCGGTTGGTCAAAGAATTTGCGCTGGAAAACAGTCTGCCTGCTTTCGAAGCTCCTGGGATAGTAATGGCTGCGTGGCACCACACTTCTGACACAGTCTGGCTGCTTTTAGGAATTGCCAGATGCCTGGAGCTCAGACAGGGCACAGTTCCACTGGTCTTTCTGGGAGCAGGATGTCTAAGGTCAGACGGCAGCATGACATAGTTCTTGATGAGGGGCTCTTTCTGGGTAGGTCTGCTTCTCTTCCTCTCTCCCATTGTGAGTGCTTCATCCTTGTGACCCCAGCCCTGCCCAACTGGCCACTTGCAAACACCATCATTACCTTAGAGATTCGGGGTTCATTATAATAATATGGGGATGGGGTGCAGACAGCTCCTGGCCGTGACAAACTCAGGTAGGTTCCATCAGTGAAGGGGGACAAATGACCGTGTCAGACGGAAGAGGGCTGTTTGCCTCTCACTAGTGAGCTCGGAGCCAGCATACACAAGAGCCCGTGGTACCTTTGTTCGGCGTGTGAAACACTCCCAAGACAGAGTAGAGCATCTGTGGGCCTTGGCCCTGGGAGGTACCGTGTCCCAGAACTCGGGCTCACTCCAAGGTACAGAGCGGGACTGACTTGAGGAATAGCTGAGGACCTGACATTATTATCTGTCCCTTCTGGCCTGAAAGTAGTAGCTGTGCTAAAGGCACCATCTTGGAGTCAGTGCCTGAAGTTGTCTGAATGGGGACACTGAAAGTGTTGATGGGTCCCCGGCATGGCCATGGTGATAAGAGTTGAGTGCAGGGAAGCAGACCTGGGGAGGAGAAGGCCTTCTGACTAAGTTTTGTCTCAAAGTGTCTGTTTTTGGGTTTGTCCCTGCATTGATCTGCAAGGGAATGAGGCAAGTAATGGCCCCTCGGGGACTTTCAGGACTTTGCTCTCAATGTCAGCCGTCATTTTCAATCACCCTCTCCCTCCCAGCCATTAATTTTGGCCCAGGATCATGGGGACTTGTCCATCTATCACTCCTAATTGACACTAAATGATCTGTCAGTTTATTGATGAACGGCAGGAGTGGAATTGTCACAATATATTTTACTTTCCAACAACTCCTCCTGACAATTTTACCTTGTCCATCTCGCTCTGCTCACATAAATCTCCATTGGCCGCTCATTCCTCCTCGCGGGCTGTTCTGGTGCCAGCCACTTCCACACCATCTGCACGTGTCAAGGACATCAAGATGGCGGGGGAACTGCCGCACACTGGTCCCGAGGTTACCCCCTTCCCTCCTCCTCCTCTTCCTTTCTCTCTCTCTCTCTCTCTCTCTCTCTCTCTCTCTCTCTCTCTCTCTCTTTTAATGGCATAGATGTTCCAAGAATGCTAAAGGGCTTCTGTCCTCTCCCTCTGTGTCATTGCATATTGGAGTCTCTACCTTCTTGTTAACGGCGAGTAGTTAATTCTTATTAGGTTACAGAAGTGTGAAAGGCAAAGACTCACCAGACCTGGAGGGCTCGGCGGTCTCCAAGCACAGCCAGAGACATGGGCTGTGTCCTCGCTGGGAGCCGTGTCACAGCCTGCCCAGCCCACCACAGCCCGCTCGTTAGGAAGGTGTCGCAGGTGCAGGCTTGCTGGAGCTCCCTTCTGGGTGCTGTGCGTGGCTCCGGGGATGCAAGCCTGCATCCTACGATCTTCTGCCCTTGCCTACACCAGACCTAGATGCGGACAAGCCGTGAGGCTGGCTGCGCCTAGAAGTCTTCTCCATCCCTCCCAGCTTGCCACTCAGATGCTTCATTTAGTTGCTCCGCAACTTGAAAGATGGGAAATTGCTGGGTTAGACATAGGTTCGGGTAAACAGTTCATCTGACGAAGACGTACGTGGGGATATGAGTCCCTAGCAAGGAGAACAGCCTGACAGGATTGTTGAATCCCTCCCGCCTGCTGGAGAGCATTTTTGTTAATTGATAAGGACTGTTTTCCTTTATTAACCACCATGCTATTCTATGCCTATCAAAATTAATAACAATTCCTTAATGTTATCTGATACCCAGATCATATTCAGTTATTTTCATTGCAGCAAAGATGTCTTGGTGGAGTTGGGCTATAAAAAGGACAAATCAAGGTCCACACTTTGCTTAGTTGTTGCCCTTAGCTTCTCAGATTTGCCGCACCCCTCACTTTTCCCAAGTCTTTTGCTTTTTTTTGCTGGGTGGAGAGCAGACTGTAAGACACTTAGCCTGAGAGTATCCTGTATTCTGGATTTGGATCATTTCTCTCAGAGTTGTGGTGTTTAAATTGTTTCTTTATTTCCCCATGGTCCTGTTCCAAAGAAGAGTTATAGCTAGGTCTAGCTGGTACTTCAAGCTATGTGCACTGTTATGGCTGAGGGCTGGGAGTGAGGGGCCCGGGTGTGGGGAGTCCTGGGTGTGGGGGGCCCAGGAATGAGGGGGTCCGGGTGTGGGGAGTCCTGGGTGTGGGGGGCCCAGGAGTGAGGGGGCCCGGGTGTGGGGGGCCCAGGAGTGAGGGGGCCCGGGTGTGGGGAGTCCTGGGAAAGTCCTGTGTGTGAGGGGGACCTGTGGGGGGACCTGGATATGTGTTGGGGTACTCGGGCAGGGAGGTCTTGGGGGTTCCAATGTGGAGGGGTCTGGGAGGGCCCAGGTGTGGGGGGGCCCGGGTGTGGGCAGTGCAGATATGGGAAGGTATGGCCAAAGGGTGGGCACCGGTACCCACTTACTCCACTTTAAGTAATCCATGGTCAATGGAGTTAGTCATATATGCCCTCCCCTCCACCCTGCCATCCCATCAGACTCTTAATAGGTGCAGCATCCATTGGCCAGAGTTGCTTAAGGAAATCATTTCATTAAGTGTTATCACATGGTGATTTTTTTAAAAATGTTTTTCACTCCTTACGAAAAATTCTTCTGTTAAGAACTTGTTATTAATGATTTGATTGCCAAAAAATATAACCTGTCCTTACTTTCCTGCCTCCCGGCCATTAATCTTTATTGTGTAAAAATTTCAAACCTGTGGTAAGGTTGTAGGAATGTCTAGCAGGTTAGTCACCTGTAAGTTGACAGGGGTCCAAGGTTGAGTGCTATCGGGGGGCAGATGACTGAGAAGGGAAGACCTAGTGTGTGTGTGTGGTGGGGGGAGGGCTTCTGCAGTCAACTTTTAAGATACTCTAAGCTTAGAAAAGATGGCTTTAGGGGGCTGGAGAGATGGCTCAGAGGTTAAGAGCATTGCCTGCTCTACCAAAGGTCCTGAGTTCAATTCCCAGCAACCACATGGTGGCTCACAGCCATCTGTAATGGGGTCTGGTGCCCTCTTCTGGCCTGCAGGCATAGACACAGACAGAATATTGTATACATAATAAATAAATAAATATTAAAAAAAAAAAGATGGCTTTAGAGCCAAACACTGTCACAACGTTTTAGCATACCCCTTACATTTCTTTGTTCTATGTAAGACTCTATTGTGTGTCACTATTCCTGGGAGACACAAAGAAGCATCTACTCAGCCAAGTTAGGGGACTGGTGACCGACCGACCAGAGTAAGGATACCACCCAAATACAACTTGGTGAACCAGTGTGTTGGATTGGGATTTCTTACAGGTGACAGGGTGAGGGAACTTACTGGAACAAGAATTACTCAAAGACAACTACGTCAACAAAGCTTGCATGGGTGACTCAGGAAAGCTGGGAGTCTGGAGCACACTGCATAGCCTTCAGGCAGATCCACAGGTTGAAGAGGGTCTCTTCCAGCCAACTTGGCTGGACCGAGTCTCTTCTCAGTGGCTCAGGTAGTTGTCCAGATAGCTCTGCTTGTCTGAGTATCTCCTAGCCATCTTTGCAGCTTGTATATGCTTGGGGATGGATGAATGAATCTGATCAGTTTCAGGGACTTCCTGAAGGTGTTGAGTTGTTTCCTCCTTGAATTTAAGGAGCTTCCCAAAGGGTGGAATCTTTCACCTCCCTTAGAGCACCTAGGACATAAGGAATCAGTCTAGAAAGTTTTGTCCCTTGTGGAAATTGCTACAGTTTTCTCGACCAACACCCACAAAGAGCGAGTTCTCTTTTCCTCTAAGTTTGTGTTCAAAGCCTCCTAGACTGACAGATGGTCGAGGAAGAGTTTTTGTTGAATGAATTTAGAAAAGCTTTGGCCAAGCCAGGCTAGGCGACTCGGGCCTATAACTTTAAATACTTGGGAAGCTGAGCCAGGAAGATTGTAAGGCCAGCCTGGACAGCCTAGTGAGGCCTTGCCTCCAAGTTGCAAAAGAGGCCAAAAGAAGCTGGGCACATAGCGGGACCCCAGGGTCGGTGCCTGGTTCTGCAAAAGCAAGGACATGAATAAGCAAGCCCATAATTACTTCTAATTAATTTTAATCTACCTACATCCTTTATTGCTGGGTATCTGTTATATTCAGTAGGACCCGAAGATAAACTAAACAACACCCAGACTGTATGCATTGAAATAACAGGCGGAAGACAAGGTTCCTCACGGATGTGGGGAAAGGGCGCCGACGCGTCAGGTCGTTCCACCCTGCCCCCGGCACCCTATCCATCCATAGAGCTGGAAGGAGTGACAGTGGTCGGTGGCTAGTGGCGGAACAGGGTGCAGGTGAAGGCAGAGGCTGAGCTGCCCCTCTCCACTCAGCCCCGCAGCCTTGAAGCAGGGAGATACTTCCCAGGTCTCTAACTGGTGTTGGGGAAGGCAAGCCATGGAGATAGGGCCTCAGTCTGGTTTTCTGGGGTGGCCTGTTGCATATTTGTGCAGAAAAGCGTGGGCTTAAAACTGAAGTATAACCAGGCTGAAGGAGGCTGAGAATTCCTAAAGGAGAGAAAGCAAAAGAGGATATGTGGAGGCTTTGCAAATTAGCTTCATGTCTTTTATTTTATTTCATTTTATTTTGAGACAGGATTTCACTTTTTAGCCCAAGAACTCACTATATAACAAGGCTGGCCTCTGCCTCCTGTGCGGTGGGATTGCAGGCATGCGCCGGCACAACAAATTTAATGTCTGCCTGTGTGTATACGCGAACGCATGCGTGCACACATCACGCTGATTGTGCACACAGACAAACACTGGTTAATATATTTCCCCTAGCTGCTGTGACTCAAAGGCAGTGGTACTGGTCTGTGCTCTCCTGTTCGGGATCTCAAAGTGCTGGCTTTTCCCGGACGGACTTTCCTAATCTCAGTGGGAGGTAGAGAGGCAGGAGGTACAGTATTTTCCCAGGCCAAGAAAGCACCTGCCACGTGACTCCTGGGAAGTCTCCTGGAGGCTTTAGGATGCTCACAGGGATCCTGTAGGCTAGAGAGGTATGACCTGCACATCAATCTTTCTTGTGATCTGGGGGGGGGGGTTATAGGCCTCCACTTGGAGCAGACACAGGGGTGTTGGGTGTAGAGTCAGGTGCAAACTGGGGCCCTGCCTAGGGTCACAAAGCCAGTTCGCTGATGCAATGCCTGGGTGTGCAGTGACGGCACCGCTGCCCAGTGCTTCCTGGCCCAGCATCTGTTAGCTCCGCAGAGCAGAGTGGTGTGCCACTATGGAGTCCTCCAGCACCTCTCCGGAGCAGAGGGACATACCTGATGCCCCAGTGTCAGGAAGAGTGACTGCCTGGGCTGAATATGTGGCCTGCCCATGTGCCCTCAGTCCACGGGTCCTTGTCCCAGTAGCTGTCCTAGCCTGGTGGACCCTGGTGGGTCCAGGCATAGGTGACGGCCCTCACCTCCCCAGCCTGCTACTAGCCCCCCCTCCCCCCCCCCTAAGCTTCTCTCAGCCAGGTTAGTCTTGGCTTCTTTGTAATGAAGGACCAACTGCACATCTAGAATGAATTTTTACGTGCCTTTGAAGACTGGCCTGCAGCCCTTTGCAGTGTCTAGTGTTGCAGACATGAAGCTCTCTAGTCACCGCGGAGGGCCATTTCTTGGAGCTGGTCTGGGACTGTAGGGCTGGAGGTGCGTCTCCATGGATCAGGAGCAGAATGAGCAGCCCTTGGTAATAGTCCTTGAATAACAGTAGGCAAAATGCCAAGTCTCCTGTAGAACACTCCTTGTTTCCCTGGATTGTCCATAGTGCAGAGGTCATGTCTCTTAGGAAGTTCAAACCTGTATCTTTTGATCTGTCCAGTTCTGCTGTTGCTGGAGGGCTGTTTGGGGTCCATGTGAGTCCCTCCACCACTAGAGAACTCCCTGACATCAGCTTCAGGCTCCGTGTTTTAAAATAAAGTTCCTTCCCTAGTGTTCAAATGCAAACCAGACAGACACAAACTAAATTTACCCTCAGCTGCCATCTCCCCCAGTCTTAACTATCTCTTCAGCAGTGACTTCCCTGGACAGCTGTCCCCACATACTTCAGGAGGTGAGCTGACCTGTGACAGTTTGGCAGGTGACTTAGGATTTTCCGGTGGTCTGAAGCAGTATGTGTGAGGTGGAACTTCACTTTGATTCTTGGGTTTGGATCTTCTTCCAGGCTATGACAGAATGTAGTAGTGCTCTCTGGAGATGCTGGACACCAGCCGGGAGGGAGTTGGCTACCAGGCTGCAATGGGAGTGTCTGAGTTTCTACAGTGAGCTGTATTAAACTGTGTGCTTCTGTAAGCTTGGGGTATTCTTGGCATTTTAACACAGGTAGTGAGAAATTGAGGACTGTCTTACAAAATGTGTGTATACTTGCTTGCATAGATACACACACACACACACACACACACACACACACCACATAGAAATATTTTAGGCATACTGTATTCTGCACATTGCCTTTTTATTATATTTCTGTCTCTTTTTAAAGGTTTATTTATTTATTATGTATACAGTGTTCTGCCTGCATATATGCCTACAGGCCAGAAGAGGTCACCAGATCCCATTACAGTTGTGAGCTACCATGTGGTTGCTGGGAATTGAACTCAGGATCCCTAGAAGAGCAGCCAATGCTCTTAACCTCTGAGCCACCTCTCCAGCCCCTGTTGTATTTCTCTTAATGATAATTGCATCTTGAAGGTGTGTGTGTGTGTGTGTGTGTGTGTGTTTGCATTTAGGACCTCTAGCTTTACCTCCTTTTTGTGTTTGTTTGTTTGTTTGTTTGGCTTTGCGTTCCCCACAGAGAGGAGGACCTGGAACTTCCAATCCATCTGTCACTCCCCCCTCTTGAATGAATTCTGGGAAATCAGAATGTGCCGCCATGCCTGGTTTGCGTGGTACTGGTGAAGAAACCCAGCTTCATGCATGCCAGGCAAGCGTCCCACCAACTGAGCTGCACCACCGTCCTTACTTTGTTTTGTTTTCTTAACTGTCCTATATTAATTCCGTGGACTGGGTTCCCCTGTTGGTGGAGACTTTGGATGTTTCTTTTCTTTCTTTTTTCCCATTGTCAATCCTCTGATAATGATGGTGAAGATTGTATTATATTATTATCACTGTTAACTGTTTTTAAAGACTAGCTCCATTCAATAGGAAACGTGCAGCTTCCTTTCCATAGACTCTCTTCTGGGGAAATATCCTCCGTGTCTTGCTCTCTATTGTATGGAATGAGAACACACATGTTGACCAGCGGCACAGGCATGTACATTCATCTTTGGTGACGTTTGTGTGGGCCCTGTGCTGGACCCGCCATCATCCTATGCCCTCAGAACAGTCCCATGAGGCGCTTCTGTCGTTAGCGCTGCTGGCAGGTGAGGAAGCCAGTGCCAGAAAGGTTAAATAGCGTGCTCGGAGCCACACAGTGCTCAGCAGCCAGCCAGAGCTTGGGCCCACGCAAGGCTGATTGTAAGAGTCACACTCATAATGTCCAGGCTTCCCCATCTAGTTTTGGCCCCTTGGCACCTGGTGTAGTGTCTTTGCCTGTGGTAGGGCTCAGCAGGTACCCCAGGACTCTGTTGATATGGGTCCTCCGTGCGCACAGTACATGCGATTGGAACAGCAAGGCCAGCAGGCATGGCCAGAGCCCTCCGGCCACCATGGGCCTGTCATCTTAAGAACTGTGCCTCGGCCAGCTCCTGGCCCTGTGGAGGAAGGTGAGGGGGGCGGATGCGATTGCAGCGAGGCATGAGCCAAGGCCCTACTAGACCCGCCATTAGCAAGCTTAATTAGGCCAGTCATTAAGTTCAATTAGGCACTGGAAGCGACTGTCCCTTCCAGCCCCGAAGTGCCCTCCAAGACCTGGATCTGTTCCCAGGCAGCCAGTGTGGGAGCTAGGCAGCTAGACCCTGGGGCCCTAGCAGTCCCATCCCTGCTTCTGGGGGCTGTGACTCCCATGGTCAGCCTGGGGCACGGTAATTATTTAGAGTAAGGTGCTGTGAACGTGTACTAACATGGCCAGGCGTCTGTCTCCTGAGTGTGCTGAATGAGCATCCTCCTTTCCTAGTGTCGCCTTTTCCTGTGTCTGTACCGGGAGCCAGGCATCCATGTGTGCTCGTTCCCTCTTCCTGTCCTCGGCATGTGATGGTGGTCACATCATTTGTATCTGCTGGCCCAATGTTCCCTGAGGAGGTTGGCCTGGAACTAAATGGTCACGGAGCCAGAGAGACAGCGCTTAAGTTTGGATTTCCAACACCCATGGAAAAAGCAGAATATCATGGCACATACCTGTAATTCCAGTGCTGAGGAGATGGAGACCGGACCTTCCCAGGGGCTTGCTGGCCAGTCAGTATGGCCTAATTGGTGAACTCCGGGTTCAGTGAGAGACAGAGAAACAATTGAGAAAGATGAACAATGCCAGCCTTTTTCTGTGCATGCCTATGTGTGTGCGTGCTGTATATGGGGGTTCTTAATACACCATGCAATTCTCTAGTGTTCTGCAGTTTAGCTCAGTTCTGACACTATATACTTGGAGTTATTAGCAGATCCTGCAAGATAAGGGCTCAGCCCCACAGGACTCTTCCACCCCAACCAGGCTGTGCCAAACGCAGGCCTCTGGTTGCTCTGCAGGCCTCGAGTTCCCTCTTGACCAAGCAGCTATAAATCTTGGGTTTCCACTACCTCCTCTCAGGGTACAAATATTATGTCGGAGTACTCACAGAACTCAGCCAAACACTTCACTTGCTATTGCCAGTTTCTTGTAAAGCATATTTAAAATATATATATATGCCAGGTGTGGTGGCGCATGCCTTCAATCCCAGCACTCACTCAGGAGGCAGAGACAGGTGGATCTCTGGAAGTTCGAGCCCTGTTCCACATAGTGAGTTCCAGACTAGCTAACGCTACACTGTGAAACCCTCTCAAAAAAATTTTTATCACCTTTTACTTATTTATCGTGTGTGTGTGTGTGTGTGTGTGTGTGTGTGTGTGTACGTGCCATAGCTGTAGAGGTTAAAGATTAACTTGCAAGACTTAGCTCTCTCCTTTCATCATTTGCATCCCATAGGGAGAACTCCAGTTTTCAGACCTGGTGGTGGGTGTCTTTCCCCACGGAGCTGTCTCACTGGCCCACACAGCACATTTGAAAGGATTCAAGGGAGCAGCTAACTGAAGGGATAGAGAGGGGAAAGGCAGGACTTCCGTCTTGGTGAAGTCGGGGTGTGCTACCTGCCCTTCACCTGGACACGTTCCTATTTACCAACCTGGCGCTCTCAGGACCTACTTCCGCTGGGTGTTTATGGATGTTTTATTCAGTAGGCATGGCTAATCAAGTCATTGGCCATTGATGATGAATTCAGCCTCTAGCTTCTCTCCCCTCTGAGTCTGAAGTGAGGCATAGGGAAGTTGGGGGACCGGCATCAAAAGTTCCAGATCCTTCAGCTACCAGTCCTCCTTCCTGGGGTCTTAATCTTCAGTCATTCTGTTAATATGAAAAAAAAATGTCTCCCAGGAGCTGTGTGGCAGGAAAGCCAATGTATGCATTTCTCATGGTGGCCCATAGTTTGTCCTCTGAAAAGCTGTCCCTGCCCTTCCTCATGGCAGGTGTCTTCTCTTTAGGTGAGAGAGTCATAGATTGAATCTGGTCATCTGTTTTTCCTGAGTTTGAGACTTCCTCTAGCAACTGTGACAGTGTCTCTCATTTGTGTCTTGAGACTTTCAGTTGCCTCATATCCATTCCTAGTCATGAGTTTCTCCTTAGAGATACTCTTCCAGGATTAAGTGATCACGGCTGCGCAGGGCCTAGTTTCCCCGCCAGCTGCACATGAGTCACATCTGCTGCTGAACAACCTGTGCAGTGGGGTCGTTTTTACTACAAGCAGTAAAACCCCATCCTTAGGGCAGACACAGAAAAGTGTTTATCTCAAAATAAGAGCCCCATGGCGCTGGCATGGACAGAGCCCGTTCAGCTCTCTGCCCCACTCTCTGTAATGTGTAGTTACGTCATATGCAGACCCCAGCATTGAGTCACAGGTGTCTCCGACCTCACCTGTCCTCCTCAGACAGAAAGAGCAGGAATGGCAGGAAGGTGAAGAACTTCCCAGCAGGATTCTGTTTCCTGGAGAAGACGTGGGGGGGGGGGTTCCCTCAGATCTGCAGGAGATGCCGTGGGAGGAGGGGTTCTCTCAGATCTGCTTCATGGTTCCTGTCCCTCAGAAATAGGTAACCCCCTCCCCACAGAGTGAGAGGCTGCAGAGTGGAAACTCAGGCAGGCTCTTTGTTACCCTAACAGAACTGGAATTGGAGTCAAGAGGAAGGGAGGATGGCTTTGAGGTGAGGACTAGGCTGTTGTCTCTGTTCTCAAATTAGCAAGCTGCTCCAGAAGAGCCTGGCCGCTCAGATTGTAAGGACAGTGAAGCTGGCTGTGGTGGCTCTCAGCACCGAGGAGGCCAAGGCAGGAGAATTGTGTTTGAGGCTACCTTGGAATACGTAGTGAGTGCTAAGCTAATCTGGATTACATGGAAAGACTATATTTTTTAAATGTGTCGTGTGATGGAGGTGTGTACTACATAGCTCAGAAACAATTTCACCTAATTCTAAAAGCTGGAAGAAGTGGAGAATCCATAAGAAAGGATTTAAAGTGTAAAAGCCAGGAAAAGTTGCTTTTCACATAGGAATAAACTGTAGAGGCTGAAATGAGAGGAAGGGACCACGAGTCCGAGAACATAAGGCAGGGGTAGGAAAGTGAGCAGGGTACACATTATAAAACCTGGGGTGGGGCGGGCAAGTTCATTCTGTTTAAAAGGCAATGGGCAGCTGAGCGAGGCCAGCAAGCTGGGTGGAATGCCCACAGAGTCATGAGTCTTTAGGCAGCAAGGGCAGGCTGCTGGGTGCCCAGCTGAGTGCCCGGGCAAATTCAGGGAGGAGTGGGGAATGTCAGACCCCTAGAGACAAAAGGTATGGAGCAACTGAGGTAGACGCTAGCAGTCTGCAGGCTAAGGTTTGGTTTGGTACCACAGAGAAAGAGCATCCCTGCAAGAAAAAGCATCCCGTCACATTACTGTCTCCTGTGATGATAACTGCCGTGGCTATGACTGCTTCTATCTACTGCGCACTTCATGTGCGCCGAGTATAGTCATGCCCTGCATAAGATACATTAGTCAACAGCAGATCTCAGGTACCTTCAGTGGGTCCCCAAGATGATGTTGTCTAGTGGCATCATAGCCAGCTTATTTTAAATGCACACAGTGATGCTCACACAACGATGATGCTGTCTAATGGTGCATTGCTCAGCACATATCCTCCTCATTAGGTGATTGTGAGTGTACTACGCCCAGTACTCTGCCTGAATTATGGTCCTTGGTTCTTGAACCAGTCCTGTGGAGTAGAAGGTGGTATTTTCACTGTTTAAGAAGCTCCCCCAAGAGCACACAGCTAGGGAATGGCGAAACTGATTCGAGCCTCTGTCTTAGTCTATTTCAGCTGCTATAACAAGATGCAATAAACTAGGTAATAGGAATGTTTCTCCCGTGTACTGGACCCAGAGAGTAAGAGGCACCAGTAGATTCTGCTGAGAGGCGCTGTCTGCCTCCAAGTTTGCACCCCAAGTCTTTGTCCTCAAACAGAAGGGGCAGAGGGACCTAGTGAGTTCCCTCCAGCCTTCTCCTGGTGTGCTTATCCCTCTGCTCCAATGTTATGAGCACCCCTGAAAGCTGTGTCAGGGGTTAAGTTGTTGCACTAGGGGTTAAGCTGCTGTGCCAAGGATTAAGTTGTTGCACCAGGTGTTAATTGCTGCACCAACGGTTAAGTTGCTGCACCAGGGGTTAAGCTGCAGCATGAGTTTTGGAGATTCACATTCAAACCCTCTGACTTGCCCACACTCAGAATCTCTGGTCTCTAGCGATTTGTCTAAATCAAGGCCCACGGCCCGAGACTGCACCCAGGTTGGAGCTGCCTGGGTTCCAAGGATTAGAGGGTTCAGCAAATCTGTGCAAATACCCTTCTTCCAGCCAGCCACCTGGCAGGAAGGGAACCAGGAGTGGCATTCGGTGGGAAGAGAGCAAGGGTTAGGAGACTCATCAAGAGAAAGCCAGACTTCTCCATGCAGGTGATGGTGTTGTCCCTAAAAAATGCCTGGAAGAGGACAGATGGTTTCCTTCCTACCCTCCCCGTCTCCACCCCTGCCCCACTGAAACTGTCTCCCCTTCATCCCACTTCCTGCCCACTGTGTTGATTTGGGTTGCCAGACAAGCATATTGCGTTTTCTTGGTTGAAATTCTCAGGCAGAGGTAAGCCAGTTGTGGAGACGGGGCTGCAGGGAACTGTCAGAACAGAGGTGTTTCCCAGCACACAGATCCAGGATTGGATGTGGATCAGGAGAAGCAGGGCTGCCGCCCTTCTCTAACTCGGGAGAGCCCCGAGCACTGGTAGAACCTTCCTCTGTTCCGAGCTGGGGAACATGGGGCCTGGGGAGGTTAAGTGGCTTGGAATTACAGGAGTTTACAGTTAGAAAGGCCCTTGCATTCACCTTGCCCTACTGCCCAAGGTCATGCAGCTAATTAGTATAATGGAATGTGCCTCAAATTCTACAGCCGTGCCTGTGCCCACGCTCAAACCTTGAGAGCCGCTCACATTCATCTCGAGTTCATGAAAAGGCCGCTCGCTGTACTGTTTGTGCAAGGGCTAGGTGCTTGGAATAAAATCGTCTTTACTGCCGTCCTCTGGGACCCTCACAGAAATGAGATGTTGATCATATGAAGCAATCTTATGAACAAAAAAAAAAAAAAAACTTTCAAGGAAAAAGTTGTGTCCCCTGAGCCAGCCAGGCTGAGCTAAAGGGAGACTGGCTGCCTTGCAGTCTGAGCAGGTGGGAGCCAGGAGGGAATGATGAGGGATGCTGCCATTGGGTGAAATTCTCCTGACAGAAATGGTCCCCTTGTTCTCCCTTTGATGGGTTCGTGCTCTCAGAATTAAAATCCGTCTGTGAGCATCACACCTACCCCCTCCTTTTGCTTTCCGGTCCCCTGTTAGGAATAAGCAAGAGCAGTTTTATTATGCCTGCAGCAGTTTGGGCACATGCGCACAGGAGACAGCTTGGCAGGGTGGGCTTGTCTTACTCTGGGGTCCTCTCACCAGCCTGCGTCCAGGATTTCCTGGTTTCCTGGTGGCTGTTAGGTAAGAAGCCATGTTTTGAAGTGTCCTTGGCTCATGTTTACCCTTGTTGTATCTTGGTTGGGGTGCTCCGAGACCTCCAAGAAGCACCACACACAGCCCTGCTAGCCCCTCTCGCCTCAAATGTGGCAGCCACAAGGGGATTGTGGGGGTCTTAAGACCCTCCCTGTGCGCATCAGGTCAGATGTAAAGAAAGTAGGAAAACCCCAACAGGTTCGTGCCAGAAAAAAATCTTTACAGGCTCCCTGGTGGGGCAGACCTCAGTTCCAGCACTTGGGAGGTGAAGTCAGGAGGAATCCAAGTTCAAGGCCAGATGGAGCTATATGGGGGAGATTCATCTCAGAATAGAACAAAACAAAAACAAAAACCAAACAAAAGAGAATTGAAATCAAGCTTTCTGGAAACACTGAGAAATCGGCCTCTGACCTGGGGGCCCCTGATTTCTGCTTGTTTGTGTTGCCACATCCTGCCCCTTTCATGGTCCACACGGCTGCGTTTCACCAAGACTGGACCCCAACCTAGTGGTTCATCTTTTCCGTTAGCTTTTGTCTTTGACCGTCCAAAGAACGCATCTCGCCATGCCCCCAGGATTTTTCCCTGACACTCCTCCAGCCCTGCTGATGCCCGTTCCCAGCAAAGAATTCGCGGGAGGCTCAGACTTGGCAAATGCTGTGTCTGTCTGCACTAAGATAAAACATAGTCTTTAAAACTGTTTTCACCATATGGCCCCCTGATTGATGATGCCATCTTTCCACTGAGGTTGTAGTTTCCTTTCAAATACATTGATTAGATGGAAAGTACCGAGTCTTTTTAAGGAAATGTGGTGTGGGTATACAGAGTCCACTGCTGTAGCAGAAATCCCGGCCGTGGCATTCGGCATGGGGAGCATTTGGGAAACCATATTCAGCTGCTGCCTCTCCCCATTCTCCCTCCTGCAGGAGCAAAGGACCAGCCCAGCTGCGCGTTATCTGCCGAAGTCCAGCTTCTCTGTTGTCTTGGTGACTTGAAGGGGAACCAAGGACTGAATGAGATGGCCACTGGGCCATCTCAGCCTAGCTGGTGTGGATAGCAGTCCCTTCCTGAGCAAACCTGCCTGCAGACTCTAGCTCTGTTACCCTCCTCGTTTTTAGCCACTACCTGGCTGCCAGCAACTGCCACCTGTCTGCCTCATGTGGCCCTGTCATGGCTCTGATCTTTGGCTGGGCTGCCTTTTCCAACTGGAAAGCGTCCTGTGGCTTTGCTGGCTCTCAGCGGGCAGGCCTTCCGGGAGGCTGCAGTGGCTAGTTTCCTTCTGAGTCCCTCCTCGGCATTTGATCCTCTCCACCTCCCTGCCCTGTGAAGTGTGGAGCGTAGGAGAGCACACAGCGTTTGGCCAGTGTGTGGGAGGCTCTAGGTCTGCCGCCAGCTTTGGGGCCGTCCTTGGGTCCCTGTAGCCTCCATGTCACACTTAGCAGTGACTCAGGGTAGGTGACAGTGACCTGGGTCACTAAGACTTTGCAGTATGAGTTTGTGGAGAATTTAATATTATTTCTATAATGTTCTTCTCCCACCAGATTTGAAAACACCAAATAGAACTTCTCCAAGTCCCAGTTCCTACCTGTTCTAGTAGATAACTAAAGTCCCATAAAGGTTTCCTGAAAAACATAGTATGCATTTGAAGTGGCACCAGCGCAGACTCCAAACTCTCCTCTACTTTCCTCTGCAGCAGATACCTGTACTAAAACTGTACTGTGTCCCAACCTTTTTCTTCAGGCTATATTAGAATCCTAACAAAGATGCTATTCTTAATCTTACCAGCAGGGGGCAGACTTCACCCAGGAATGGCCATTAATTCCCTAGCCCATCTAGGACAGGGTCTGTGCACAGACAGGAGAGGGATGTGGCTTTCATCTCTCAACATGACACTTGATGATAAACTATTCTTGCACAAGCTAAATAGGATCCAGTGTGACCTAGAACCACATGGACGTTATCGAGTTCTTAACTATCTTTGAAAGAAGTGAGAAAAGATAGCCCTAATCTTTATCGGACACGAAACAGGAATAAGGAGAACTAGGGACTAGGGGAGAGGGAAGTAGGCACTTCCACTTTCAGAAGGAACTCGGGAGTGTGGGGATGGATTAGATCAAAGACCTAAGTGTTCCGTTCATTACCCCATCCCAAGTGGACAGTGCGGCCATGATTTAAGCGTCTGGTTCTTTACCCGATCCTGAGTGGACAGTGTGGCTGTGTTCACAGCAGCCAAGCCCACTTTCCCTTCAGTTCCCACCGTGACATCCCATTTGATGGCCATGTGTGTTATAAAGTGAGGCCTTGGTTTGGGGATCGGGGAGAAATGGTTCTTTATCTCTCACTCAGGCCTGGGTGAAACTTACCTCAGCCGGCTTTCAGAGGCGGTGGTGAGTGGGGAGGTGAGCTTTTGTTTGTTTGGTTGGTTTTGTTTCTTTGTTGTTTTTGTTTTCTTTTCTTTTCTTTTTTTTTTTACTCAAAGATCCACCTGTCTCTGCCTCTTGCATGCTGGGATAAAGGTGAGTGCCACCACTGCCCAGCAGTTCTGAGGTTTCTATCACGCATTTCGCCGCGAGTCTAGAACACTTCATAGGAAACTGTTTTGATTGCTTCCTTCCACGGGTGTTTGTGTTTGCAGAGTGCAAGGAGCTTTGGCCGTTGTGTATTTTCTGATGTCTCTCTATTAACTCTTTTCTGTGAACGTGGCCCCTGCTGCAGAGTTTCCTCTTTTTGCAATGGAGTCGTGTGCCTTTAGCGTCCTCAGCTACCGGAGTCACGGTTGTCCTTGTGTGCCCAGACTCTTAACTGCACTTCTTAGATCAGAGACAATGGCTGTCGGGAATGTCCACTGACTCCGGGGTCCATTTGGCACTGGTTCTGCCTCAGCAGGGAGGCAGGTCTGGGGTCTAGTGCGTGCCATCGCTATGGAGAGGCTTCAAGGACACTTCCCCCCATTTATCCCAGTTATGTCCACTGCTAAACTAGGTTAACGGTGTCTAATTAAGCACCGAACAGTGTCATGCTGCATGAAGACAGCATCCCGTCTGTCCTCTGAGCCGTGGTTCTTTTTCTCCATTTAGACCTCCGCGGTGTTCCATTGGGCGTGAGAGACTGTTTCCATGAGGTCTGCATCAGGGCCACCTTTAAACCACCAGGTTGGGAGACTTGGCAAAGCTGGTGCCCTCCTATAAGTTTGAAGCATATTGGCACCATAGAAAGTATCAGTTGGGTCTTAGTGGAGTGTATGGAAGGGTTACCTGCCACATAGAGCTGCTTGCATGTGTGTCCCCGTGAGGCAGGGGTTAAAAGCTAAGCTTTGGTGTTAGCCATCCTGGCTTGCGTTCACGCCTGCTGTTCTCTAGGTAGACAGCAGAAAGCAAGCGACTTTACCTCCCTGATTCTCGGCTTCTTCAGCTGTGCAGTGGCGTGAATAGCAGTGATGATGGGATTGTTCTAGTACATCATGTATGCTATATGTCATCGCAGTTCATATGTTATACCGTGTTAGTGCCTGGTGTCTGGCAGGCCACTGCTAACTCTCAGCTCTTCAGAGAAACGTGTGGCTGCATCAGACTGACCATGTCTGAGAGAAACAGGGATGAAAACCAGGCAGGGACTGCTCGGGTGCCGAGCCAAGCTCTGGGCTGTGCAGGAAGGTGGAGGCAGCAAGGCAGCCTTTGAACACTTCACCTGAGAAGCCAGTACTTGGAGCACAGCAGCCCGTGGCCAGCTGTTCCGGTGGCTTACAAAGGGCCACCGCGAGATGACTGGGGTTTCTCCCTTTCAGGTTGCCGGCTGACAAGACACGCTTCTTCACCACTGGCGTGCCCTGTTACCAGATCTGCTGTGTCAGAGGGGAGGGGTTCTTTCCTTTGGTCCATAGGTAAAGCTGTGTTCTGAAGAATGGCCAAAGCAGGCAGCAAGCGATGGAGGAGCCCCTCAAAAGAAGCCTGGTGTTTTATTAGCTTTCTGGAGTGCTGGCCCAGCAAGCGCCATGTTTTTTAGTTTGCGTATTTGAGTGGGTGTCTCTAGTGGGCCTGGATTGTCCGGCCTGCCGTGGTGGTGAACTCCTGCTTGGGTTGCATAAACGCCACAGGCTCGTGTGAGTCCCACTTTCCTTTATGGGCCGTTTGGGCTCCTGGCCCTCTCTTCTTCAAGTCCATATCCATCAACACTCCCTTGGGGTGGAAGACAGTAGGTGGGCAACTGAAAAAGAGAGGAGGAAGGGGCATGGGTATCTGTTTTGCTGCTCAGCAAGTATGGCGTCCAGCCTCGTATCTGGAACACAGTTAGGGATGTGACTCTCATAATACTTGGGTAGGAGGTGCCAGCGGTGGGTCAGGAGCTAGCAGGTCTCCATTGAAAAAGTTTCGCGTGTGCTTCTGTTGCAGCCTTTGGTTAATAGCTGCCTGTTTGGAGGATTATCTGTAGCTTTTCATTCTTTGTGCAGGTAGGGGAGTTGGAAGGACTGTGTGTTCAGGAATCCAGACAGCTGCATGGGTGCCCTGGAGATGCTGTCATGCACCGGCATGTGTCTGCGATCTAGATTGAAAGTCGGGGAAGCAAAGTCTCGTGTTAGGCTCATCTCTAGCTAGCTCTCTGACAAGGGCGAGGCCCATGGTCATGGCGCCTGATGTCCCCGAGTGTCATTGGCTACTGCAGACACCTGCAGTAGCTGCTGCTATGTAGACCCTGATGTCTTTGGAAAGCACTGGAAACCATTGTGTGTGTGTGACGTGGTGCCTCCTAAGATACCTTTGGGGATGAGATGGGTGTGGCAGATCTGTGAGGCAGAGCTGTACTTTATATCGGCTCCCCAGGGCACACATAAGTACACATTTATCTCTCTATAGAGAAACATACACCGGTCTAGAAGGTACTTCCCACCTAGGCTGCCTTGGGCTCACACATGGATATCCACATGGCTGTAGGACATCCCACTGTCTATCCTCTGGCTTCTCCAAGGAAACCATAGACTCGGTGACTCAGAACTACTCTTAGCCTTGTAGGAAGGAGCTCAGGGTGGCTGGCGGTCAGGCTTCTGCCCCAAGGACTGTGTTGTTACCAGGCTTTTTATATTGCAGTAATGCAGAAAGGTGAGCATTCGTTAAAAGAATAAACAGCAGTGTGATCCAAACCAAATTCACCTATGCTCTGATCGGTGGTCTTCAACCTTCCCAATGCGGCAACCCTTTAATACAGATCCTCATGTTGTGGGGACCCCGAACATAAAATTTATTTTCATTGCCACCTCATGACTGTAATTTTGCTACTGTTAGGAGTCAGAATGTAAATATCTGTGTTTTCAGATGGTTTTAGGGAACCCCTGTAAAAGGGTCATCCGACCCCCACAGGTTGAAAACTGTCACCCTAGATAAAGCCCAGAGATGGCCAGTTTTCCCCCTGTGTGAGCCAGAGCAAAGGCGGGGCTGGAGCTCTCAAAGCTCTCGTTTCTCAGGCAGCGGTGATTCAGAGCCTGTTACTTACGTTCTGGGGAGGGGGACAGAGTGACCTGAGGGCACCCCCTTCCAAGGACATCTTCTCATCTGTCTCCTTTCTCCAAGAGAGGTGGTGGAGAATGTCCTCTGGCTCCCCCTAGAGGGAGAGAAAGCAGAATGTGGGCTCCAGGGCAGTTGAGTTGGATCTTAAACTCAGCCACTTTTTGAACACTGAATGGATAAGTGGCCGTTAATCAGCCTCCCCCAGAGAGTATCACGGCCATCATCTTCTCACCGCAGAATTCCCACTGCTTTTGCCACGGCCCATTAGAAATCACAATAGCACCACAAGGGCAGCCAGGCCTTTAGCATGAGCGCCCTCGGGGGACATTCAAGATGCAGAGCTTAGCACAGGTCTCCCGGCTCTTTGGGCTTCTCTTGGTTGTGTGGTAGTGCATGCAGAACATACATCTTGGTAGGAGCATGTAGTGGGGAGACTCTTAACCTCAGGGTACTGCAGCTCCTGAGGGCGATCACGGGTGAGTATATTTGTCCTGTGCACAAAGTGAAGACACTGGCCTCGTCTTCCTTATCTCTGATCCCATTTCCCCATGACCTGCTCTCCTCCTCCTCCTGTTGGTGACATGCTGGCTGAGTCTTCTGGGCAGTGAGTTGACAAAGTTCAGCTTTACAGAAGAGCTAGAAGCTGTCCCCTAAGGGAACCATGGAAGCAAGGACAAGAGCCTTCCATCCTTCTCCGACAGAAAATGGCCTCGGCAGCAGGCAGTGTTCTCTAACTAGTTCTTTGGCTTGGAATAGTCCAGGGAACTCCTTTGGCTGACCAGCCCCGTGGAGGTGCGCAGCTGACCTCGGACTCTCTCCTTCACTGCTCTTTCTGTCTTTCACTTTGGTGCCCTAGCTGCTCAGCCGTCTAGCTGTACCCACTGAGTCAACAGCGCACCCAGAGTGGGTTCAGCCAGCTCTCCGTTGCCGGAGCCAAACAGCTGAGGTGATCAGCTTAAACATAAGAAAATGTTCTTGGCATATGGTTTACGTGCATAACTGTGGGCCCTGTTCTTGTGGGCCTGTAGTGGCACAGTTCACTGTGGTAGGAGAATGAGTGAGGAATGAAACAGGGCCTGGATATCTCCTTCAGGAGCACTGCCCAGCACCTCACCTTCTTCCACCAGGCCCCACCTCCCAGAGGATCCTCCGCATCATCATAGCCCTGCAGGCTGGGGACCAGGCCAAGGCATGCGAGCCTTTAGGGGCCATTAGGGATCCAGATCCTGGAGTAGCTCTCCCTCTCCCCTTCTCTCTCCTGATCTCACCCATTGTTTTTCTGACTTTTAGAACCAGTGCCTGGAGTGGGTGGGGCTGGAGAGATGGTTCAGAGCACTCACTGCTCTCACCGGGGACCTAGGTTCAGTTCCCAGCACCACACGGCAGCTGACTGCTGTCGAGCTCCAGTTCCCAGGGCTCAGATGTCCTTTTGAGGCACACACGGTGCACATCCATTCATTCATCAGCAACACTCAGACTTGTGAAATGAAACTAAGTTTAAAACAACAATAACCAGACAGTGTAGGGGACTGGAGGGATGACCTGGCTCCGTGATTAAGAGCACTGGCTGCTCTTCTGGAAGACCCAGCTCCCAGCACCCACATGGCAGCTCACGTTTGTCTATAACTCCAGGTCCAGGGGATCCAGCATCCTTTTCTGGCTTCTGTGGATACCAGGAATGCACGTGTTGAATAAACACACATGTAGGCAAACACCCATACAAACACATAAAAAAACTAATAAATATTAAAAAGTTAAAAAGAAACAATGCAGTTGAGAGTAATTTATTTAAACTTAGACCTTTTCTTGTTTGTTATTGTTGTTGGTTATTTTTTGGGGGGGGGGAGGAACAGGGTTTCTCTGTAGCTTTGAAGCTTGTACTGGAACTCACTCTGTAGACCAGGCTGGCCTCGAACTCACAGAGACCCACCTGTCTCTGCCTCTAAAAAGCTGGGATTAAAGGCATGCACCACCACCACCTGGCCTATTTTTTAATTTCTTAATTGATAAAAAAATTAATTTATGATAGTAGCTAGAGGAGTTACTCACATCTTACAGGAATGGTAGTCGGCCTCGGGGAAATTCTTGCTGGTGAGGTTTTTGGCTCTGCACTGACAGGGGTGAGAATCTCGTGCATTCTGCTTCCGGCCGTTGTGACGCTGCCACCATGGCCTGGCTGTCTTCTCATGGACTCGATTTCAGGCTGAACATAATTTATTTAAAAGAAAATGCAAATCTCATTGTAGGGATTTTCAGACATGGGAAAATGGAATCACCATATACCCCAAAGCCAGCTTTAAACGCCGTCAGCAGTTCCCAATCACAGAGCATCTGTGGGAACTTTCTTAGGTCAGAATTCCTTGGAATTTTGTTGAAAATCCATTGTCCAACATTGAAGGTGTAGTTTAGGAGGAGCGTACTTATCTAGCATGTGTAAAACCTCATTTCTGTTCCCAAGGGCATAAGCTATTTATTAAGAATAATACCACACAATAAAAGCAATAATAATAAAACCACAAATGTCAACAACAGTATGTAGTCCTGGCTTCCCATATACTTATTGGCCAATTCAGAAATCTCTCCATGCCAGGCCCGCCAGTCTGCATGTCTAACGGGCCTCCCAGTAGATCTCATGTCACTGACATGTAAGAGTCACTGCCTTAGGTAAAGGCATGGGTGTCACGCAGGTTCAGATTCCACCCAGTACCAGTCTCGTGATGAGATAGAAGCCTGCTTACTGAACAGCAGAGCCAGCACACCCCCTTTGCTCCTGTGACGTTCCTAGGCTGGTAAGGAACAGCACCAAATACAGCCAGAGCCTTTGTCGTTGAAGAAAGCAGACTGGCAGGGAGTCAGTATCCAGCTGTTGAGAGAGGCCTTGTCTGCCTCCATTTCCGGTTTCAGCTTCTTGCTCTACTGACACTCAAGCTCACCAATCTAATCTGGAGTTGTACTGAGCCAAGGCTTTAAGAAGGTCTTATAGGGGATTGGAAATATGACCAGGCAGTAAAGTAACCTGCTGTGCCGTCATTAGGACCTGAGTTCTGATCCCTGGCATCCACATAGAAAATATGATATGGTCATGCATGTCTGTCACCCTGGCATTGGGCAGCGATCAGAGGTTGCTGGCCTGCATGTCTAACCAATCAGTGAGTTCAAAAGATATGGTGGCGGGGCATGGCGGGGCACGCCTTTAATCTCAGCATTCAGAAGGCAAGGCAAGTGGACTTCTGTGAGTTCCAGGCCAGCCTGGTCTACATAGAGACTTCCAGGCCAATTTTGTCTCCAAAGAGAGAGAAAGGTGATCCAGGAACACATCTGATCCAATCTCTGCCTCTACTCTATACCTGGGGGTGTACATCACACCTCTCTCTCTCTCTCTCTCTCTCTCTCACACACGCACGCACGCACGCACACACACACACACACACACACACACACACGCCACACACAGCCTAGGGGAGCTGGCAGCCTTAGAGGAGGCACCTGCACAACTGCCAGGAATGCAGAGCTCAACCTCTAGTGATCTTTCTGAGACAACAGGGTTTGGAGAGGGACTGAGTGGGGTCAAGCCAGAGATTCCAGCCAAACAGAGAGATGCGGACTTGACCCTACCTGAACCTCTCCCCAGGGATGCTCTAGTGTGTGAAACTCATAAGTCATCTTAAACTTTGTCTCTCTCTCTCTCTCTCTCTCTCTCTCTCTCTTTTTTCAGATTGGGAAAGAAATTTTCCGAGGAGATGGAAGAGTAAGTTCCCATGTTCTTGTGTGTCCTGTAGGGGGGTTGTGCCAGCAGTGTGGCCTTGGCTGCCATCATCCCTCCAGCCTGTGTTGAATACAGCATTGAAAACAGCAGATGGAGGGCTGGAGAGATGGCTCAGCAGCTCAAAGCCTGTGCAGGGCACCAGGGGTGGGCTTGCAGCACCCACATGGCAGCTCACAACCGTCCTTAGCTCCAGTTGTTCTAGGGGCTCAGCCCCCTCATCTCACCTCAGGCCCACACTCAGCATGCAGACAAACGTGCAGACCAAACAGTCGTCTGCATAAAAGTGATAATGAAGGCTTCAAAAAGAAAATCAGGTGCTCTGGAATCTGGCTGTGGCCTGGGGCTGGGATCTGCACGGTGAGGTCAGAGCTTGCTTCATGGCCCCTCCTCACCTGAAGGTCAGAACCTGGCCCTCGTGCCACGTCAGGCTCACCACCAGCTCTTCAGGATCACGTGTCCAGGTAACAGGGTGCCAGCCCAAACTTTCCACTAGAGCAGCACAGATAGGCGGAAAGTGAGATAATCTGCTGACCCCGGCCTTCTCCTAAGACTTTTAAAAAATGAAAATGAAATTAATTAAAATGAAAGGAAAAGGTTCTAGTCAAAGGCAAAATGGCAGGTGCTCTCGCCCCTGCAGGCTTGAGGAGAGCATTTGTGTGCGTCTGTGGGTGCTGCCCGTGGGAATGGGGGGGGAGTCACACGGCCTGTGCAGCCATGCACAGCAGACTCATTTGCCTGAAAATGTTTGACCAAGATTATGAAAGAAGGAGGATTTTAATTTATTACCTATTGTCTTAGGGTTACTATTGCTGTGGTGAAACACCATGACCAAACACAAGTTGGGGAGGAAAGGGTTTATTTAGCTTACACTTCCACATCACTGTTCATCACTGAGGGAAGTCAGGACAGGAACTCAAACAGGACAGGAACCAGGAGGCAGGAGTTGATGCAGAGACCATAGAGGGGCGTTGCTTACTGTCTTGTTGTTCATGGCTTGCTCAGCCTGCTTTCTTACAGAACCCAGGGTCACAAGCCCTGGTGGGCTGGGGCCTCCCCCCTTAGTTACTAAGGAAGACAATGCCTTACAGCTGGGTCTTATGGAGGCATTTTCTCAGCTGAGGTTCCCTTTTTTCAGAGGACTCCAGTTTGTGTGCCAAGCTGACCTAAAACTAGTCAGGACAGCTGTTAACTCTAGGTTGTCGCCAGCTGTGTTTAAATCTCTCCTGTTCTTTTTCCACTAACAGCCGCCGCCTCAGACAACACAGCCTGACTGGATCAGATGAAGAAGGTGAGCTCCTTGAGGAAGTCGGGGCATAGTCAGGAGACCTGGGGGTCCCTGGGGAGTCCTTGGCTGTGGGCTTGAAGCCAAGACTGCTGCTCACATCTCTGCCATGCTGAGTGCTTTTGCCTGGTCCCCTGCTTTATCCACTTCCTCTCTGCACTTTATCCACTTCAGGACTCCACTGCACTCAGCTTTCCTGGGGTTGCAGACTTGAGCGGCCAGACCCACTTTCTGTATGGCTGGTGGAGATTTAGAAGCTTTTCCCCAGCCCCAATTCTTCCTTAAAATAGATCTTCCGCTTACCTCTTGTCTTGTCCATGTCTTTCTTTTTATGTGTGTGTATGGATTTGTGTGTGTGTGTGTGTGTGTGTGTGTGTATACATTCATTCATACACGTTTCCTCTATTGCTATAGTAATCTGTAGTGACCATTTTAAGTACTTGGGCAGCTAATCATTGCTGTCTCTTCTGAGTCTGTTTCTGTTGACTCCTTTTCCTTCTGGAAGAGGTATTTCCACTTCTCTCTAACTTTCTCTCTCTCCACACAGACGCACATGCATGCACACACACACACACACACACACACACACACACACACACACACTGCTCCCTGACTGATGAATAGTTTGATTGGATATGGGACACACTGGATGTGACATATTATTCCTGAACCTATCTCTCCCCCTTCAAAGGCTGATCCATTTTTTTGGCAGGTCTTTGATGGTCAAGGTGTTTATTTTGAGAGCTGTCTGGAGCTAGCACTAAGACGTGTCCAACTTTTTGCCATTAAGACAAAATATTGTCAACTACAAAGTTCATGCTTGAGAACCGCATAATCAAGTTACAAAGAGAGAGAGGGGGAAAGGGAGGGAGGGGGGAGGGAGGGAGGGAGGGAGGAAGAAGGAGAGAAGGAAAGAGAAAAAATAAAATTGCATTTAGAAAGTACGTTTTAAGTAAGTTTATAGTTCCATGTCAGGCTGTATTTCTAGCTCTCCTTGGCTGAGGATGGCCCGTGGCCATGGATTAGTTTAAGGCATCTTGTGAGCGAGCACAGCGATCACCAAAGACCACTCTGTGGGTAGAAAATTGCTCATCAGGGACAAACTGCTGGGCAGACCTTTGACCTCCGAGCTCTTATTTTCAGCCTTTGGGATGAATTCCTTAGAGCTGTGGGGATCTTCACCACGGACTATAGAGTGACTGCTGGGTGCCCAGTCGAGTCCCACCAAGGAAGGAAAGAAGACTGATTTTCCGAGAACCCCGCTAATATTTTCCCTTTCTTAAACCCGGCATGGGAAACTTTTGATTTTGACATGGAGGCCTGACACACAAACCCCTTCCTCACAAACCCCCCAGGAGTGACACCTCCTTCCTAGCGTCAGTCTGTCCCTCCATTGAGCTCTGCTTGCGTCCTTAGTGGGAAAACTAGTTCATGTCACACTTCACATGTGACTTGGTCCATTTCACCAAACGTGAATGTTTAGAATCCATTATGCGTTAAGAATCATATGTTACATATAACTAGTTTCTAGAATTATCTTTGCTCAGAGACTTCCTTGGTTGGCTAGTGAGGGCTGCTCCTTTGAATTCAGAATATCCGGTGGGTGGGGAGAGTCCAGGAATGATCCCCATGAATCATCCATGCCATGCGTCCAACGATGACGTTATACAGCTCCTTGGACAACTGTCAGGAGACTTAGTGGCTCTCTTAATAAAACCCTGTTCAGGTTCTTAGGGGAGCAGGGAGCGTTTTCACCCAGGAAGGGGCCGATTTCACCTGGTAGGGATGGGTCATGGGTGAGCAGCGATAGAGAAGAGGCGAGCCAACAGCAAGTCTCCTTCATTCTGTCTGTTGCCTTCTCCCATCTCCTACCAGCCTTGGAGGTTAGGTTTATGGAGGAGAGCCAAAAGGAAGTCTCCCTTGTTCTTTCTGTCACCTTCTCCCATCTCCCACCAGCCTTGGAGGTTAGGTTTATGGAGGAGAGCCAACAGGTCCTCACTCCGTGCCTACTGGGGCCTGTATTGCCCCAGGGTCTAGAGACGGTGGTCAATAAGGCAGTCCCAGGCCTCCAGGAGCTTCTGGTCTAGTGAGAAGACACTCTTGCTCCTTGCCTGCCTGTCGATTGTGGAGCCATTTCAGAAACCTTATCTCCATAGCTGCATTCTCAGCATCTTCACCCTTGGTGGGTACCATTCATGCTGCCCTGATGCCTGGGGGAGGAAGGAGAAGCATGACTTCCCTCCACCAGTGCCTCGTTCTTCTAGGGAATAGGGTATAAAAATACAGGAGAAAGGACTTTCAGAGATTTCAGGATGGAAACAGAGTGAGTGACATTAGCAAGTGGCTTGGGTGTCTGCTGGTGAACCAAAGGACATGACGTGGGACTGTTTGCGAGACCATGGCTAGGCTGAAAACTTAGATGGATGTAGAGGCCAGTCAGAGAATACAAACACGTGAAACAACAAAAGGGTAGGTGGCGGAGAGTGTCGGAGCCTGTGATGAACACAGAGCACAGCGTGAAAGATGTCAAGTTAGGTTTGAGAGGATGACAGGCAGACTAAGGATGGGTTTCTAATTGTAAAATGCCCATAGCTCCTGTAAGGCTGAATCCCCAGCTCGAGAAAATTAAATACGAAATTAAAAATGACACTTTTAGGCACGTGGTGCTGGAACTTGTACCCAGGGCCACAGGTCCGCTAAGCAGTCTGTCACTGAGCTAGGCTGCCAGCCTCCAAGAACCAATTCTTTTTTTAAATAAAATCTTCTGTAAGTAGAACACAGCTGCACGTTGGATTAGGTCTTTGGAAGCGATTTGTAAATCCTTCACAAAACCCAGGATGGCTTTGCCCTAAAGGAACATGAATCCTTGTTGGGAAGCAAAACAGAAGATAAAAAACAAAACAAAACAACAACAACAAAAAAACCTCTATAGGAATTCAGCAGCTATGAATGGCAGAGAGGGGAGGTGTGGCAGGACATGATTGCATAGTAGTGACCATATGTTTAATTGTGTAGGTACTGAAAACACCTCAGGAAGAAGGAAGAACCTAACATGAGGAGAGACTCTGGGTGGAGAACGGTTAATGAAGTTGGAAGGGGTGCAGGTTTGCAGATCTAAGTCCGGATTCATGTCCATTCCGACTCTAGACTGCCTTTAGTGACGTTATGGCGGTGATCAGTCTACTTCCTAACCTGCTGGCTCTAGCTTGAGGCTCTCCCTGTTATTCGTAACCAGTGGGAGGTTATAGAGACTGACTGGAGAGTAATGGGCAGCCAGAGCCCCACGTGACCTTGGAGCAGGCAGAGCAAGTCTTCTCTATTTAGACAAGCAGCCTTCACTGGCAGAGCCACCCAACCTTTTTAAAACATTTTAAAAGTTAGTATGCAGGGTAATGGCATTCATTTTGGCATTTTACATACACATGTCACACTGTGTTTGATGGTATGGGTCCCAGTCTCTTACGCCCTCTCCCTGTGACTTATTGGTTCCCTCTGTCCCATCACATGCCCCCCTCCCTTCTGCTTTCTTGCCACACATTTTCCATTACTCTTTTCTCCCCTCTCCCCCCTTTCATCAGACACACACACATACATAGATATACAATTAAATCTAGAGTCTATGGAAGAGAGTATATGCAGTATTTAACTACATTTCTGGGTCTGGTCTGTCTCATAGCATGTGATCTTCAGTACCCATCTTCTTCCAAAAGTCATCATTTACATCATTTAGTTTTTTTTTTTCTGCCTAACTAAAATTCCATTGTGTGTATACCGTATTTCTTCTTTCACCTGCTTGTGGACATCTAAGTGAACAGTACAGCGGTAGGCATGGGTGTGCAAATATCTCCATGGTACGTTGACTTAACTGTCCTAGTATATTACTGGGAATGGCTCAGCTGAGTCATGGCAGTTCGGTGTTTAGTTTTTTGAGGGGCTTCTGCACTGACTTCCACAGTGACTCCCCCAGTTTCTACCCCACCGGCAGTGTAAGCGGGTGTCCTTTTCCCCATCGCCTCAGCATTTGCTTTTCTTGGTTTTCTTGATGCTGCCGATTCTGACTGGGGTGAGAGGGAACATCAAAGCAGTTCTAGTGGCTAAGGATGTTGAACACTTTTTCCGAATATTTATTTGTATGTCTTCTTCTGAGAACTTTCTATTCAGTTCAGTGGTCCATTTATCAGTTGGATATCTGGTGTTTAATGTTTGAAGTTCTTTATATATAGAAAGTATCACATTCTAATTCCTTGTCTGATACATAGTTGACAGTGATTTTTTTTCTCATTTTGTAATCTCTCAGTGCATATTTCTTAAGCTATACAAAACATTTTAATTTCACATAATCCCACTTTTCAATTTGTAGCTGATCCATTCTTAAAATCAAGTTTTTGAAACCCTGTCTCAAAAAAAAAATCAAGTTTTTTATTGCTCTAAAGCCATTTGATATCTGTCATGGACGGTTACACGGCATTTGAAAAGGAGCGTCATATCTGGAATAGGACTAAACTCAGTCTCTGAAAGTGACTTTTTGAATAAGCTGCTCCCTCATTCCTTGACTCAGCAACTGTCTGTACATCCCTCTGAGGGATGCACGAGGCTTGGCTCTAGGACACGGTGGTGAACAAGGTTGTCATTGTCGTTGTCTTCAAGGCCGCTTACAGTGTAGCAGGGGACAGGAATAGAGCAACCAGCAGACGTGGTGACGCAGGCCTTTAATCCCAGCACTGGGGAGGCAGAGGCAGGCGGATCTAAAAGAAGTGAGTTCAAGGACAGCCTGGTCTGAAAAGTGAGTTCTAAGACAGCCAGGGCTGCTACACAGAGAAACCTTGTCTCGAAAAACCAACCAAACAAACAGAACACAACAAAGAGGAATAGATGATGACTTGGTCTCCTGAAGGAAGAGCACAGATGCTGTTAGAGAGAGAAACAGAGCCCCCACTTGAGCTGGGCGTTGAGGCGGACAGGCAACCTAAACGTGGTTTTTCAAGCATCCAGGGAAGGGCAGTAAGGGTTGGGAGATAGAGAAGGGACCACAGGCACAAAGGTGTGTCACCCCCATGCCCACCCCCACCTCTTTCGGGCCTGCTTAGTCTCCATCTGCCCTAAAATGCACTCAGTGGTAGAAGGCAAGTTCCTGATAGTAAGGCCTCAAAAAACATGGATGGGGAAAAGAAATTCTTTATCTCCAGAAGAGAATATTCAGGGACACTGGGGAGAAGCCGCAGTTGGCAAAGTGCTTGTCATGCAAGCATGGTCTTGAGTTTTATTAGAGCCCACCTGAAAATCCTGGGTGCAGGAGTGTGTGCCTGTAGTCCCAGCACTGGGGAAATGGGCGCAGGAAGGTGCTCTGGGGTGCACACACGCGAAAGGACACACATACACAAAGGATAGTCATTTAAAACTATCGCTGAATGTACAATTGAACGTGGACTCAACTTTCAATTTGTTTATGTTAAACCAAAATGCAAGTTAGAAAAACATCTGTGAGCCTCTCCCCAGTCTCTGGAAACAGGAGCTTAATCAAAGTCACGGTGTTCGGGCATCACCTTCTGCGTCATGCAGGACTGTCTAGCATTGTGACCCCCTCTCACGGCGGCCCCGAGCTGTGGGTGCACCGCAGCCCCGCTGGGGAGAGCTGTCTCTTTCACATTCCGAGGTCCAGTTTTGACAGAAGTGAAATGCCTTGAAACCTAGGAATAATAAATCCTCCTGACCAACCCAAAAGTGTTTAATTCCTAAAGGACAAGCTGAGTCGAGCCACTTCTAGCCAGGGGCGATTGGGGACTTAATTCTTCAAGTGTAGCAATCTGGATGATCTGAGAGCTTTGAGTTTAAGGGTAATTGCTCAATTTTCTATCCATGTCAACAGGGAAAATAGGTAAAAGTGGCTCAGCACAGCCACGCAATGAGGCTGGAAGAGACGTGAGGTGCAGGCTGTCAGCGGAATTGGAAATACGCTATCTCTAGAGGGCTATCTCAGCCGACCCCCGACTCCTGCTCCCCAGCTGTCTCCATCTCTGGGCTTTCCACCTCTCTTTTGGGCACCGCCTCGTTCTCCCTTAACCCTTCTACCACATCCTCCATGCTTTCTGCGGACAACAGTCACTTGAGCCCAGTGGCTTCAGCGGAGAGCAAGCAAAAGTGGGAAATGCCCTTTAAGAGCAGATGGAGTGGAGTCCTGGTGTCTCACCTGTTTCATGCTTAGTGACGTTTTTGTTGTGTGACCCGCCTTCCTGAAGCTTCCTGCGGCTGGTGGCATTTCCTAGGTGCCTCCTAAATCTGGCCCCTTTGTGTTCATAATTCTGGTTAAACAATAATCATTACCACTGATTTTTTTATTAAATAAACCAGTATAAGTCCAAAGTTAACAGTACTCTATACAGAAGTCAATCTAACCCCATCCCTGCCTATCCTGCCTCAGCATCCACACATGGAAACTGCAGCCAGTGCTCAGAGGCTGTGAGCTAGGGCAGGCTGCCCTCCCTTTGGTCTGTGCCTTACTTTTGTTTACAAGATACTGGGTAAGAAATTTGAAACGGGGCTGGAGAGATAGCTCAGTGGTTTAAGAGCATTGGCTGTTCTTCCAGAGAACTTGGGTTCAATTCCCAGCACCCACATGACAGCTCACAGCTGTCTATAATTCTAGTTCTAGGGGATCTAACACCCTCACACAGAGTATATAAAGGTGAAACACCAGTGTACATTAAATAAATAAATAAATCTTTTTTTTAAAAGAAAAGAAATTTGAAACAGAAACCAATCTTGTGGGAAAGCGTGTTGATAATTAAGCTTGTGTCCACGTCCACAGTGCTAACTGCTTCACATGTGGCGATGCTGCGCGCTCACCTTGGTGATAACCACCCTCTCGCCCGCTCACCATGGCGGGTTGAATAACTCACAGGTCACATGACCAGTGCAACCAGCTCTCCATAGGAAGAAAGCCAGTCACGAAGGGCAGGGTTTGCCAGGTTTTGCGGTGTCACGTCGAGTAGTTTCAAGCTAACAACATGACATCACTGGCCACAGGTAGGACAGTGGGCACACCATTATATCATTTGCCCACTGTAGGCACCTTAGCCGTAATAATGGTGAAAGCATAGCTAACCTAGCATGGAGGAGGTGCTGAATTCTGAGTCCAAAGTACTAAGTACTAAGTGTTACTTAGAAGGGTGTATGTTTGACAGCACTTGGTTTTCTGCTTGATGAGGTCCAGAATCACCCCAGAGACAAATCACCGCGTGACTGTGAGGGTCTCTCTAGGTTAGTGGAGCTGGGAGGATGCCCCCCCCCCAATCGCTGGACTGCGTGGAGAGGGGAGGGATAGTGATGACCGCTCTTCATTTCTCTCTACTCTCCCGACAGCCACCTCAAGCTCCTGCTGCCACAGCGGACTGTACCCTCACACTGTGAGCCGAGATGACCCCTTTCCTGAGTTGGTTATTGTCAGGGATTTTGTCGCATCAGCAAAGAAAGCAGCTTTTGCTTACTATAATAAAATACCCGAGATAGGAACTTATGAAGAGAAAGGTTTGTTTGGGTTCGTGGTTTTGGATGTTCTGGTCTAAGGTGGGAGCTCTACATGTTTATGGCAAGAAGCGCGTGGCTGACTTCTGTTGCTGCATCTGGCAGAGCTTGGGAGGGGCACTCTGTATCTGAGCGGTATGCTGATGTTTCAAGTCACACCAGATGTATTCCTTACTTCTGAGTCACTGTGACCGCAGTATTTGCTGGAAACATTTATTTTGGCTCACAGTTTTGGCAGGTCTCAGTCCATCACAGAGGGGAGACACGGTGGGGCTGCTCACATCACATGGTAGAAGCCTGTGTGGGTGGCTGTTCACATCATGGTGCCCCGCGATAATATAACCTTCAAAGCCCTTGTCCCCAGTGATCTACTTCTGCCTGCTGGGTGCTACCTCCTAAAGGTTCCATAGCTTCCCATAGTAACTGCGCCACCTAGAGAACAAATGTGTATAACCATAAGCCCATGGGGACGTGTCACATGGGAACAGGTCACATTCAGACCGTAATAGACTTGCCACAGTTGCTGTCAGGACACCTCAGTCAACAGCTAGCTTCTCTGGGATTCCATCTTCTTCGTTCATGTACAGCTTACTTCCATGTCCCCATCCGAAGCACTGTTCCTTGTGTGCGTGCATTCAATGAAGCAGGTTGCATGACCTTCTTCCGGGAACTCAGGAAGCGCCGTCAGTATTGTCATTTATAGTCTAGCTGGAGGAAGGTGTTTTATTGTAGATTACCTAACATTCATCTGACCAATATGAAGAATTCCATCTCTCTGAAGTCATGATAGAAGTGAGGGTCTATGTTCTCAGCTCTTGGCTTCCTCCTCAGGGGGACGGAAGGTAGAATCTGGATAGGATTAAATCACTCCTATTTAGTACTCTGGGGCTGTCCAAATGTGGCCGAGGGGTGGTCAGCCTTCCAGGCCGGATGCAGTCCCTCGTCCATACAGTTGTGAAGGGAGGAGGCAGCTGCCCCGTGAGAACAGGTGAGCTCCTCAGTGCAACGCGCTTCACATCAGGAATGGCAGCCTCTACACAGAAACTCTCCATACACGCTTGAGTGTACGTGACTGGGAGATCAAGCTTGGTGTCCTAGGATCTTTTTCAAATGCTGGGGATTCCATAAAGAAACAGCCTAATGGACTCTGCCATGAAGACAGGTGTAGCTACTGAATTGCCTCCAATGCTCAGCCAGTTGTTTGGAGTGGCCGGTAACTGCCCATGCGCCCCTCACTAGGCGGTCCATTGCTCACGTTGAAGCCCGACTACCGGGTGTTGCCTCGATGAAACGGAAAGGGACGGGTATGTTTATGTGTCTGTGGTTAGGCATGGACCATCACTTTACCCTTGCTTGGAGAAAGAAGTCTTTGCCTTCTGACACAGAAGGAAATGTGTTCCTCTAGGACCTGAGCCAGCTGAACCTCCTGGTGGCCAAAATCTGGGGAGGAGGCAGCAGGGGCCCCCTAACTCTCGCAAGAGGCAAACTTAGCCAAGCCGTGGATCTTCCTTCCTCACGTCAGTTTCCCCAGCTTTCGAAAACTTCACTGCCAGTCACCGACCGTGGGGACTCATCTATACACATCCACAGGAGGACAGTTTGATTCCTGAGTCCATAAGTGTGGTTGACGGACTAGGTTTACCTAAAAGACCCTTTAAGAGAAAGCTCTTGAAAGATGATTACAGAATTGAGACACCATCATTTAAAAGTGCCTGAGGCGAACTCTTTTGAAAATTGCTGCAGCTGAGGGACAGAGAAAGAACCACACAGCCCTTGATTGTTGCGCTGTTCCCTCAGGACCCGTCCTCCCCTCCCCCTCCGTTTCTCATCTGATAAGAGAGAGCGGCAGTAAGACCCCTCATCTATCTTATGAAAATCCGATTTGGAATGGCTGTGATCAAAACCAGCTGGCTGTCACCAGCAGTGGCCTTGCGTGGAGAGAGCGGCTCAGAGGCGTTCCGTCTGTGGGGTGTCGCTGGTGGCATCGATCAAAGGAGCATTTTTTTAATAAATATATATAAGGAAAAACACAAAACCTTAGGATTTGGGATGAAAGCGGTGTAGTTTGTCTTGTTTTTTTTCCGGGGAACATGAAGAGGATGAAATAGAATCCGATATGCCTGGTCTCCAGCACACTTGGCGTGATGCGTCTGCGATGGCGTTCTCACTGCCACAGTGACACCGTGTCCCTCGCGCTGGGCCTCAGCGAAGAGTTCCTCGTTCCTTCGTTACGTTTAAAGTTCTTTCTTCCTCCTCATGCTTAGCGCAGGCCTGCAGATGAAAGGCGGAGAAAAGCCCGGGAAGCTCCGAGGAGCCTGCTCTTCATCTCCTTCCGCTGCCAGTCACCAGCGCGACGATGGTCCCCAGAGGCCACCCCAGCGTGTAACACCCCGGTCTTCTCGGAATTGAGTCCCCTGGGAGTGAGTCCTCTTGAGTTTGCTCGTCTCTCACGAGCCCCGCCCTGGTTGACGGTCCTGTGTGTGGTCATCACAGGTTCCTGTAGAGCTCTCGTTAGACCTGGGGGAAAGGGTTGCAGAGGGGGAGATGAAGACATTCTGTCTGGGTGTCTGAGACCTCCTTCCGAAGCGTGGTAACACCCTGCTGTGGGCAGCAGTGGAGTCAGGCTTCTACACACCACAGTGCCACGCCTCACGGGGTGCTCTTACCAAGCCCCTTCTCTGCTGCCGATCGACTCGGCCTGGGGAGCACATGGCCCATCTCAAGAGCCACATTCTTGTCCAGAGTGACCTTCCTCCTTCCAGGGTCTGGTCTGCCTCCCTGGCAGCAGAGCAGCGTTGGGTTTAGCAGGAGCACATGGCGCTTATCTGTGTGGAAGCATCTGCCGTCTGTCTTCTACCGCCAGCTTCCTCAGGGAGTTGCCCAGGCGTGGCTCTGTCTCCGGTCACCAATTGTACCTGCAATCAGCCCTGGCCTTAGTCTTTTGTAGTGTGGCTTTCTGGCCACTGTTACTGTTTCTGCTCTCATCCCTTCATCTGCCCGAGCCTGGACCCTGTGTTAAGCAGTAGAAACCACAAGGGACGAGCCTTCAGACAGCAGGCCTGCCAGAGACCTAGAGACCTCGTCCCCTGATTTGGGGCATGCAGTAGACCGCTCAGGGCTCCTCCGAGACCTCTCTCCCTTGTTCCTTCGGGTGTTTGAAGCCTGTTGCCTACTGCTTTCCCCTCTTAAAAAAAAATCCTCATTTTTTCACTTAGAAAAAAAATTATTTATACGATTGAGATCCACTAATTAAAGCCATTTTCTGGTATTTGGTTACTGGAGCGTTTGATGTCTCTCTGACAAGACCATGAAATGCACGGGGTGTCCACAGGGACAGAATTTGCTGAACACGGCTCTTTGTAAATGAGGGGACACAGTGTCGCAGCAGCTCATGAATATGAAACGGCCATGATGCCACCTCAGTGGACTTGGGAACACAGATGAATCCTGTCATGTGCTAAATGAGACCAATTTCTTTCACTTAACTTCATCTTCAATCAGACCTTCTTCCGTTTGCCTGCTTAAAATTCCCCATGCGTGATGCAGAAGGTGACAGCATTCAGTAAAACAAAGTTTTCAGCTACAGAGAGACGACACAGTGATCCCTGCCTTCGGGTCACCGTCTCCAAAGAACATGGCCGTTGTTCTCCCTCACCTGCAAGTGCTGACTTGTGGCACAAACTCGGTGTGTCTGGGCTGCACCCTAAAGCAGTGTGCCCCGATTTCTTTCATGGAGATTGATTGTTGAACTTGGATCTGAGTGGTGGACATGAGTCCTAACAGCTCACGGATGCCCTGCGGTGGCCAGGTTACAGAGTGGCGAAGAAGTAGGTGAAGAGATGTGTGTCCCAAGCGGTCAGCAGATGAAGTGATAAGGACAGATGCTGTCGTAAATGCCCTAGGGGCCTGGGAAGGTGAGAAAGTACTGATGTGTAGAAGAGATGTTATGTTCTACAGAAACCTATCTGGACATACGTAGGAACCCCCAACCAAGAAAACCAGCAGAGGGCTGGGATGAAACTCACTGTCGGAACATTTGCTATAAGTGTGCAAGGCTCAGGTTTGATCCCCCGCGCTGCTAAAAGAAAAACCAAGTCAGTAAAAAAGAAGAACAACTTCTGAGTGAAGGGCTCTCAGCCTGAGACGTCTTCTCCTGGACAGGACCCAGAGGCCATACGGGGGCCTGCTTGTTTCCTCTAGGTGAAAAGACTGTGGCTATTGGAGCTGTACACAGGGCAAGCAGAGCCCACCTAAAACATTGTTTTCCACCGGCATCGTGGCTAGGACCTGTATTCTCCTAGGGGCTGAAGCAGGAAGACTGCGGTGAATTTGAGGCCAGCTTGGGCTAGAGGGAGACCCTGTCTCAAAAGGCCAAAGCTGAGGGGAGGCGATCATGGTCTGTCGTGGTACAAACAGCTGGAGGGGACAGAAGCTGCCACATGGTGTGTTGTAGACACCTGGATCCCCCTCACCTGGAATAGCAGGCTAGCTCTTTATGATCAGCCCAGGGAGTAGAACAGGACCTCTCTGGGAAGAGGCAGCCAGTGTCTGGGTATCTCGGTGCTCTCCGTGGTGAAACATGTCGGAGGGTTAAAGGCAGCTTCTCCCCTCTTTAAACCAGTTATAACTGATGTGCTTGTGTGATGTACATGTATTAATTATCTCTTATATTTATATAGGTACTATTTATCTATGCGTCTGTGTTGTTAGGCTCAGACCAAGGGTCTTGTACATGCTTGGCAGGGACTCTTCTAGCCAGGCCATATCTGTAGCCCCACACTGACTGTTTTCAGTGGTCTTAACTGGCTAGCTGGATCTGGGAGGTAGCATCAGTTTGCTTTGGTATCGGTTCTCAGAGTGGCTGTCATGTACTCACAAGCCTCTGTGAGGAGCTTCCCAAAAGCAGAGATGGGTGAAGAACAGTGTGACCCAGCCTCGGGATGGAGCCAGGAGGCCCCTTTGTTCCCCACCCACCATTGTTTCCCAGCAGGCCAGGCAGCTTACAAGCAAGGCAAAGCCTTTGCTATGATATTTTGAAACTCAGGAACTATCCAAGGGTCGCTCTAGGTTGACCTGAAGAACCAATCTTCCTGTGGCGGTTGGAGCCACAGTGGAACTCACAGCGTAGCTGGAAGAGTGTAGCGGAGATGGACTCGGCACTTCACGTGCTTGACTTTGCGTTTGCGGGGCGCCTGTCGACTCAGCTCTGCTCAGCTCGCCTTCATTTCACTGTTATTTATTTGGGGATGCGTCTTTGACATCAGCTAGTTTAAGTTTACATCTCCCTTCTGCCCTCGGCGTATCGCTGTGTGCGGCGCCTCCCTTTGCAGCTTTGCCATATCTTTTCTGTACTGCTCCGTGACGTGCGCACAGCAAGCACAGTAGCTGCTTTCTGACCGGCTGAGCACATCCTTCCTCTCCTGGTATCGTGTGAGCGCTCCTGCCGAGCCCATGCCAGACTCTTCCACCCAAACCGACCTTCGGGGTGGCAAGGGGCATCTCCCCTCCAAGTGCCCTTCACATTGTCCCTGCCAGGCTTGAGCTAGCTTCTCTTCCAGTTCTCAGCTGCTCTATCCCTAACTCCAGCTGGCTTCCCTTCCCACATTCTAACCCAGGTCCTCCCTGGACGAGGTTGCATGCATCGTGGCGCACTCACGTAGTGGGATATTAGACGGCTGTTTGAAAGACTGTGACACACCTGTATGTCCAGGAGGACAGAAATTACAGCCCTTTAAAGAGACAGAAGTGCTGTGGTGTGTCCCACGTCTCCATAAATCCTTACAAAAGTTAAATGATTACCTCTGAGGAAAGGACTCGGGCTTGCATGCTAAACTTCACTATGGCCATTGAATTCGTGGCACCTATAATGTGAATTTCACTTTAGGAACAATAACAGTTAGGTTTCCCTATTGTTTTCTCTTAGAACGAAGTTAGTTTCCTTCCTAGTATGAGTTCTTACTTGTAAGCAGGGAATTTGTTTCTGTTTATTATGCTTGTCTGGCTGGTCTTCATGAAGATGAGAGCTCTGCCGCTTCTGGCTTTGCATAGTGGGTGCCTTCACATACTAGGTGCTCAGATCAATGAATTGATAAATGGGTGGGTGACCAGGCTGAACAAACAAGGGGACAATATTTCCCACAGGTTGACTGAACAGGCACGCGTGGGCAGAGAAGTAGCTTGCACACCACGTTGCTGAGGTAGCTAGCGTGGGCGGGGAGGTAATATGCAGGGCAAGGGGCTGCGCAGCAGATGCTGGGGGGCAGGAAGACTCCACGAGGAGATGAATGATGAGACCCAGGGCACTGCTTCAGACAAAGCTCTGACCTGTCCTTCCCCTTCTCCAGGCTGTTGGAGGTACCCAGCCCTCTCCCCCAGTCTAATGAGTCACAGTGGGGCAGTGTCTCCAGGTTCTCTGGTAGGGGAACAGTTTTGCCCTTCTGTGGCCTGTAGCAAGTCAGCCACCTCAGTGGGGACTAAGCTTATTTAGATCTGGGAACCAAGGGAAGCCATCCTACCGTTGGAAGCCCCTTGGCCTTCCCCTGTACGAGAGATGTCTTTGGAGGTAAGATGCTTGCATTAGGAAACACCCTGGTCTGAGAGAGCCTCAGCCGTCAGAAGCCTGGTTCTGTTGCTGGCTGAGGATCTTACCTCACAGAGGCTGCTTCCTCCCATTCGCCTCCATGCTGGCCTGAAACCGGATTATCACCGGCAGGATTGACTGAGGAAGTGAGCGCAGGGCCGCAGCCTCTCCCCATGTTCCGTGCTAGGACAGTTGCCAGTGAAATAATAGCTGTGTGCTAGCACAGTGCTTAGCATTGTCCGTGACTGCATTTGATATTCACAATGGCCAAAGAGTCAGAAGCAGTCGTGACCTTCATTTTCTAGATGAAGAAACCGAGGCCTGGGGGCATAAGCCACACAGTTAGCGTGCAGTGGAGCCTGGATCCAGACTCCTGACGCCAGGATTGCCCTCCTGACTTTGGAGAGGAGTTCTGCATGCCTGCTCCACTCACCTCACGGCCATTGTCATTGCTTATCCAGAAACAGCGCGAGAGAAGAGGAAAGAGTCGATTGAATTACTGGTTTTGGAAGCGGTGGTAGATTGGCTAGGGTGTAGGTCAGTGGGAAAGAACTTGGCTGACACACAGGCCCTGGGTGATGACCTCAGTACTGCAGAAAAGGATGGACTAGTGGTAACTTCTCAGTAGAACCAAACGGGCTCCCCTCATCTCTGTTAGAACGGTGTATGTGTATGTGAGGGTGTGTGTGTGTGTGCATAAGGGTGTGTGTGTGTGTGCGCACATAAGGTTGTGGGTGTGTATGTGAGGGTGTGGGTGTGTGCATATGTGTGTGTGTGTATGTGGAGGTGTGTATGAGGGTGTGTGTGTATGTGAGGATCATATGCATCCTCATTTTTACTCTCCATCCTTTTGACATAGAGTTTGACATAAGGTCTCTCACTGAACCTGGAGCTCACTGATTGGCTAAGTTAGGTGGCCAGAGAGCTCCAAGGATCTGCCTGTCTCCACCTCCAGCATTCGGGGGCTACAGGTCGCATTGCGGCACCCAGCTCTCTCCTAGGTGCTGGGGATCTGAACTCGGGTCCTCATGCTTGCACAGCAAGTACTTTATCCACCGAGCCATCTCTCTAACCCCGAGGGAGCAAGTTTCTAGAGTTTATATTCTTTCTTCCTCTCTCTCTCTCTTTCTCTCTCCCTCTCTTCTTCTCTAGCTTTGTCCATGGTATGTGTGGCAGAGGGGTCAAGTTGGGGGAAGGGAAGAAAAGGAAGCAAAAACTGACTCCCCAGAACATCATCTGAACATAAGCAAGCCCTTGTCTGTGACTGTAAATCCAAAACTCTAAATTTTGAAGTTCTTTGAAGTTTGCCCAAAACCGTCTCCACAGCCACCTGTTCCGCTGGGAGCGGGGAGTTGGATGGCCTGCCTCTGCTGTGGTAGCTCAAGCTGTCACTGCACCGGAATGTTCCAGCTTGTCTTGGCCTGGCTGTCATCGCTGGCTCTGTCTCACTCAGGCGGTTCACCGGGTTCTACTGGGCACCAGGCTTCCAATTAGAGAGAAGTCCCACTGTGTGGCCAGCCCCGCCAGTGCCACTCTGAGCCGCCTTTTGCCAAGGCCTGTGCTGACCTCTGATCTGTCACAGATGGGCAGGCCCCACACCCCCTTGTGCACATTTGGAGGAGGGAAGTGGGGCCCACCAGGAAAGCCCACGGGGAGTGGCAGTAAACTCTGAGCAGAAGTGCAGTTCCTCGGGTCTTGAGGATGCTGGGCTGAGTTGACAGGGTCCAAATGCTGAAGTTGCGGAGGGGACGCGGACTTGGGGAAGACCCCGTCCCGAGCCTCTACACAGCATGGGCCATTTTCAGCAACTCCTGAATATTCATCTCAGGCTGGACTCCACAGCCAGGAGAGCCAACAGTGAGCTGCTGACTGGCTCCCTCAAAAACTGTCACTCTGCGGATGGCACAGGCCACAGCCAGCTTCTCTGTCCCTCAGCCGGACTGTGCAGCCTCATAGCCAGGGAGCCCCACCCCCATGCTGTACTGATTGTGGAAGAACGAGAAAAGAAAGCTAGATTTTCAGTAGCATTAGAAATGGAATCTCAGGACCAGGAGAGAGACTCTAAGCTCAGAAGGGCCCCCTTCAGGTACACGGCTTGCTGAATGTGTCTCATTATTTGGGGCCGGGTGCCTGTGTGTCTTGTTCAATTCCTGTTGGCAATGTCTCCTTATTTCTTAGCCCTCTTCACAATTCTCCTTCTCTGCCTATCTTTCTCTCTGTTTTCTTTTCTGTGTCTCCCCGGTTGCTCACTCTCCTTTTGTGGGTACGGAGACTCTGTAAGTCTACAGCTGGAAGCAGTAATGAAGACATTTACGTACTCTGGTTTAGCCTGAGTAGAGCAGTCAGCGTCGAAATAATGAATAGGCTGGAAGTGGCGGGAGTCTTCCCAGCTGTTCGTGGAATGACTTGATGCCTCTTTTGGAAATAAAACTGCATCCACCCACGGAAGCCCAAGCCTCCCCTTTGGAATGTTTTTCTTTGCTGTATATCTGCAGTTGGTTTAAGCTCCCAGGACTGCCTCACCCCGTGTGGCCTTTCTTCTTGCTCTGGTTGATTAAAACAAAACTCCTAAACAAGCCAGTGAGAGTCTTTTGGAGAAAATGTGTCTTTTTCCCAATGGATGCTTTCTTGGCAACTTAAGCAGGTTCCCCTAATGAAGTGGCAGGCCCATCTCTTGGTTCTCCTGTTTGTGTGGCATGGTTAGAGTAGTCTCTTATCTCTGCGCATGTGTGTAGTATGTCTGGAGAGTTCAGAGAGGGAACTCCCAAAGCTGGCAAGAGAAAGTGAGAGCAAAAAGCTAGTGTCACAGTAGGCCAGAAAAATGGCAACCCTGATCTCTGACAGCGTCCGGAGCCAGCTTCTATGACTGGACTGAAGGGTCCTCCAGAGGCAAGCAGCAGGGATCCTGACTGGGACGGCGCATGTGAAGATCTACTTCATGAATGGGTGTCCCCTGTGCTGGTGACACTGTCCTTTCTGTCTCAGACTGTGCCACGCCCTTTGGTTCCACTCTCATCTGCCCCCATAGAAGGCTTCTCCGAGGGCTGAGGGTTTCTTCTCATTCTTTACACTTCTCTGTGGAGATCCACCTCAAGGCCCCTTCCCTGGTACCAGAGTCCATTGGGGATAAGGCTTGTGGCTCAGACACGGATCACGCTCCATGTTTGACTGTCTGAGTGCCTGTGAAACCACAGCCTACAGTGCCAGGGCTGGCGTCTCGAAGCTGACTAAGCAGTCAGCGGGCAAGTGGACAGGAGCCCTGTCCGTGCTGTGAACAGTGACAAGCCCACTTCCCCTTGCAGATATTCCCGTGATCCCCGATCTAGAAGATGTGCAGGAGGAAGACTTTGTCCTGCAGGTGGCGTCCCCTCCGAGGTAGGTAAATCTAGGTGTGGGGTTGGCGAGGAAGCCTCCGACATACACATTGACACACTCCAAATGTCATCTGCAGTGGGCCTTTCTGGTCTTTTTGGCAAGAGGCTCCATTCTATTCTTCATACCGTGCTAGAACATTCTGTCTGCACACACGGTTCTAGAGATGGAAACCCGGAAGCTCCCCTGCAGCCAACACTGCTTGTGACTCTTTCACTCCCTTTCCTTCAGCATCCAGGTAAATCGAGTGATGACCTACCGTGACCTGGACAATGACCTCATGAAGTACTCAGCCTTTCAGACTTTGGTGAGTGGACCCACTTCTGCCCAGAGGGGCCAGCTCCAGGGGACGTCCATGGAGGTTCCTCCAGAGCTGTACATGCTTCTTCCACATCCCAAGGTTGCCTAGAAATATTGGAGGTAACTCCTTGGCCATCTCAAAACGTAGCTGGACCCTCCATGGGCCATAGATCCCTGTCCCAGACTCCCGGCTGTCTCTAGTCACACTCTTGGCACACAGTGACCACCTGATGGCCGCCCTGTCGCCATCTGCCCTTGTGGAATGCTCTGTCCTCTTAATGTTGCTTTTTCCCAGCGAGTCCAGCGTGGAGGATGCCACAGCCTCCCCTCCTTTTCCAGCGACCATACCATTCAACTGGGGTTTTGTGTTTTGATCAAAGTTTTTTTCTGGGGTCTCGGTGGGGAGTTCTGTCATATGCAAGCTCCTCTCATTTGTAAACATAATGCTGAAGCCCTAGAGGGTCCAGCCTGACTTTTCATGCATTTGCAGGATGGAGAAATTGACCTGAAGCTCCTCACCAAAGTGCTGGCACCTGAGCATGAAGTAAGAGAGGTACAGTACTCACCCCAGCCCTGCACCTTGATGCCCCTCCAGCCAGGGAGCCCCCCAGCTTAGCCTGTGCCTCCCTGGGCCTGGATAGGGTGGGAAGTTAGCCTCAAATTGGAGGGAAGGCTTTTCTTTCTCTTACCTAGCCATCTTCATCTTGGCAGGATGATGTAGGCTGGGACTGGGACCATCTGTACACTGAGGTGTCATCAGAGCTCCTCACAGAGTGGGACCTGCAACGGGCAGAGAAGGAGGACCCTGTGGGATCGTCTAGGTACACCTGACCTGGGAACATCCCTGTGCATTCGGACAAATGCAGGAAGTCTCAAACCAGGGGAGCTCGAGAGCAGCTTAGAATTTTTATACTGAATGTTTTGTAATAACATATTTATTTTCAGTAGGCCACAGTGGATCACTCCAATCACTCCAGTTCAATAAATGGTTTTATTCTGTGAGCATTTTAGCATTTCCTCCACTCTGTCCAACACCTTCTTAGACTCTTAGACTCATGGTTGATCAAAGGCAACATTTCTCTCCTCTCTCTCTCTCTCTCTCTCTCTCTCTCTCTCTCTCTCTCATTGTTGTTGATGCTGTTTACCCAGATTTCCCTTGAACTTCTGATCCTCCAGTACCTCAGTGTCCCCAAGTGCTGGAATTACAGGAGGCAGGAAGGTGACTTTTAAATAATCAGATAATGACTCTAAATGCTCCACAGAGTTGAAGCTCAAGAGGGAAAGTTTAAGAGGGAGGGAGGATGGCTGTTCCTAGAAGCAGTTTCCACTTCTCAGGGCACCTCCGCAGCTGCCATCAGGTGCGCTGTAACCCTCCCGGAGCAGCAAGCGGTGGGTGCGAAGGTCAGGATATGATGGCGGGATGGGTGGCTATTGAGACCACACTCTCCTGTCTTCTTCCTGTCTGACGATCCCCAAAGCCTCCTAGCTGGTTCACACTGGGAGGTTCCATCCTAGCATCCCTAAGGAACCCCAGAAGCGCTCTCCTGGGGAGCACTCAGGAGCCTCTGGCTGTCTTGGCACACCGCTGCTGGTCTGCCCTGTCCTCGGCTTCACCAGCTGATCCAGAATGTGGAGACGGGCACAGAGCTCCACTCACCTCCTACACAGCCTCCTGTTTTTTATTTTTCCCTCCCCCCCCCCCGCGAGACATTTTGTGGGGGACTGGGGGGGGTGTCTTTCTCTGCTGCCTGTATTGGCCATGCAGACCCAAGAAGGCTGCCTAGCTAGCCCAGGCCCATTCTCTGGCTGAGTGCTGTGCCTTCCTGCTTGCAATGCTCTTCATTAAAATTCAGAAAAACAAAGAGGCTCAACACATCAAAAACCCACTGGGGGGCTGTTTTTGTGTGACTACAGTGCCCTTCCCTGGTGAGCTACTGGGCTCCATTTCTGCGGAGTGGATGCTTGCCGGTTAATTATAAACTCAGGGACTTAGTGGCTTTGGGGTCCTGTTGCCTCCTGTTTCAGAGTCGCACTAGACGGGCCTTCTTTGGAATAATTCCCATGGCCACGGAGAAGTTTTCATGCGGGCTGGCTTTTCTTGAGCCTACATCTTTCTGAAACCCAGAGGACAAAGGCTGCATTCTAGTCCCTTAATTACTAGCGAACTCCATCCTGGCCTCCAGGCTCTTAACAACCTTGGAGGTCTTCAGCTGGCCCGAGCTAATGGCTAGGGCTTGGCTCCTTTCTTCTCCCTACAACAGCAGCAAATTCCAACCCACACCGAGCGCTCAAGTGTGCTAGCTGGGGAGTTCTCAGCACATGCGTACAGTTCCCCTGCCTTCCGTCCCACAGCTGCTGGGACACAGTGAAACATGCTTCGCCCATGTTCCGGATGCTGGCGGCTCAGAGACGTGAAGAGATTGTCCAGGGTCATCCAGGACTGAGCAAGTGACAGTGCTGCCGTGCAGAAGCTCGTTCCACCGCGCGCGTGGCACCTGTGTTTTTCTCCTTCCTACGTTGTCTTCAGCTTGCAAAAGTAGTCTGATGTAATGAATGGGCAGAATCCAACATTCTCTAGAACTTTCTGCCACTTTTCCTAATCCCAGAGCGGGCATCCCTTCTCGTTCTGAAGAGCCTGCAGGCTTGCAGAATGAGACCTTCAGTGTGTCTGAGCCCATGAGGCCCCGACAATACACATCAGCATTTAAAATGGGGTGGCCCTTCTGGGGATGCAGCTCAGTTGGTAGTGTTTGCCTAGCATGTACAGAGCTGTAGGTTCAATCCCCGTGCCACATAAACCAGGCACAGTGGCACCCACCTGTAGTCTTCTGTTAGGGAGGTGGAGACTGGATGATCAGAGGTCAAGGTCACCCTCAACTTCATAACAAGTTTAGCATCCCTGAGACCCTGTCTCTAAAATAAAACAGAAAGAAATGTGTGGTCAGGAGAGGCTTCATATCTGATATAGCATTTGCCCAAAGATCTGAAGAAACTGATGGACAGAGGAAGACAGCTGGTCCAGTACAAAGGACCCTCCCAGAGCCAGGAGGCTGGGATGGGCCAGGCCTGGTTAAGGGGTAGAAGTCAAGCAGATCAGGGGATACAGGATGTTCTGCCTCAGTGTTCCCAGGGGTCTCTGGGTACCACAGGCATCCTCCACCTCTTCTGGCCTTACTAGCATCATAGGGAAACTTTCTTCAGTTTGTTTTTTTTTTTTAATTTCTATTCATGTCTCAGCCTAGAGAAGCGGAGATATTCTTGCTGTGTGGAACAGGAACAATGGACTCTATCGTGGGCCAGAGGTCAAGAGATGGCTGTCTGATCCTAGGCTGACCAGGCGTGCCCAGCGTGCTGGGCTGGCAGAATGTATTAAGAGGTTTGCGTGGCACAGCACTCCCTGGAATTTGAAGCTCTGGATGCAGAACCCCAGTGAGAAATGTATGGGTGGACCTGCAGCTAGAATTAAGGGCCTCTGTGTCTCTGGCTTGTCTCAACTGATCCCCAGGAACCCCTCCATGCTCGAGAGACAAACTGAAATAAGCTACTGATAGCAGTGAGGGCCTCACAGGCGAGGACCTCTGTTAGTGGGACCTGTGGGCAAATGTATTATTAAAAGTGTTCAAGTGGTGATTTTAGTAAACTTAGAGAGCTGGGCACATCGCTACAGTGTTGCTGTTCCCTGTCTGCCCTGCTCCCTGTGTCCTTAGTTAGTTTTGCGCCTGTCCCCTGCCCTACGCAACTGCTCATGTGCCGTGACTCCTTAGGTTTTCTGTTTCTGGACATTTCCCATACGTGAGATCAGAATACATCAATTTTTGAATCTCATGGCTTCCATGGAGAAACATTTGCTTACTCTCTATTGCTACCTGGTGTTTTTCTCCACTATCTCTGATTTGTTTTGTTTTTCATTGGTGGATATTTGAGTGGCTTCCAGTTGGGGACTGAACTCTGCATCCAAGGCTTTATGTGGACAAGGCCATCAGTTTTCTTAGGGGGATCCCGGGGAGTGAGGTTGCTGGATCATACATGGTTATGTGACGCACAGACAGTCAAACGTCCCCAGAGCATTGGTTTGCTGTTGGTTTCCCAGTGCTTTAGGACATTGGTCTTCAATTCTTAGTCTTTTTCGTGTCTCCTTGATTCTTTCGAAGGATGTGGCATCTTCAGGAAGCATTCTCCGTCTCTCTCTTTTCTCTCTCTTGACTCCTCTGTCTGTGGGGACGTGTTTCTATTAGCCTGGAAGTGCTTTAGGAATGGGACTGGGAGATGTGTGCGTTTCTGTCAAGCTCCTGTTTCTTTCAGGAGCACAGAGCCAAAGGAGGCCTGGCCTGACCTTGAGATGATAGTGAGGTAGCAGAGAAAGGAACAGGAGCACTCCTCCCCAAAGCAAAACCCCTGAGCTCTAGCTCCAAAGTGTGGAGAGACCGAGGAACTCTGGGAAATAAGAGGCACACTGGTTTGCTTGAGCAGGGGTCAGTAGGCCCCCGCCCATTGAGCCAGCCCATTTCTTATTCTGTAGTTTTGCCTGAACACAGCCGCTTTCGTATGTTGACATGGGCTCTATGACTGCTTTGGGGCTAAGAGAGCAGAACTCAGTTGCAAAGTAGACCATCTAGGCTATAATGCTTGAAATGTATACTATTTAGTCCTTTCCAGGAAGAAGCTGCCAACCCTTCCTGAGCTTACAATTTACTCTCAAAATTTAGCTGTTTCAGTTCAGAGAATCATTGCAGCAGGCGTGATTTGAGTTAGACATAAGGAAAGACTAACAGAATAGAGAGAGTCTGGCCCCTCAGAGAGAGAGAGAGAAATTCCCTATGAAAAAGAATTAATGCATCCATTTCAGGAAAATTGGGACAGAATCTATCTGGGGACAAGAAACTGGGATTGGGGGATGCTGGGCTCCTTTTAAGCCCTGGGATGCTATTAGCCTCTAGGAGGCAAATGCCATCAGCAGTGGGGCCCAGGAGAGGAGGGCGGGGTAGGTGGGGTAAGGGGGGAGTCAAGTGGGCACAGTGTGAGTACCAAGAAGGAGGGGAAATCGAATTTTATTTCGGCACTGGGAGAGGCAGAAAGCAAGCAAAGGTGGCTGGGACAGACAGAGGAAGAGGCTGGTCCTCTGCGGCTGTGCTGGAGCGAATTAATTCACAGCATATGTTCCCAGCATCTGTCACAGGGACCTGGACTGGAGGGGTTAGCAAGAGAGGACCATGCCAGGGTTGAGCATTAGCCCAGAATTCCCAGGCTGCTGGGGCTATTGGCTTCCACGGAATGAGGGCCAGCCAGCCCGCCCAAGAACATCTGCCACAGCTGCAGCCCGCAAGCCTGCCTTGGGGAGAAGAGACAGGCTCCACTACAGGCTTTCTGCAAGGAAACACCTGGCCGAGGCAAGGCTTGGAGACTTGAGAGAGCCCTGTAAAATTTTCTACTGCAGTCCACCCTCCCCAGCAACCCCAGGTCTGGCTGGAGGTGGCGCACAAGGAACAGTGGGAGGGGTAGGGAAGCCCCACCCTAGGTAGAGTGGCACAGTAATATTGGAACTTCCTTTCAAGTGAAGTCCCAGGACCCCTGCATGCCGTTTGGGCTGCTTGGTGCTATCTATCCCTGGGGAGATGATAGCCAACTTGGAGGACACAGGCAGGAGGGCGAGCTAACCACGCAGACTGTGTCAGATCTCTGCTCTGCTGGATCAGAGTGGGATGACCTAGGCATGTTCCCATACCCCCACTTCTGTTGGGAGGTTAAAAACACTTCATAAGTCATGGGGCATTAGGTACAAATGGGGCCAGTGTGGGCATTTACCCCAAGGCCACAAACTGAAGGTCCGCAGGCTGACTCGGATATACAGGACATGTCCATATGATGAACAAGCTTTTTTTAAAAAGTGCTCAGTTACCTATGAGCATTTAGAGCTGAACGGGCTCCTGCTGGACCCTAGCCCCATCTCCAACTTATCTCCGATTGGGAGCCAAGCGCGGGAAGACGCGTGTGCTCCAGGGCTGCCGTCCCTGTGGTGATAATGACTTGAACAGTAAATTACAGCTTCTTGGAGCAGTGACACCCCAGAAGGCCCTCCGCCCACCCTGTGTCCACTGTCTGCCTGGGCACTGCCCAAACCTCCTTTGTCTATGCGGAGTGTTCCCAGAGTTCACCACTCCACATTTATGCTCCTAGCCTGGAACTTGCACCCCATTCTTCCCTCTCCCCCCCCCCCCCCCCCCCCCCCCCCCCCCCCCCCCCCCCCCCCCCCCCCGCCGTTACAGCTAGGCCCTGGCCTGATGCAGAAAGAGACTGTGGAAGCTCAGGAGGGTCTGCTGGTGTCCTGCTCTGGCCGGGAACTTACTCCTGTGTCCACTGAGGACACATGAAGGGTTTAGTGGAGCCCAGGGGAAGGTACATTTCTAGACCAAATAACTGGTGCCCCAGCTATTGGCCCTCCCGGTGCTATTTACTAAACCTTGTCCCCAAACCAAGAGCCTCTGCTCAGGAAGTCTCTGGCCTACATGAGAAACTAGAGGGTGATTTTTTTTTTTTTCTGCACCCAGTCCTTTTACTGAGCCTCCTTAGGGCTGGAGAACATGCCTGCCCATACATGAGCTCAAGACAGGGTATATATAGCCTTTCTTCAAGGAGGACCATGCGCAAGGAGCGGGTTAGTGTGGCCTCCACCAGCCTTGCCTTTAGGGTCTGCCTCAGCATCCCTGAGGCTGCTTTCTGGACATGGCAACAGCACAAGGCTCGCGGCTTCCCTCCAGCAAGGGACTCTCACCATCTCAGCGACAGAGCTCCCCATTGAGCTGCCCAGCCCCTTCTCAAAGCTAGACTACCTCTGAAGGCTTGTTTCCCCTCCCTCCCTCACTTCCTCTGAGCTCTCGAATTATGGTAGTCCCCCGAAGTCTCTTGTCACTCCTGCCTCCTCTCCCATTTATTGCTCACGGGTGTGAGATGCAATAAATCTTTGTTATTTCCAACTCAGCTTGAAGGAGGAAGAAGCAGGCCTCAGGTGGTCCTGCTAGGGCAGGACCAAGACCCCAGAACAGGCAGGCGTGGGAGGTGTGAGCAGTGGCCTCTGCTCCAAAACCATGTATGGGTCCAGGGGCTTGGCTGCTTGTGGGTGGGATTGCAGGTGGCAGAGCAGAGACACTAGATCCTCACTGAGGATGGTGGGTACCAAAATGGAATCCAGCATCACTGAAGAGGCTCAAAAGGAGGAACTGAATTCCTGCCACAGGCATTTAGCAAAAGAGCCTGGTCTAGCAGAAGAAGGAAACCCTCAACTCTCTGCTGAGGTAGGATACAGTAAGTGCCTGTTGGCGACAATCTGGGCAGGTAAAAGGGATGTGGAGATACGCTAGGCCTGCCAGGAGGCATGAATTCACCTCCAGTGATGGAAGTGGCGTGGGGGGAGGGATAAAGACTAGACAATTGTACCCCTCAGGCCTTGCCATGGCTCAGAAGACAGAGCGGCTCCTACTCTGCCAGCCAATGAAAGCTCCTCCCACCCCACCCCCCACAATCCGAGACAGGTTTTCTCTGGGTAACAGCCCTGGCTATCATGGAACTTGCTCTGTAGACCAGGCTGGCCTCAAACTCAAAGAGATCTGCCTGCCTCTGCTGCCCAAGTGCTGGGATTGAAGGCGTGTGCCACCGTCGCCCGGCCCAATGAAAGTTTCTGAGGGCAGCTGATGGGCCAGCCTCCTTCTAATAGGATTTTGGGGGACAACTCTCACAGCATTAGGGATGAAGGCCGAGGAGCAAAGGTGGAAGGAAAATTGTCCTCACCGAGTGCAGGCGAGGTAGGCAAAGGAAAAGGTGCTTAGCAGGAAGCAAAGCCAAAACTACAGACCATGCAGCTCCTTAGGTAGAGAGCAGAGAGGAGCCGCAAACCTTAAGGGATGCAAGCAGGTTGACCAGAGGGACAGCAAGAAATTTGGGGTGGAGGGAATATTCCCTGTCTTGGTTGTGATGTCTGAAGCATGAATTCTAATTGTTCTTAATAATGAAACTTAGAATCAGCCATCAGGGGGTGAAAGCTGAAAGATCAGAGAAGCAGAGTGGCCAGCCACTAGAGAGTTCTTACCTCTACCAATGCTCAGACCAAATGGGTTATCCTGTCTCCACGAATCCTCAGACTACATGTCTGCCCTCCTGTCTCCTCCCGCCTTGTATTCTCTTCACTCAGCCATATCACTCCTGTCCCCACCTCCCTAGTGCTGGGATCAAAGGTGTGTGTCACCACTGCCCGGCCTTTATCAGTGGCTTAGCTCTGCACTCTGATCTTCAGGCAAGCTTTATTTGTTAGATTACAAGCAAAATATCACTACTGGTGCCCATCTGTCATTCATAAAGAGGGTAAGTTTTATGGCATCTAAATTACTCCTCAGTGATTCAGACTTGGTTCTCTCCCACAAGCTCTCTTGGAAAGGTGACCGAAGATTCCCCAGGGTCTTCCCCGGGCTTTCCTGGACCTGAGCTCTGGGTCAGGAGGCAAAGGGGCCCTGTTGTGCCGTCTCCTCTGCTGACCCCGAGACCAAGGTGCTGCCGTACTCAAGTCAGTCTTCACGGTTACTTTCAATGTAACTTGCCGCTCTGCTCTGCAGTTTGGAAAGGGAAAAGCAGCAATTTTGACCACTGGAGAAAGCAGATGGCCCAACCTGCAGTAGAACCTCAGGCCTCAGGGAACCAGCTTTGACATTCTCCAGCCAGCGCAGGCTTATCCAGCACAGGGTAAGAAGGGACACAGGGAAACTGGAAGGACCGGAACAGTTTTGTAAGGCTTAGCACCTGAAGAGGGCAGGAGCCACTGCGCACTGTCTTACCTCTCAGCGAGGCCTCCAACAAGGCCCTGAAATGACAAGGGGTGTTTCCACTTATTCTAAGCCACCTCCTGGGTACAGAGGTCACAGAGAGAACACAAGCTCTCTGGGCTGTTTTCCTCAGCAGTGGGGGGCTGAGGAGGGGTAGGAGGTAAGGTCTTATATCAGCAAGTACATGGGGGTTCATGTAAGAGACAGAGAGCTCTGGCTGGCAGAGCTGGACCAGGTGGCCTCTAGGGGTAGGAAGGATGCTGTATTTGACCTTAGAAAGAAAATTGAGGATGGACGTCCCTGTGAGCCTTTGGCACTTTTGTTTTGTGTTTTTGTTGTTGTTTGAGTTTTTTCCCCCCTGTGTGTACCCTCCCTCTGTCTCTCTTTCTTTGTTTCTCTTTCTGTCTCTTTCTCTCTGTCTCGTGGGTGTCTCAACTCACTGTGTCCCCAGGGATGACCTTGAACTCTTGGTCCTCCTGCCTTTCCCACCCAAGTGCTGGGGTTCTAGGTCTGCATACCATGCATCCTTTTGTGTGGTGTTGGGGCTACACCCAAAGCTTCGTGGATGTGAGGTAATCACCCTACCAACGAGCTCCCTCCCAGACCCCGTGACCCAGTGGTTTTTAGCACACACCTGGAGAGTGCTCGTGACCAGGTGCTCTATTAGACGACTCCCTTCATGGTTAAGGCTAAGACCAAGGACCCTGCTGTGCCCTCGATAGCTGGGCACCCGTGTTCATATAACTCACCTCCAACCACTCTGAGAACCAGAGTTTCCTAAGTGTTTGCCGATTACCAGGCAACATGCTCCGTGTCCATCATCTCTCTCAGCTCTCTCAACGGCAAGATGTACTAACAGCCATAGTCACTTCTGAGGGACAGGTAGCTGAGGCTTGAGCCCAGATCTTCCTCAGTTTGTCCCCAAGGAGTTCTGGATGCGGAGGGTAGCGGCCACGCCTCCCGTGCTAACGTACATGTTAGCATCCGGTTCCTTCTTCCTCCTGACAGGTCGCAATGAGGGTCTGTCGTCCTCGAGGCTCTCCTCCGGTGAGTAATACGTGGCCATATGTGTGGGTCATACGTGGCCAATGCGGGATGGCTCTGCTCCTTGCAGCCTCTGCCTATTGTTGCCACTTAATGTGAGCACTGGCTGCAGACAGAGGAGTCCTGCCTTTGAGCCAAGGACATCAGGTTTTCTTACGATCTGTGTTAAGTAGCTGTTTAACATGTCTTCTTAGCAATAGAAGAAAACAGCAACACTCAGAGGCAGGATTGCTGCAGGCACAGGCCTCTCATGTCAGAAGCCCCTACAGAACTCCCTTAAATATGCAGACTCCTAGAGACTGGGTACAAGGAAGATGGCAGGCAGGCCCTGGATGAGCTGTTTCTCAAAGCCAGGATCAGGAAACTCTGTTGGAGGCAGCGATTGCAAACTCCTGGCTCACGGTCAAGGTAAAATGTGGCCTCCTGTGGAAAGACCCAGCCACACAGTTACTTCTGGAAACACTAACTATAGGAGGCAGCACGGGCCTTGCTGGGCTCATGAGGCCCCTCCAGTGTCTTTCTAGCCTTCTCAGGCAGGTTTCGGGGACATTTTGAGTTGTCGATCTCTGATTAGAGGAGATGACAATGTTTGTGTCTGTCAGTGCCAATGCCAGTGCCCAGAGCAGGACAGGGTAGATAGTTCCAATGCTTGCTTGCTTGCTGCACCCGGGTGGCATTGCCTGGCATTGCTGAGCTTGTGAGAGGCATTGTCTCTCCCCACTCGGCCACTGTCTGTCATTCGGCAGCTGCCACACACACTGTTAGAACGATGGAAACATGAAATGGGACCCAGCTCCAGGTTGACTACCCTGCCTGGCATAGTTCACAGACCACCTGCCTTTTATGTTCCAGGGGGGAATTTACAAAATGCACGCACCTGGCCTCTACTGGAGACTTAGGGAGTCTCTGGGGCAGGGTCTGGGAACGAGCACTTCGGAAAGAGTAGGGTCGGGGGCACTAATTGAGCCTCTGGACAAGTCGGCTTTCTGAAAGCAGGTGCCCAGGGAGCCCTCACTCTCTGCACCCCTCTCCCGTCACCCCCCGGGACTATGGGCACCTGGGGAGGAGGGTTGCCTTCTGTCAGATTCCATCTCCTGTCACTTTCAGGGCCAGTTCATTAGTCCTTTATTATTCCCATTCTCCTGCTTATCATTATTAATGATCACGCTCCACAGGCCAGGGTGCTGACAGCTCTCCCTTGCGCGTTCTTTCTGTCCGTCCTAACCCTGCCTGCTTATCCAGCATTGACCTGATCTTTTCCCCCATTTAATTAAGCAGCGTTGGTCAGCCCACTGCTCCCAGGTGGAGAGGGAACTAACATCTCTCCTGCCAGGCCCTGGAGTGATGGTCCTACAGTCTGGGCATCCACCTCTCAAACAGGTATCAGCGCAAGGCAACGAGTTCCAGGTTGGGTTGCATAGTGAGATGCTAGTCAAAAAAAAAAAAAAAAAAAAAAGACTAAGATTCTTAAGACTGGGACCACAGAGCATGACATCAAGGGTGGTCTCTTTGTGTGTGTCTCTAGCACCTAGGTCAGATGCCAACAAGTGGACTTCAAGTTGAGATTTGGGGAATAGCAAGAGAGCCATCCAGCCTAGACTATCACCTTGGCAGCTTGTCCCTCCTCTGCAGACCCCAGGGTGATTGGCACATCCATTTCTAGTGCCGTATGAGATAAAATGGGAGGTCAGAGGCCCAGATTCATAATTCAGAGGCTTATGGGAGAAGTGCCACAAATAGGAGGGCGTGATTGATTAGACCCAAAAAGCAGTTGTTGGCACAGCCTGAGGACAGGCTCCGTTTGGGCCTCACGGGAAGTCCCCCACCTTCAGGATAGCAACAGAAGTTGGGTGGACACTCACTTCCTGCTTCTCCCATTTGTTGTGAATTCATTTCTCCCCAAGCCCTGTCCTAAACTCACTAATGGATTGATTCCTCCTTGCAACAACTCTACAAGGTGTGCATTATCACCTCCCTTCTGCAGATGAGGGCATCAAAGCAATGGGAGGCCTAGTAGCTTGTCTCGTCTCTAGTGAATGAGAAAACCACATGTGCTGGGGCTAGGAAACACTGCTTCCATGGGGCTCTGGATACAAAGGACCAGCACCCTGGGGAAGGAGCTGATGCAGGAGGGCATAGCAGGTGGAGCGGGGTGCATGTGCACCTGGGTGTTGCAGCAAAATGCACAGATACCCAAGTGCCAGCCGAGGATGGACGCATCCATAGCAATTAAAATGTTTTGCCTGGGAGCTGTTTAGAGCTTCTGTGTGTGTGGAGTTTTCTGACTTCAAGGTGTTGACAGGCCCTCTAAATGGTTTTGTGTTTTAATTGCAGCAAATGATGGCGGGGCCATTAGCTTTCGCCTCTCTGCAGTTGTTTCTGAACCCTTCCGTCCTCCTCCTTCTATTTATTCTGTTTAATTCAGTCAGGTAGCTCCGGGGCAGTGGAGATCAATACTTCCCTTTGATAGCACAGAGTCAGGTTTGAAACCTAGAGATAAAACTGACACATTTTGTATAAATTTAATTAAAAATGCACCTTTAGTGGCTTGTTGCGGGCACAAAGCCCAGTGTCTATCTCTCTATCTGCCTCTCTCCCTTTCTCTCTGCCTCTCCCCTGGCCTCCCTCTCCTGTTCTTTATTTTCTTGTTCCTAACAGGGAGATCTCAGAATCTACCTTACCCCAGAGTCTCCTCTCATAATTTTGGACTTGAAACTTCTGTGCTGAGGGATGCTGAAGGAAGCCGAAGGAATCCTAAACAGATCGGCTGGGGCCTCTTTTTTTCCTGGGTAGGCTGGGGACCAGGATTGGGGGACTGGGTTTGCTTTTCTGTTTAAAACCTTCTTTGGAGTCCATGGCCTGTGGGCTCCAGGACCCATCTGGACTGGAACCCACTGCTCCAGCCTGGATGTCTCTTTTGGGGTGTGTGCCCCTCTTTCTGGGAATCTCAGGGCTGAAGTACACATTTGTCTGTGTTTTCTAATCGCTCTTCGCAGCCTTCCTGCTGCCTCTCCCCACCTAGCTCCACTCAATCCCATTCGGTTTTCCTCATTTTTCACTTGAGTGGGTTTCCTATCCCCGACTCTGCTCTGGCCTCACTCTGCTCAACATCAATAAAACACACTCAACACAGGTAGAACAAGGTGCCCGGGCTTGGCGTGACAAATGACTCACCCGGCCCTGGCTAAGCGGGGCTGTAAATCGCCTTCCATGCTAGCCCATCTGGGCCTGGGCCTGTTGCCCGTAGTCTCTTGGTGGGGCCACTGGCTCTGAATCTGGGCAGCCTCAAGACCCTCCTTGGGGATCCTGGATGCCTGAAAGGAGCAGGGTAGTGGGGGTAGATTACAGGCCGTATACACCTAATGGCTCTAGCCTGCTTGTGTATATTAATTTGGTGGGCTGTAACTCCAGCAGCTAGCATTTATGGCACACCTAATGTGTGCCAGGCACTGTGCTTGAGGCTTCACACTGAGTTTGAGTAGTCTCAGCATCCCTCTGAGGTCACAATACAAGCGCCTCAATGTCCCAGATGGCCCTGATGAAGGCTCAACAAAGTCATATGCTTGTTCAAAGAGTCTAGTAGGACAGACGGACACTACCCCCTACCCTGGGGCTATAAAGCCTGGGATTTCATTGCACGTCCCATGCGAGTGACACCAGCCTAGACACAGCAAGAAGTAAGATGTCATATCACCACTCAATGTTACTAATTCAGTGCTCTGGGGACCAGGCCATTGGGAAAAGCCGGCAGGTACATCACACCGGGTTCCTTCCTAGATCCCTGAACCGACTCCCATCAGGCCCCACAGCCCAAGGACAAGGCAGACCTCTTGTGGCTCTGTCTGCCCACAGCCTGTGCTCCTGAACTCTCTGGAGCAGCCGTCAGGGTACCTACGTTTAGAGAAGCAGAGAGGATGAGGAGGATCCCTAGATCTTTACGGGGGTCTGGCGCTTGGGACTCTCGTTACCGACTCTTTGCCAGCACCCGTCCCTGGGGGATCCAGCGAGGGTGGCAGTTTGATGGCTGCAAGTGCAAGCTCAGACTGAAGAGGCAGACACCACGAGTCAGAGCCCCTTGACTTCCTCTCCCTGCCTCTTTCCTAGCTGGCAATTACAAACACCAGCCGCTTTGTGTGGGAAATGGCCGAGATAATTGAAACGGAATTTGGAATCAGGGCCCTGCAGGCAACCCTTGTTGAAAGAAGAAATAAAGATCGTTTGGGTCACGTCTTTTGTAATTTGCGTTTAATAATCGTACCGGGAGGGATACACAAAGCCAGCTCCCAACCTGCCAGCCACCCTGCCCGGCTTCTGCGGAGGGAAGAACGGAGCCTGGCAGACGCAGTCGAGGAGGTGAGGAGGGGCTAAGGGAAGCTCTGTGAAAGGAAAGTTCGCTCCACGCTGGGGCTGGGCCGGCTGGGGCACCTGAGCTACTTACTGGCTAGAAGGCAACTTTGTGGAAAACCTTCCTCATTGGGTGGCCTCGCCCTCCGTACTCTGCATCCCCGCTCACCTCCACTGTACTCCACGGGGACAAACCGTGACTGCATGCGCAGCAAGAGCCCCTTGGAGACAGTTGTAGTGGTTTTCTCTTTTGGTCACTGTACCTGTCACTCACACCAGCTGTGAGGCGGGGCAAGAGGCTGCCCATCAGTGTGGTTGACAGGGAGATGTACCACACTTCCTGCCTGTGGGTTTGTGGTCCTTCAAAGGCACCCGGTGCCTGACATGGGGGTACACACCTGTAATTCCAACACCGTAGCTCCAGTCTGAGCTAGGAGGGTCGCCCTGGCTTCGAGGCCAGGCTTGACTAAATAGTGAGTTCAAGGTCAGGCTGGGCTACATAGAGCAAGACTGTCTCTGAAAACCAAACCAAAGGGAAAGAAAGCTGAGCTCTGGACATCCCAGGCCAACGTTTCATCCTCTAAATTACTTGTGCTTTGTGTCCCTAAAGAGTCTGTGGGGATGAGGATATCTGGGGCTCCCCAGCATTGCTTTATCAATCAAGGTGGGGCTCAGTGAGCCGTGAGAAGCCCCGGCCTGGAGTGGATCCATGGAGTCTGGGCTGAACTCTGTTCCCTCAGAACTCCTGTGTTGAAGCCGCAGCCCCCCATCGTGTGGAGTGTAACTGGGGATACCTCTAATGCCTCCAGGACTTTAAACAGGCAGTTAGTTTAAAATAAGGTCACGGAGGTGGGCTGCACCTTATGAGTGCTTGTCCTTAGAAGAGCAGGCGACGTAGGGACAGAGAGACACTGAGGGTGTTCTGCCAAAGGAAGGCCGTGTGAGGACACGGCAGGAAGATGACCATCTGCGAGCCCAGACACGGGCCTCTGGAGAGTTCAGAGCTGTCAACAGCTCGATCTTGAACTTCTAGCTCCCAGACCTGTGAGAAAACGAGTTTCTGTTGCATAAGCAAAGCCATCTGTGGTGCTTCATTCGGGTTGGGTAGGGAGATGCTGGCCTGGGTGGTCCTCACCTACAGGGCTCTTCCCTCCCCCGAGAGACATGTGCTTCAAAACCACTGGATAGGAGCCCCAGCTGCTTCCCTCGCTGGCAGGCTGGGTTTTGCCCACACATAGCCCCTCCAAAACTCCCGTTATCGTCACCAGGCTCTAGGCCTGGATACTCAGTGGTGCCCAGCCTTTAACTCTTCCCTCTGCTGTCAAGACTCTTTCCCCAGGGCAGGCAGGATGGCTCAGTGGGTAAAAGGGCTTGTTAACACAAGTCTAGCGAACCGATTCCAATCTCTGGGGCCTACGTAAAAAAGCTGGATGCAGTGGCATATCGGTCATCTGAACACTCCCAAGGCAAGCCTGGAGTTCCAGAAGAAACAGAGAGAGCCTGCCTCAACAAGATGGAAGGAGAAAATGGACTCCCCAAAGCTGAATCCTGACCTCCACAGGTACACTTTCACACATGTGATATGTATTCACGTCCGTGTGTGTGTTCACGTGTGGGCGTGCATGATGTATGTGCGTGTGCACACATATAAATATCCTCACTCAAACGTATAAAACAACACAGAACAGCAAGGGCCATGCAGAGAAACCCCATCTCGATAAAACAAAACAAAACAAAAACAAAACCACACACACACACATACACACACTACTACAAAAATGTTTAAAGAAAATATTCTTTCACACACACACAATTGTCCTTTAATATGAGTTTAGAACAAGCAGTTACCTGCACCTGGGAACCTACAGTCAGTAGAATTTCTGGGCAAAGGACAGCAGTAAAGGGGCATGAGGCAGGGCCTTCCCCATCCCTGGACAACCTGGGTGATGAGCAATGGGAACCTCTGCCTGCAGACTGTGGAAGGGGCCCCGTCCTCCAGGAGCAGGCCTGTGCCCACAGGATCACTGGGCCCTAGCAACGAATCCTGTTCCTGACCACCCAGTGTGGATGGTTTGGACCATCCAAAGGGCAGGTGTGGGGGGCAGAGCGGGGAGGGTAGTAGCAAATTGAAGACAGAAGACAAACATCATCCTGGACTTTGCCACCCATGAGGGCTTTGCAGGGCAGGGGAAGTAGGCGCAGACCTGCTTATATTCCTGAGAGGGGCTGCAACGTTCTCGAATCTTCTCATTTTAGTACCTCAGTGCGGGCAGAGGGAGGTGGGAAGCATCAGCCACTGTAGAGAGCAGGTGATATGGATCAGAGAGGTTAGGGACTTACTCACATTGCACAGCCAAAAAGTGACAGAGCTGTCATTCAAACCCCAGACTCCTATACGCCCTCCTATTCAGACAGTTCTTTCTAGAACCAAGGTAGGCAGATGACACCAACAAGATCAAGCCTACAGCATATTGCAGTGTGGCCTCTGAGATGAGAGAGCATTTTACATTTTTAAATGTGTAAAGGGAGAATGACAAGAAAAGCAACATTTCCTGACAAGTGAACATTCTATGAAGTAAATGTCAGGGTTCGTGCACAGTTGAGCTGGCACACAGCCACGCTCATTTGCTTGCTGACTGTCCGTCGGCTGTCCTGCTGCAGGGGCAGGGTGGAGTCCTGTGACAGGGGCCATGTGGTTTTTGATACCTTTAACAAACACTTTGTAGGCCCTTTCCGAGTGCTTTTGCCAACTTTTCCATCCAAACCCTATAGCTTGGGGCTGGAAGAGGTCTTAGACACCCCTCCTTTCCCGCTTTCCCACACACCCACTTTCCAAATTAGCAGACCTAGGCCTGTGGCTGCCCAAGGTTGCCCTTGGGCCTGGCCCCTGCTCAGCCTCCTCCTCTCCCCTGCCTTGCTCTGGGCAGGAGCTGGGGATGGGAAGCAGGACTTTGCCCTCTCCACTGGGCTCATCCTCATCTGTGCCCAAGCCTCAAGAAGCATCCTTACCAGGTCTTCAGGCTTGGGTACTCATGACGAACAGAACGCACAAGAGATTGGGGGTCCAGAGGGTCCATGTTGACATGTTGATGACATAGTTGAAACTTGGGGTTGTCTCCTGGGGCTATGTGTTGGGTTTAAAACAGGTTCCAGTCCTGGTTCTGGATACATGGTGGCTTTAGATTTTCTCACTCAGAAAGTGGCACTCATTGTAGCTTCTACCCATTGGGTCTGGGTGAGCATTCAGGGAGTAAATGCTCCCACCTCGGTGTGTGCTGAGTGTGAGAGAACGATGGTATTATTATATTACATATAATTTTATACGCCATATACTTTATATAATATATAATTTACCTTTGGGTGGTGCCGAGGATGGAACGCAGAGCCTCACACACAAGTGCCCTGGGTGACACCCCTGGGCTGTGAATATCACTGGAAGTCTGCTCTAGCCAGCTCTTTGCTCTAAGCCTACAGGGCAGAAGCAGAGATTTCTACAGTCCTGCTCACCCCTGAACCCCCCAGCTTCAGGCTTTCACAGGCCCATCAGGGCCATGGATTGTAGACTGGGATTTGTGCCAAGTTCTTGCCCCCAAAGCCTGTGACAGTAGAGGAGGTCCTGGAGGGACCAGAGGGTCAAGGTAAAGTGGCCCTCTGTCCTGAGTTTGGGGGCGGTATGAAAATAATAAACAGTGAAGAGCAAATGAGTGGGCCAGGATCCCCAAAAAATAACCCAGAGCTAAAACACAAAACAAAACAAAAACCCAAAACAAAAGAAAAAAGCTACGAAAGATGAACTGTGTGGCTGTCGTTTCCATGGATATTAGAGCTTGCAGGACAGCACTGAAGACTGTTTAGGGACAGTCCGGAAGAGCAAAAGCAACACACAGGACAGCACACACGTGACACACACATGAATGTGTGAGAATCTTTCATGCATTCTTTCTTTCATGTGTGTGTGTTTAGGGGCCGTAGGGATCTTGCCAGATAGAATAACAGAGAAATAAAGAAAGAGTGATAGAGACAGAAAAGAGAAAGATTAATGTATGTTAATGTATGTAAGGCTCATTTTGCAAACCCAGTATAAGGTGGCAGGGACATGAGGAGTCCAACATTTTACCCCAAATCCCCAAAGACAGATCAGTCTGGACCAATGACTTTGCACACAGTGTGTGGGCACACACCCGACATTCTTACCCCTTCATCTCTGCCCACCCTGCTCCTGGCTTGGGGTTGGTCACCGGTTCCCCTCCTACCCCTGCCTCCTCTCTATTTCACAGCCCTTCCCCATCTGCTAGTTGTGCGGCTCCTTGCTCTGTAATCGATCCACTCCGAGCCTTGGAGCACCGGGCGCTGGTATCGTTCCTGGTGAGGCTGAGGGGCTTGGAACATGTGTTTCAGAGAGGCAGACACCAGCTGGTTAGGGAGATATTTGCATATTCAACCGAGCCCCCCAGAGCCAATATGGGGTTGGAAGGAAAGGCTGTGGTAGGACTGAGAGGAAGGGGGAGGGCTCCAGTCTGCTGGGGTCAGAGGAACAGATTTCAGCTCAGAGAGACAGATGGTTAAAGCAGACAAAGAGGGAGATGGCGAGTCCTGACTGGCACCCGGGGATGCCATCGCACCACTGAAAGTGCGGTCTGTCTTCGGAGCACACTGTGGTTCTCGAGCCTTCCGCTTCTCGGTTCCTCTCTCTTGTAGCAGGAAGCAGTAGGGTCATTTCTACTCTGCAGATGAGGAAACCAAGGTTTGGACAAGTTAGCTGCCTTGTTTGAGGTTACAGGGCGGCTCGTGCATGGACTCTCAGAGCCAGTGAGGTTTGCCAGCTGCATTGGTCCACCCCACACTATACGCCCACGGGGTGTGTCTTAGCGTTTCTATTGCTGTGAGGAGACACCATGACCGCGGCAACTCTTAGAAATCGCTGAAGTGGTGGCTTAGTTTCAGAGATTTAGCCCATTATCTTCGTGGTAGCGTGCAGGTTGACACGGCGCTGGAGAAGGAGTGGCTACATGCTGATAGACAGGAAACAGGAAGTAGACTGCCCCACTGGGCGTGGCTTGAGCACAGATGAGACCCTTGCCTCCACAGGGACAGACTTCCTCCAATGAGACCACTCCTACTCCAGTAAGGCCACACCTCCTAATAGCGCTATTCTCTTTGGGGACCATTTTCTTTCAAACCACCGCAGGGTGTCTGTCCCTCCGTTCACTGAAAATACCCCCTTCTAGGTTATCAGTGGCCCTCCCACCCCTGTGCCAAGCCTAGTGGTCCCTTTCATGATCTCTCCTTCCTTGGCTTCTCCCCAGAATTCCATTTAGATGACCACAGAGCTACCCTTCTCCTTGGAGCAACCTCCCTTCTGGTTTCCATGGCAACACCTCTGGGCCTGCCTCCCCTCTAGGCCTGCCTGTCTCTGTTCTCTGCTTCCCTTTCGGAAGTGGGGCTACTGAGTCTGGACCTCAGCCCTACCCTCTCTCTAGGCCTAAGTGACCTCACCTAGCCTGGCCTTTCTGTTGACATCCCTCCTGGAGTGACAGCCTCAACTCTGGGCTTGAATCTCAGTTGTGCTGTGTCACTTAGGTGACCTTGAACGACCTTTCCACGTCTCTTGCTTTAAATGAAACCCATGCCCCAAAGGGTTGCTATGAGCATTGAGTAAGGTGTCGCCAGTCTAGCACAAAATGGCCATACAACAAAGGCAAGAGCTCGTGACCAGCTTCTCAAGTAACTTCCCACCCCAGGGCCTTTGCACTAGCTCATCCCACTATCTGGAATGTTCTTCCCTTGCATTCAGATTTCTTAACAGCGAGGGCTAAAACAGTCCCCAGCCAGTCCTTATCATTCCCCCCCACCACCACCATTAATGATCTGCAGAACACTATTGTGGCTGCAGATTGCCTTGCTAACTTTCCTTTAGTGCCTGGACTTGAGTCACAAGTCTCTGTTTTGCTTGCTTTCCTGCCCCATGCCTAGGTGGTCACCAGTTGGTACCAGGTACTAATTCATCGCAGGAATGACGCGAACGCTGGCTGCCATCTCCAGCCTGCGCACGGGCTGTCAGTGGTGACACAGTGGAGATACAGGTGGCTTCCACCTACAGCAGCTTGAAGAGTTCTTTTCAGAAGCCTCCAATCAGGTAAATCCAGGATTCCTGGCTTGGATGTGGAAGAGTTTCAAGATGGCCTTAGTGAAGCACAGCTGGGGTTTATTTAGGAGCCTTCGGTGTAGAGCTTAAGTACAGGGCTTAAGAGATAGAGAAAGGTTGAGGAAGAAAGGCATATCCTAGGTTACGGGTGTGGATTTCTCAAAGAAAGTCCCCCTTCCTTATGCACACACACACACACACACACACACACGCACACATGCACACGTATGAACATGCATATATGATTTTGCTGATTATTGGCGCTACTCTCTTCAAAGCCTTACTTAGAAATTGAATGAGCTCACAGGTGGTCCCTGAGGAGACTCTGACAGAATTACTATGGATCAGGTAAAACTGGAGGTCACAAGAATGCAGATGGATGGGATAGCTTCATTGTAAATAAAGTTAGTAGTCTTGTTTGTGAGATTCGCAGACATGCCTAGGTGAGCCATGAGGTCCTACGCAAGGTCATCTGCCGTCAGCCTGGTTCATTGTCTTGTTACATAGGAAAGGGATGTTGTTGGCAGTCTTCACAGCAAATGTCGTCATTGAGCTGGACCCTTGCCTCTCAGCTACCCAGAAGCTTCTGGCACACCCTGTGGTTAGCGCTTCTCCCTACCTCCCACGCCTTCTATCTTTCTATCCTGTGGCTGAACTACCTCCATTACTGCCATCCTCACAGTCAGTAGCTGCGGAGGAAGAGGCTTCCCAGCTGGAAATCACGAGGATACCCCTCTGTGTCTTCAAGCCCCAGACATGCTGAGAGTCTCATCAACTCTCCCCAACTTCCTCCCCAAGCTCAGCTGAAGCCACCACTCTTCCTCGGAGTGGTTCCTGTCATTCCAGGAGGGACAGCTTTGGGAAAGGCTGCGAGCAGTAATCACTATTCTGGAAGACTATGGGAATTAGGACCAGAGTGAAGTGTAGGCAGTGGTCCCTTCCAGCCTTATGGAGGGGCTCAAGGCTGTACACACCCTAGCTGAGCGACAGGAGTGCAGGGGAAAGTGCCCAGCCATCCACAAGTCAGAAAGTCTCCCAGTTGTCCCGCTCTTCCTCTAGGGATCCCAGTGAGATTCCCAGAATGTGATGGTTTAAATGAAAAATGGCCTGCATAGGTTTATAGCGACTGGCACTATTAGAGTAGGTGTAGCTTTGTTGGAGAAAATGTGTCACTGGGGGTGGACTTTGAGATTTTAAGCGCTCAAGCCAGACTCCCTGCCCTCAACCAGCTGCCTGCTGATGAGGATATAGAACTCTCAGCTCCTTCTCCAGCACCATGTCTGCCTGTGTTGCCATGCTCCCCATCATGACAAGGATGGACCAAACCTCTGAACTGTAAGTCAGCCCCAATTAAATGCTTTCCTTTATAAGAGTTTCTGTGGTCATGGTGTCTCTTCACAACAGTAGAAACCCTAACTAAGACACCAGAAATTCCAGTCCCCAGGAATAGGAGGAAGGAAGGTCTCCCATGAACTACTTCCCCCAAAGTTTCTTCCCCATTCCCTCCTCAGGCATTCCCCGTCTCTGGTCTGGCCATTATCTCTAGGACAAGGACAGCTGAGGCACCTTTGCCTGAACAATGCTGGCACCATCCCCTGCTCCTAAGAGCTTGAGCCTGCTTTGTGAGTTCAAGTGGGCAGGGCCTGCATATCAGTTACTTTCCATGCTGCTGCGATTAAATATTCTGACATTAATTTGGGTTCATGGTCCATCATGATGAGGAAGTAGGGGTAGCAGGGCCACATCATCGTGTTGGAAGTCAAGCAGAGATAAATATTTGTGCTTTGTTTCTGTACTCATCAGGGTTCTCTAGAGTAGAAGAGCTTTAGGATGCATCCCTCTGTATATATAGAAAGGGGATTTATTAAAATGACTTACACAGTGTGGTCCAACTAATCCAACAATGGCTGTCTATGAATGGAAAGTCCAAGGATCCAGGTATTGCTCAGTTCATGAGGCTGGCTGTCTGAGCTGGTCTTCAGTAGACACTGGAATCCCAAAGAATTGGGCTCTATTGCCAATAAGGCAGTGGGTGTGCTAACAAGAGAGAGAGCAAGCAGGCAGAGGGTGCAGCTTCCACTTTCCACGTCCTTATATTTCACTTCCAGCAGAGGGCATGACCCAGATTAAGGGTGTGTCTTCCCCCTCAAGATTTTAATTAAAGGCATGTGTCTTCCTGCCTCAAAGGTCTGGACTAGAAGTGAATCCACCCATTTCAAACCAAGTGTGGTAGCTTGAATGTAATTGGCCTCCATAATCTCAGAGGGAGTGGCACAATTAGAAGGCCTGGCTTTGTTGGAGTGGGTATGGCCTCGGAGGAAGTGTGACACTGTGGGGGTGGGCTTTGAGGTTTCTTACGCTCAGGATACCACCCAGTGTCTTAGTTCACTTCCTGTTGCCATCAAGACATAGGACTCTCAACTACATTCCAACACTATGTTCATCAGTAGAGGCCACTCTTCCTCAGGAGAAAGAAATAAGTCCGGCTACCTCCTTCCATGGTGCCAGGTGACAACCCGCCCTGTCTCAGTGTCTCTAAGACACTCAGCCCAGTGGAAGATCTGAGCTTGCCTACGTGCAGGTGGCATTGGTCGTGCGACACACGTCCAACATCACCCTAGCTAGCAGGAAGGGAGTTGGGTTTTAAGACAAGAAGAGACCCCAGTTTCTGCTCCCTTGATCCTCAGCCTGACTCGGGGTGACCCATGTTAGGGCAGAGACTGCTCACTTCCCTCTTAGGGATGGCTTCATCCAAAACTCTCCACCCCCACCCCACTGACCACCTCCTGAGGCTTCCCGGTTTTCTTGCCACAGGACCTTAGCTGTTGAACCGAGTGGACTGTTCCAGATGTTCACATATACTGTTATTTAAAGCTCTAGGTCGCCTCTTGGGGGGGTGGAGAGTCTGTCTCTGACCTCCCAGTCTAACTAGTCACCTGCCAGCACCCACTTGCCCACCTTGACCTCTTCACCCTGATTACCCCCTCAGGACTTCCACAACTATAATCACCCCCTAGTTCACGTGGTTCTTGATTCCATCCCCCCCCCCCAGCTTTGCCTGAAGTCTCGTTCACTGGGCTCCCCTAGCCTGCCTTGGCCTGAGACGAAGCACCTGAGCTCAGTCCTTCCCTGTAAGCAACTGTGTGACTTTAGGCTACTCTCTTAGCTTCTCTGAAAACTAAGTCAATATAATATAAATGTTAATGAACACTTATAAATAATTTTGCTGGAGCAAGAATCAATAATAAGCGTGCATATGAATTAACCCTGGAGATTGCCAGTAAGCTGTGGCCATGGAGGCCCCAGCTTCCCAGGGAGCATGCTGTTTTCTAGATGGCCTGCAGGGGGCTCTGGCTTCCCCCATCCTACCTTTGGCTTGGTACCCTGGCAGGCTTTGAGGCTATCCAACTCCTTCCTCTCTTTGCTATCATATCAGCTGTAACCAATACCCGAGGCAGTCAGCTTACCAAGAGCATAGGGTTGCTTGGTCATGGTTTCATAGGTTCTAGTCCACAGTCAGTGGGCCCTGTGACTTTGAGGCCTGTGGTGGTGTACAACATGTCTGGCAGGCACCTGTGACAGAGGAATATCCTCACTAACAACCAACGAATGAAGGAGGGTGGTTCTCCTAGTTCCCCTAAAGGACATGTGCCCAATAATCTAAAGGCTCCCACTAGGCTGTCATTGTTTCAAACCATGAGGTTTGGGGGCCACTTGTTACAGCAGCACAGACTAGCCTCACCTAACTGATACAGCAGTATTTACAGAGTTTCTCAGTTTTGGGGTTCCAGGACCAATGGCCTTAACAATCCCATGGTGCATTCTTGTTAAACATACAGATTCCCAGGCCCTACCCCAGAAGTACTGGGTCAGAGTGGTCAGGGGTGGACTCAAGAGCTGAATGAGTAACTCTAGCATAAATCTCAGCCATGAAGGTAGTGGGAGAGGCCTTAGCCCATATTCCTCTGGAATATCACAGAAGACATACTCCATGGTCCAGCCTGAGCTCTGAGGATGCTGCTGGGCTCAGAGGTTAACTCTGAGAAGTCAGAGGCCAAGTGTACAGCCACAGCCCGCTACCTTTCCCTTCAACTATCTTCCTTCATTCCTTCCGCCCCCCACATCCCCATCCACTGCTGCTACCCAGAGAAGCTGCAGATCCCACGAGCCTGGGTGGGGGAAGGGCCCACCATGGAGCGAGAATCTTAGGAACCGTGCATGATGGATTGAAGGAGACGAGACCATTCCCCGCTGATGGCTGACACGCCACGGCCGTGACAGGCGGCGATGTTTGTGCTCTGAACCTGCAATCTCAGTTAATGGGGAAGACCGAGGGATTCAGAATGAGACACGTGGTGGGCCGGCACCACGGGCAGAGAGCAGCCCAGCTCCGATGACTTCCCTGTCCCAGGGCAGATGGAGAGCCAGCCTGGCCCTGCAGGCTCTCGGCTGCCACCTCAGCTCCCTAGTGCCATGTCAGGGGCCAGGTGGGAACCTCCGAGTGCAGCAAGGCAGGCTCCTCATGGACACTGTGGGCAGCCCTCCTCTCAATGCCCCACAGGGGCTATCCTGTACTGACACATACCCTCCACTGCCCCCAAGGAGCTAAGTGGAAAGGACTCCTAACACCCTATACCCGTCCTCTCTCAAGGGAGCTTTAGCTGTCCTTCTGGGGCAGCCTGAGGGAGGAGGAGGCCGGAGAACCAGAATTAAATCTTAAAGAGAAGCTGCTCATACCCCACCCCATCACCTCCTTTTGGGTTTTGAAGTGAAGCTGCTCAGGAGCTGAAACACTACCCACCTCTCACCTGTGTGAATGTAACTGACTCCATGTCCCCTAACCTGTAAGAACTGAAGGAAAAATGAAAATATCCTCTGCTTCCTGGGATGTTATGCTAGAGACAGATAGAGAAGTTGGCTAGTGAGTGACCCTTCCAGCACGTGTCAGTCTCCCAGAAGTGGTGTAATGTGCAGACTCGGACTCAGGTGGCCTTGGGTGAGTCTGAGGTCCTACATTTCTAACAAGCTCACTGTGATTCTGATGCCATGGGTCTAGGGGCAACTGTAAGCAGAGTTTACTGTTGGCTCCCAAGTAACCACACAGAGTCTTAATATTACCTAGAAATAGTTGGCCGATAGCTTAGGCTTATTACTAACTAGCTCTTACAATTTAAATTAATCCACATTTCCTATCTCTCTATCACATGGTGGTACCTTTTTTCAGCACGGGGTGTTCGTCTTGCTTCTCTCCACGTCTCCTGGTGACTCTACCCTCTTCTACCCTGCACTCTCCTTTTGACCGCAAGTCCTGCATAACCTTTTCCTGCCTAGCTATTGGCCAGCTAGCTCTTTATTAACCAACGAGAGAAATACATATTCACAGTGTACGAAAAGGTTGTTCCACAGCAGATGACAAGTTTGGTAGCAAAGATCCAGATCACAATAACAGGTACCTGGCTTACAGTGGGTGCTTGGACAGTAGCTTTGTTGTTATCACCACCCTCCTCAGTACTGCATAGACGAGACTCCTGACTACAGCCCACACTGGCCTTCTAAACTGCCCCCATGCAAAGCTAATCAATAGTCAATGAATCTAAGGTAGGGCTCCCTCTAAATTTCACCCCTAGGACTGGTCCCATGGCCAGCTTGTCTGCTAGTCACCTTTAATGATCGCCCTTGTTCTCAGGGACTCCATGGATAGAGCTGGAAAACACTGTCTCATAAAAGAGCATCCTTGGAGGGGCTAGGAAGGGTGTGGGATGCTATAAACAGAGACACCACAGTATGTGAAAATCCTGTCCTGGGCTCAGTGGAAGGCAGGGAGTGGAGGCCCCAGTGTCACCAAGGGTTGGCTGAGCTGCCGGAATGAAGCAGGAAGGAAGGACTACTGGGGACCTCTACGTTTCTTTGTCTCAGTTCCTCTTAGGGTCTCACAAAGCAACCTTCCCTCACTTTTATTAATGACCTCATTAATTTTTTATTGAGACAGAGTCTCACTAGCCCATGTTGTCCTCAAACTCATGATCCTCCTGCCTCAGGCTTCAGAATAGTGGTTCTCAACCTGTGGGTCAAATATCAGATATTTACATTACAATTCATAACAATAGCAAAAGTATAGTTGTGAAGTATCAATGAAATAATTTTATGGTTACAGTCCCCACAACATGAGGAATTGTACTAAAGGGTCACAGCGTTAGGAAGGTTAAAAGCCGCTGCTTGTACGGTGTTGGGATGACTAGCCTGCATCATCATGTTGGACTCCCTTGCTTTTTAAGGGGAAACATTACTTAAGATGCTATGTCTGTGATGATCAGTCTCGGGTCCCCTGCGTGAGATGAAGATGGCACGTTTGTCTCAGTACTGTTACCAAGACAGGCAGGAAAGGTATTTGTCACATGTGATGAAGGCAGACATACCTGCCTTCAAATATCTGCATGACTACACTGTGCGTGCTGGAACGTGTGTGTGTGTGTGTGTGTATACCTGCCTTCAAATATCTGCATGACTATACTGTGCATGCTGGAACATGTGTGTGTGTGTGCATTCCTGTCTTCAAATATTTGCATGACTATACTGTGCATGCTGGAACGTGTGTGTGTGTGTGTGCATTCCTGTCTTCAAATATTTGCATGACTACACTGTGCATGCTGGAATGTGTGTGTATGTGTGTGTGTGTGTATACCTGCCTTCAAATATCTGCATGACTACACTGTGCGTGCTGGAACGTGTGTGTGTGTGTGTGTGTGTGCATACCTGCCTTCAAATATCTGCATGACTACACTGTGCGTGCTGGAACGTGTGTGTGTGTGTGCATACCTGCCTTCAAATATCTGCATGACTACACTGTGCATGCTGGAATGTGTGTGTGTGTTCACACATGTGCATGTGTTTACACACACATATGTGTGCATGTACGAGTGTGACTCCTCAGAGAGACAGATGGTTTTGGTATGTTCCTTTTATTAATCCACTAGCTCACCCACTCGTTGCTTCATACAGTCCTTCAGCAGACAAAGTAACTGTTATGATAAATTATAATTTTGTTAAATGCCGTGGTGCCACCAGAGCATAGCACAGGGTCACTTCACTGCCCATCATTTTATGAGGTCACAAGCCCATGAGCTCTCTAAGGACCATGTCTTCCTGGTCTTAAGGACATCAACACACCTGCTCCTGTGCTCGGCAGGCGACTGAGCATGCTCTCTGGGCTCTCAGCCTTTGCCCCCAGCCACACCTCCCCTTTTCTGCATATAACCTATTTTATCCATGTCACTGTGGCATCTCCCATCTCTGCAGGCCACATTTCTTTTGCTGCTTTTACACATGAAGCATGCATGAGTCCATCTGAGAGTGTCCAGGGGTAGATGTGTGCCCCTGGTCAGGCGAGCATGAAATCCTGGGATGTGGGACGGTGTACTCTTGGGTTTAAGGTCTGGATGATTGAGCATCTCTCTGGGGGAAGCTGTATCTCTAAGTGTGTGGCTGTGGCTGAGCTTGGTGGAGCCTGGCCCCAGTCCCAGCCTGCCCTGGAAGCCCCCTGCATTGTCCTGCCAGTAATTACAGCAGATAAACTGCTCCAGTTGAGGCTGCTGTCCCCGGCTGGCTGCCAGCCGTGGGGCCCCAGGCTGCGCCATGGGAGTCCATTCATTTTAATAAGAGGTACACCCTGTGTTATTAAGAAGAGTGTTTATTACTGTCGCCACGCACTGACAGCAACTTCCATCATCGTTAACCGGCAGATGGGGGGAGGGCAGGGGAGCTGCGTACTGCAGCTTTTCAGGAGCACAGGCCCAGCTGGTGAGGCTCAAGAGGAAGTGTCCCCCTCTGCCTTCTCTTACCCTGGGACTATGCGACAACCTCTTTCTAAGCAGGAGCAGAATTTTTGAGAGCCGGGACCTGCTTGCAAGGTTGGGGGCCAGGAGACAGCAGATGCTGGAGGGTGATTAGAATCCACCCAATGGTCCAGGGTGTGAAAGAGGCCTCTGGGTTAGAGCTTGCTTCTCTGGGGTTAGGTAGAGGTAACCCTGTGACCCACCTGTCTGATGCTTCCCGGGCTCATCAGGGAAGGCCACACTCAGCTCCCCTAAAAATACCCCACCCCAGGAGCTGCCTGATTGTTCCGCAGAATCCTATAGCTTCTTTAGTGGCCTCACACCCACCCTAGCCTGCCCCATGCACTCCCAGGCATCCTTAGGTGAACGTCCACAGCCCTGTCCAATGATGGAGGCTCTAATGGGAAAGCCCCTCCAGTCTAGTTCACTACTCCACATGCGTCACTAAGAACAGAGCCTGCCCCAGAAGGCATCCACAGAACGAAGTCAGTCGTGGAGCAGATGAAGCGGACACCTCACTCCTTCTGTCTATCTAGACATTGGGTAGGGACAAGAACTCCATAAATAACAAGAAGCTCCCTAGACTAAAGGACAGAGGTACCCAGGCTTCTGACTTTGAAGAGTCTTACAATGTTTTCATGATGCCCCAAGTCGAAAGAAGCATTTGCTGTTGTTTTTTATGGAGATGTTCTTACATGACGTAAGTGTGCTCTTCTGAACACCTAATTGGCCATTCTGAGGGAGATAATGCTGTCTGTGAAGTGCCCACTGTCCAAGCATGAAGACCTGTGTCCAGTCTCTAGAACTCACATAAAAAAGCCAGGTGTGGCACAAGCATTTGTAATTCTAGAGTTGAGGATGCAGAGAGCAGAGACGGTAGATTATCATCTAACCAGCCAGCTTAGTCTCCTTGGTGGGTGGCAGGCCAGCGAGAGACCATGTCTCAGAAAATAAATAAATAAATAAATAAATAAATATATAAATAAATAAATAATAAAAGGTGGCAGCAACTGAAGAACAATACAACACCCAAAATTGTTCTCTGGCCTACACATACACATGCACACACACACACACACACACACACACAATCACCAACATACACATGAAAACACACAGTCACCAATATACACATAAACACACACACCATAAACCGATATACATGTGTTTTAAAAAAAAACTTGGTGGCCGGGCGGTGGTGGCACACGCCTTTAATCCCAGCACTCGGGAGGCAGAGGCAGGCAGATCTCTGTGAGTTCGAGACCAGCCTGGTCTACAAGAGCTAGTTCTAGGACAGGCTCCAAAACCACAGAGAAACCCTGTCTCGAAAAAAAAAAAAAAAAGAAAAAAAAAACCTTAGTGACAGTTGTATGGCTGGGGCAGACTGTGGGGCCACTCTCAGTGGCACCAGAATTTATCCCTACTGCTTGTACTGACTTTTTTGGAACTTATTCTCTTTGGATAGATGCCTTGCTCAGCCTAGATATAGTAGGGAGGGACTTGATCCTTTCCCAAAGCAATGTGCCTTATCCTTTCTGTGAAGTGGATGGGGGTGGGGTGGGGAGGTTAGGTTGAGGGAAGGAGAGGAGGAAGTGGGAACTGGGATTGGTATGTAAAATGAAAAAAGATTGTTGTTTTCTTTTATAAATAAATAAATAGACTTGGTGTAGGGGTTTGAGATAATTCTGAACAGTTAGGAGCACTGGTTGCTGTCACACAGAACTCAGGCTTGATTCTCAGAGTCTACAAAGGGCTCCACAAAAGACCATGAACTTACAGACTGCCTTATTTACTGCCATGGTAAATTTACTTCTGACCAGGGAACTCACTTCACAGGCAGAGAAGTATGGCAGTGGGCCCACTATCATGGAATCCACTGATCTTACCATGTTTCCCTACCAGTCTGAAGCAGCTGTCCTGGTAGAAAGACAGAATGGCCTCTCGAAGACACAGTTACAGCACCGTCTAGGTAGCTGGGGCAGGGTTCTCCAGGAGGCTGGCTATTAGCATCCAATATATGATACAGTTTCTCCCACAGCCAGGACCCACGGCCAAGGAATCTGGGGGTGGAAAAGGAGTGATAATTCCACCCACTATCACTCCTGACCTAGTAGGAAAAGTTTTACTTCCTGCTCCGTTACCTTAACCTGGAAATTTGGCTCCAGAGGCAGGAGTGCTCCAATGTGGAGACATGAAAACATTCCATTGAACTGGAAGCTCAGACTTCCTCCTGGCCATTTTGGCCTTCTGATGCCCTTAAGCCAACAGGCTATGAAAGGAATAACAGTGTTGGAAGGGTGATGATCCAGATTTCCAAGAGGAAATTGGATTATTTCCACCATGGAAGTAAGACAGATTATGTCTGGAGTGCTGAAGATTCTTTAGGGCATCTCTTGGTGCTACCATGCCCTGTGATTAAAGCCAGTGGGAAACTACAATGACTTAATCCAGGTGGGATGAGAAAGAGCACAGAGCTTTTGGGGATGGAGATAAGAGTCACTTCTCCAGGAAAAGAGCCAAGACCGCTGAGGTTCTTGCTGAGGGTGAAGGAAGTACAGACTGAGTAGCAGAGGAAGGTGCTTATCAATACAAGCTAAGGCCATGTGACCATGTGACCAGTGGCAGAATTATAATGGACATGAGTGTTTCTGTCATATTTTGTTAAGAATATGCTTGTACAGATTTTTTTATTAACTTTCCTTGATTTATTATGTAGTGAACATCAGTTAAGAGAATGTCAGTGGTATTTCTATTTAAGTGTGAGCTACTAAAAGAATGTCCCTCAAGGAACATTGCCACCTATTCTAAAATTTATAGTGTCTTTACGGTTGTGCGAGGGATGAATAGTTATAGCATGTTGGATATAATTATGACCTTGTTATTGTTTTTATTTGGAAATTAGGATGATATAAGGAGATATGATGGTGTGCTCTTGATTATTAACTTGACTACATTCAAAATTAACTAAAAACCTAAGCACTTGGTTACATCTGCAAGGGATGTTTTTCTTAATTAAATAATTTGAAGTGAAAAGACCCACTTTTAATCCAGATCACTTGACATGGGAAAATATACCTTTAATCCGAATCATTTGAGATTGAGAAAAATCCCTTTAATCTAGGCCACAGCTTTTGCTGGCAGCCTGTATATAGGACGTGGGAGAAGGACACTTGCTCTCTTTGCCTGCTTGCTCTTGTTCTTACTGGAAATTAATTGCGGCTGCCATGAGCTGGTGGTTACACCAACTAGGTTGTGTCTGGAGGATGAGACTTCTCTGCCCTTCTCCCTACCTTTTAGCTCTTACATTCTTTCTGTCCCCTTCTCTGCAATGCTCCCTGAGCCTTACAGAGGGTAGAGACTTGGTTAGAGTTGAGCCCTTATCTGTCATTTATGCTCAGTTTCTTGGACAGCCGGGAGTTTGCATTGGCCACCATTTACTGCAAGTGGAAGCCTCTCTGACTAAGGTTGAGAGTAACCCTGACTTATGTGGTGCTGGGTTTCCAACCCAGTGTTTCACGTATGCTAAACAGTTACTCAACCAGCACAGTTCCATCCCATCCCACAGATGTTCCCATCAACTAGAAGCCAAGACTTGGCTGGACAAGTAACCCAGGGATAGACCTTGACTTTGAGGACTATTGATTTGGGCCTCAAGGAAACTGAATTTGCCCTTCTTATTAAGTTGCCACTTTGGCTCTAAACAGAGGGACACTTGCTTGCTTTTTCAGTAGACAATGCCACACATTCGTGACCAATGAGACTGGCGCTAACTTATCCAGTGTTTGTCTTTGCAGCCCACAGAAAGACAGGTAGGGCCGGGGTCCTGCACTGTTCCCACTAGCCAACCCTGCCTTTCCTGACCCGTGAGGAGAGGCCTGGGACCTGGAGTTCTTATATCCCTGCTCCTTAATCAAGCCTCTTGAGGTGAGTTGGGAGTCGGATAGAGGAATGTTGGTGAATAATACCAGGTTTTAAGTCCACATCTCTCGATCTATGAGTCCTGGCTTGTTGAGCAAATCCTTTCTTATCATCAGTTCCATGCCAGGCCCTGTTCTAAGGACTTTATCAATGTGAACTTTAATCATCCTGACAATCTTACAAGACAGCGGCTATTCTTCTCACTAAGGGGGGTTCATCATTGGATCACCGTAATCCTGCATGAAGTGTCTTGTGGCTGACCATAAGACACTGCTCTCATAGGAAACACGTGACTTTGAATTCTTAATCTTCCCATCTCTACTTCTTGAGTGTTAGCATTCGCCATTTGTGTCATTATACCCGGTTTATGAAAAAACTTTGGTTTTTTTCGGTGCTGGGGATTGAACCCAGGCCCTCAGGTTTCCAAGGCAACCACCTTACCAACTGAGCTATAGCCCCAGTCCACACCTGTCATTTTGACCACATGTAGAATGATGTGTTACATCATTGCAATGAGCTGGGATGAGGCCTCTGAAGCGACAGAGCTCAAACTGAATAGAATTGCCTTTGAAGCCAGGCACCCAAGTTTCCAGACACTCTGTTACATAATCTTCCCACCTGAAATTAATAATTGCATGTGGTCGAGGCAAAGATTCAACAGAACAGCTGTTCTTGTTCTCATTTTTGCTGTGTATGTGTGTGCGCGTGTGTGCGCATGTGCTCAGCAGCAGCAGCAGCAGCAGCTGTGTGGAGTGGAGCAAGCCAGTTAATTCTCAGGCTCCTGTCTCCCAGCACTGTCTGCTGAAGTTACCAAGGACAAAGTGCTCTATTTAGACAGACCGAGTAGGCTGGAAGTAAGGTAGAGATGTGGCTGCAAAAATGTGAAGGGTCTTAGTGGGAACCTCCCAAAAGCCAGACCTGGCTTTCAGGACCTTCTCCAGGAGTCGTGCTCCCTGTGGAGAAGGGAGGGGATATAAATGACAGATCCAGGAGGGGCTAAGATGGAGTATAACCATGGGATGTGGATTACAGAAAACCTACCCTGTCTGAAGACTTGAAAATCTGAATCTGATGAACTTAATGTAATCAAATAAAAGATGCAGAACAGCAAATGTGATGTCATGAGTTATGGGTCGCCGTTAGTCACCACTGAGCGGCACTTAGGGAATAGATAAGAAGGGCTTGGAAGCCAGCTGGTGTCTTAGAAGTGGATGCATTTCTGAATCAACAACTCAGGGGACATGGCTGCCCAGGTCACAGTGTCCATCCCATCTCCTTTATCTAATAGGAGAAACTTAGAAAAGGATTGGATATGTGCCGCAATACCAATGACATCATCCCCACAGTGCCCTCTGTCCAGGTGGCCTGCTACTGTGTAGGAAGCGCTACACCAAGTTCTCTCTGGAGAGCCTGTAAACTCTGGTGATGCGCCTGCCTAAAGCCCAAGCCCCAGCCAGGAGAGACTCAGCCCGGGTCTCTTTGCTTGAGATGGGCCCCCCTCTTCCAGGTAATACATAAGCCAGCGTCTATATCCTGTTGCTGTCCCTCTTCTGCCCTCCCTGGGGACACAGGGTGGATGTGGCATTGGGCCTTGTGTGGAGACTGCCAGCTTTGGCCAGGTTGATTGGGACCCACATGTCAGCTGGGGCCACTTCCTCATCACCGTAACTCTGTGCCAAATAACAAGACCACCGAAATGTGCCCGAGCAGGCCTGGAGAGCATACTCCATTACTCTCCTTTACTCACCCGGGAGATTTATGTAGCCTATCTCCCTTCCCTTTGTCCACCTGCAAGGGCCTATAAGTCATGTCCCCGGGCTGACAGGTCACAGGGCCTGTGCTGCTGCTCTGTCAGAGTGAGTGATGCCAGGGGGTGATTAAAAGAGAGGAAGGGTGAGAGGTCAGCAGCAGACGGCATGATGGGAGTTTGGAATGTAATTATCACTCCTGTGACATACTGCTTGGTGATTCCCCCCTTCTCATAATAGATATACACACTTGGGTACCGCTCTCAGAGGGGAGGAGGTTGGCGATGCAAGGAGGTGGCCTGAAGGACCTGTGGAAAGGGGCTCTGTATAATGGGCCTCCCAGGTGAGTGTGAAGAACCAGGCACCAAAGGAGACCTTTAGCTCGTGAGGAAGAACACCCCCCATACCCGGGAATTCTCTCCAGAGCCTTGGGACAGGGGAAACTCTAATTGCTGCCATTACTGTCATTATCTCAGAGGAATCTATCAGGGAAGAATTGATGGGACAAGCTCATGGGGTAGATGAGCTTGATGGCTTATGTAGCCACACACATCTTTCTCAGTTCCCATTCCCGCAGTGTACCTGGACTGGCCATGACTGGCAGTCAGAATGGGCTTATGTGAATGCTAAGCCTGGCTGTGGCAAGCCCTATAGGGTCCACTCTTGTTGTCTTAGGGTTTGGAACCACTGTGTGAGGAAGTCTGTGTTATGCTACTGAAGACATCAGGTGAAGAGGGAAGGCCTGGGAGATGATGGGGGGGGGGTGAGGGAGAGAGAGAGAGAGAGAGAGAGAGAGAGAGAGAGAGAGAGAGAGAGAGAGACTCAGATGTCTCAGGGCTCTAGCTTCTCTACTTAATGGCTAAGTTAGAGAAAACGGTTGTTTTGGATTCTTCAGCCCAAACTACAGAGCAGAGATGAGCCATCCCAGCTGAGATCTATCCATTGACTAGAATCATAAAAAAGTCATGAGCTCCATTGTTTTGCAACAGCTCTGTTACTAATCAACCTATCTCCTCCTTGTTTTTTTTTTTTCCCACTCTGAGATAGAAATCACAAAGAGGCAGGGACAGCATCTGAATGAAAGCTCTGTTGGGCCTTCTGTGTCCTAGCATGAGGAGAAACACACACAGGACAGTCTCTGGGCTGCTCTGGAGAGAAGCTTGTATAGTATGAGGCTTTCACTATCCATCCTCATTGAGGCTTCTGTTGTGATAAATACCATGACCAAAAGAAATGTGGGGAGAAGGGGCTTCTTTAGTCTTACACTTCAAGGTAACAGACTTATCATGAAGGGAGGAAAGCAGAGTAGGAACCTGGAGGCAGGAACTGTAGCAGAGGCCATGGAGGAACACTACACACTGCCTTGCTCCCACCACTGCTGTGGGACAATGGTCTTCTACCCTGGAAAGATTTGTCACTTATATTGGTTTAATAAAACCCTGATTGGCCAGTATCCACGGCAGGAAGCCCATGAGATCCAGGAACAATGTAGTGGTGCGGCCAGGATGTGGGCACAAGGCATTTGGATTTTGAACCTGAAGATCAGTGAAGTTGAGAGAATGGTGATCCCTGGCCTCCAAAGCTGAATCTCCTGAATAAAGCTGTAGTTGTTGCTGATGGAGGCCAGGCTAGTCTCTCTCTAAATGCCTTCAGAAGCATTTCTGAGAGTTTTCTCCATTACAGCAACTCCTAGAAGTGAATGGCTATTCTTTCTCTCCTGTCCACAGAATCAGTGTAGAGGACTATGGGAAAATGGGCTGCACAATCTGGATTTACGTCCTAGGCCTTCCCGGAATGACTGTGTCCTTGGATAAACATCTCAATCTCTTTGTCCCAGTTTCTTTCTCCATCAGATGAGATTAGCTACAGCGTTCCCTACGTTAAAATAAGTGTGAGGGTCAAATAATTCAATGTATATTAAGAATGTAAGGGCTGGAGAGAAGGCTCATAGGTTTGAGCATATACTGGTCTTGCAGAGGACCAGTGTTTTGTTCCCAACACTCATGTTAGGTGACTCACAACTTCCTATAATTCCCACTCCAGGGAAACTGACATTCTCCTCTGACCTCAGTGAGTACCTGCATTAATATGCACATACCCACCTACCCCCAATACATAGTTAAAAAGAAAATAAAGCCAGGTGTGGCGGCGTACATTTTTAATCCCAGCACTTGGGAAGCAGAGGCGGGCAGATCTCTGTTAGGTCTTGACTGGCCTGTTTTACACAGTGAGTTGCAGTTAAATCCCATCTCAAAAAAAAAAAAAAAGTAATAGAAAACCAAGAACAAATTCCTGTACTGGTGGGGCTTCTAATTACTATTGAGTAAAAAGAAAAAAAAATGTAATGAAACACATAAAAATTCATTTATGTGAAAATAAAACCACACCCCAAAGTGGTAATATATATTTTATTTAAATTTTTGTTTTATTTTATTTATTTGTTTATTTATTTAGTGTGTACCTGTCTGTGTCATGGGAGAGGGTATAGAGGAAGAGTAAACTGACCCCACTGATAGTCCCACACTGCCGATTCCAGGGTAAATTCACAAAGACCCAAGATGTGCAAAATGGAGGGTTTACCAGATAACCTGCTCAGTTCTCAATTCTATATCCCACTAGTCTAAAGAAGAGGAGACAATCCCAAATCCTGGGCCCAAGCCAGAGAGTGTGAGCGCTATTTGCCTATAATCTCCACAGAGGAACTTGTTTCTCATACCTGATTTTCTAGATTCTTCTGAGTCCTGCAGACTGGAGGGATTTTGCTTATGGCAAATCCAGGTTTTCTTTCAGCCAGAGTGTGTACAAACAGGTCCTTGCCAGAGAGTGTCAGGATGGGGCTTATGTGTGTCCTAGTCTCCATCCCTGGATACCTTCGGTGCATATGTAAAACACCATGATCTGCACCTCTAAGCTGTGCATTGCAAAGGAACAGTAAAAGAAACAAAAGCGGAACCATCAGCCAAAGTGTCTGCTTTTGGCTGGTGTGGGCACCAGGGTCAGGGGCTGATGGGAACTGAGGGTGCTCTGGGACTTATAAAGCAAGAGAGAACAAGTGGAAGAGATGATCCGAGGCTTCCAGAAAAGGACAAGGACGCTTGGGCCGGAGGAAGGCGTTGGGTATAGCGAGAAGTGCTGTCCATGGATGGGTGCAGGGGAGCCCAGCTGGAGCTCGGTGGGTGGGCGCGGCTGCAGCCTGCGCTGTCCAGACACTGGGAGGAGGCAGAGCCGAGAGCTGGGGAGGAGGGGAAGACAGCGTGACTGTGTCTGATCTACAGTGACGAGTACCAATGTTAACTGTCACCTCTCATCTCCAAACTAAATCACACCTGGAATTGGAGCCACCTAGGAGCTGATAGAGTCAGCCTCGCAGAGGCGACAAGTCAATCAGCACGGAGATGCGCGCTTGGAGACAGGCTCCACCAGGCCGGGCGCCTTCATTCATTCTGGGATTTACACTTGTCAAGCAGCCGCCTGAGGGTGGGCAGAGGGAGGGGTGGGCAGGAGGCTGGTCTCACTTCAGCTCCACTTAAAATGAGATGACTGGCGGCTTTCCCCCAGGGTCCTCGCAGTCTGGGTCCCCTTACTCTGGATGGGGAAGGATTGGCAGCCCTTGAATAAGCCCTATGGGCTGCCCAGACAGCCAGCCGCTTCCAGCAGCCTTCCGCATGTTTGGCAACTACGAGTTCAACAAAATATTCTTTCTAGGGCAACAGGTCATGCTGTTGGGAGGGAGCAGTGAGGCTTGATGGGCAAAGATGGATGAATTTTTATGGACCTCTTTCGAGCAGACTCACTGCCTTCCATTTATTCTTTTGCTTGTGAAACAAATGCTACCCATTTGCACTCTATGATGAGCTCTATGGTGAGCAGCAGCACAGAGCTTCCACATTCTGAAAAGGAGGAGGACTAATGTGTTAAAGGAACTTGTTTGGCATGCAGCCCTGGGTTCAGCTCCCAGCCCTTTTGAAGTTCAAGGTCACCCAGGACTACAAAGTGGGACTCTACCCATAAACAGCGTCAAAACAGCTCAGGTTAGAGTCTACTACAGCCTTTGAGTTACTGAGTGAAATCATAGCCCGCCCCCACCCCATGACTGACCACACCAACTATAATCCCTCATATTTATATGAGAAAGGACTTCTCACCTACCTATAAACATAACTGATAACTGTCATGCCAAGGAAAGTATCTAGACATGGAAATACCAAGTAGAGAGAAAGCTATCAAGAGTCTTCCTTGATGTCTTTCTTTTCTTTACTTTCTTTTTCTTTTTTCTTTTGTCATCATGAAAGCAGTAAAACTTCATCACAGGAAGTCTGGAGCAACTCAGAGGGAGAAAGTCACCTACGTACACCATTAGCATTTTGATTGGTTCCCCTGTGGTCTTCTCTCTCTTCTCTCTCTTCTCCCTCTCTCTCACTCTCTCTCTCTCTCAAAAAAAATCTTTGTTGTTGTTTTGTTTCATTTTGAGACAGCTTCTCACTATGTAATATAGGCTGGCTCTGAATTCATGATCCTCCTGCCTTAGTCTTCCAGGTACTGGAATTACAGATGTGCACCTCTGTGCCTATCTCTTTTTGCTATATCTTTTACATATGATTTCCCAGAACCCGGAACCCCTTAGCTGAGAGTGTGTGCTATGCCGGTGCATGCGGCGCTAGGGTGGAAGCTTCATTTTCTCCTCTAACCCCCACTCCCACGGGTCCCCGAGGACCAGGCTTCATTCTGCCTGGTGCCCAGCACAGACATGGTGATACCGGCACTGGGCAGGCTGATCTCTTAATCCAGATTGGTGTAGTCATTTGGAACTGAAAGTAGCTCTTTTTATGTTGCCTGCTTCTCCGCATTAACTTCTCTTTGATGTAATTTTTGCTTCCGATGCTCTCTCCCTTCATGGGTTAGATTAGTGTGAAATTGGCCTGGCTTCTCTGGAGACTGCAGTGTTAAGCTTCAAATATTTGGTCCTTATTGAAAATCCTTAACCCACATCAAGGGAGAAAAGTGGCTGTGTTACTTGGGAGCAAGTGCGTGTATGTGTGCGTGAGTGTGTGCATGAGTGCGTGGCGTGTGTGCGTGAATGCGTGCGTGAATGTGTGCGTGCGTGTGCATGTGTACAGGATTTAGCATAGTGTACATAGTGTAAGAGGGAGAGAAATGTATGTTGGCTAGGCGCAGTGGGGGCAGTGAAGACTCTTCTCTGTTTATTGACTTCTGAGACTTTAATAATGAGTCTTAAGGAACTTGAAAGCTTCAAAGGGAGGAAAGTCTGATTACTTGTTAGGACCGCTGGCTGGAGCTGTCCACTGGTCCTGGTGCTGAAGAAAACACGGTCTCCGGTTGATTGTGCTCAGGGAAAGTGTGCAATTACATCTTCCTGGTGGTACCTGTGGGGCTAAAGCTGCCCTGGAGAATGTGCCACATGATTCAGAGATGACTTGGAAGCACACGGTGGCCAGGATTATAAAAAGACTGTCCCTAGTGGTCCTGTCAATCCTCCTACCCTGCCTTGTGTTACCATCTCACAGAGAAGTGGTAACCCAGACTTGGGTCTGACAGCTGGATGGGGGCACTTAATTCCAGGAGAGAATCACCTAAGTGCAAGGCCCCAATTTTAAGGAGGAACTGGAGGGGTCCCTGTAGTAAGTGATCCAGACAGGCCCAGAAAGGAGAGCTCTCCAGGAAAACAGCAACTTATGTCCCCTACCCCCAAATCCAGGTTGACACCTGAAGACATTATTGCAGGGCTGAATCAAAGACAGTCCTGACCCCTGTGTAGGGCCAGCCACCCAGAGTGGAAGTAATCATACTCTCTATTTCAAACTCTATTTGAAAACTCTCTATTTCAAAGTAGATCAACTTCATATATTCCACTCTTGCTATTAGCCAACCAACAATCACTTGGCTCTGTACTTCCGATCCAGCTCCCTCTGCTCTGCTAACTTTGGCCTTTCATTGCATGTTTGGTTTCTGCCTTGGTTTATTTTCTTCCCCACCGCACTCCTTTCTCTGATCTTAGTCTCTGTGACCTTCCCTTCTCTTGCCCTACTCTCTGCCCTTCCCCTCACACCCATCTTCATGTTTACCTGCGCTCCCTCCTTGCTTTTGGCTCCAGTGCCCACTCCATGCCAGACCAGGCCTTGGTCCAACTTTGGCTCAGCCTGTGCCTCCTTGTGCTTGGGCCCTCCTCTCCCCTTCTGGGGTCCGCAAATCACTCCTTCTAGTGTCAGCGGGCAAATTGGTTTATCCTCCCCCCAACCCGGCTTTCATTACCTTGCCGAAATGAAGCGATATCTCCTCACGGAGGCTTCCAGTCCGTGCCGCCGCTGGCATAATAAATGAAGACAAAGTGCCGGCGGCAGAGACCATCTCCCCTCCGCACCACCAGCCGCTGCCAGCTTCATTATTCGCTTAAGTTGCCGGAGAGAATTACTTAACCCTGACCCGTGTATTAGGGGCCTGTATTAATGCCACGACAGGCGCCTCTTACGGCAGAGAACAATTTATTAGCGCCGAAACAGGCTGCTTTTCTCTGTCATTTTTCCAATCTGAGCTTTGAACACACATCATTAAACTTGTCTGACTCTCTCCCCTTCTCCATCATTCCTTTCATTTTTTTTAAACAGAAGCGCCGTAGAGAATGGAGATTGTTCTGAAAATCTCCAAGCACCCCTACCTCTCTTTCCTCTCCCCCTTTTCTTTTCTTTCCTTTTCTTTTTTTTCCTCTTTCTTGTTCTTTCATTGGTCTCTTTCTTCATTTGAATTATTGTCTTGTTTTTAGAGTCAGAATGTGGGGGGAAGGGACTTGGGGTTTCCAGAAGGGATTGGAGTTGTCCTTTGGGTGTGGGGTCTGGGGGATACAGAAGACATAGCCACATTCCTTGAGCCATATATCAGTATCTCTCCTTCAGGTGCCTCTGCCTGGTCCCTTTTTGTGCCTTTGGCAAAGCGCTACTTTGAAGTCAAGCTTGGGATGGATCCTGAGGACTAAAGGGGCTTGTCGTGAGTTTCCCAGCTCCCACAGAGAACTTACCATGCAAGGATCAGACATATGCAGAGGCACCTAGAGATGGCCATACTGGGCTTGAATACCCTGGACCCAGGCTGCCGTTGCCCTGGAGCATTGGCCGTGCCGCCACAGGCTATGTACCTAGCTCTCCCAATCCAGACACCAAACTGCAGCATTGGTCTCTTGTCCCTATTGTTGGCTCCCCATATGACATGTCTCAGCATCTGAGCTCAACTTGAAGCTTGCACTGCCTCCCCTGATTCCTGGTCTTCTGCCCTTGCAGAGGCCGTGTGTGTGGTGCCAACTGCTGAGTGAAGTCACAGAAGTCATGCTCCCTCCTGGCCTCCTCTGCTGTTTGAACTGGGAGATGCATAAGGCTGTTGTCTTCATTCATGTCCCTTTGTGTGTGGGTAGTCTGAGAAGCACTCGTGGAAGGTGGAGAGAATAAAGCTAAGAAGGAAGAGAAATGGGGATGTGTGAGCCTTTGTAGATGGTGGAGTTTGACTCCAATAGGCTCTTTGAACTGGGCAAGAAATGTACTCCTACTTTTCCTTCTGGGCAGCTGAGGTATTTATGCATAAACTCCTGCCCACCTCCCACTAGCTAGGGGGTAGTACACTCTCATGTATTTCTTCCATGAGCTGTGTATGTGTGCAGGGGGTGTTGCTGCCAAGCATGGTTCTCTTGGAGAAGGTCTCAGGGCCAAACTACAAAGATAAGACCCCCTGATCAAAGCATGATGAATTCACATGGCACTGGCCAGCACAGTTATGCAGTGGGCGAAGTCAGAGTTGGTCCAGAAGGACAGCATCAGTCCTTGAATCACCCCTGTCTGCCTTCCACTCCCAGCATCATCTCCGTCCAGTCTCCAGCACCCATTGCCTCTGGCAGGTCTCAGCTTTGCAGCCCCAACCTGACCAAGAGCAGAAGTCTCGGGCGCAGAGAGGCCTTGAGCGATTGAGGCAGGATGGAAGTAGTAAGCAGGAACTGCTGGGAACTGTCAAACCATAGCACCAAGACAACCGCATCCTTTAAAAACACGTACTGCTAGCTGAGCTCATGTGGGCGGAGACGATTTGTCCTGTAGTCTTCCAGTTCAGTGTCAGGGTGGGGTTTCTAGAAGGGATGCGACTTCTGTGATGGTTCGTTCACTTTTTTTCCTTTCTTCACACTAGTTGATGTTTTGGGGGCCATTGGACTATAAACCCAGGGAGAGGGGTGGAGATGGAGTGAAGAGCCACAAGCTCATCTAGGAGACCAGTGGCTTTCCCCCCAGTCCAGTCCCCCCAGATTCGCTGGGCCTGCGGATCCGGCAACCCTCCCTCCCGCTTAGCTCAATGGCTCTCAGGACTTCTCTAATCACCTCTGCTTCCCGCATTAATGAGCCTCTCATCTCACTGATGGCAATCAGGATATTTGCTTATGAAAGGGACACGGTTAATAACACGATTGCTCCCCTCCACCTCCTTCCTTCCTCTCTTCCCCCCTCCCTTACCCTCACCCTCCACACAATTCTCTCAATTAACGATAGGCAGAAATTAATTTTTCCCCTCGATCGAAACAATTGCCAAGAAGCGGATTGCCGGCGTGGCTTCAGATAGGGGCCGCTCCCAGCAGAGTGCAGAGAAAGGAAGGGAGATGCAGGCGATAAGCAGGCCCTATCTGCAGGCACAGGACAGAGTAATACAAATGTTATCCTTAGAAATGTACTTAAAGAGGATATGTTTATAATTCGGAGGGGATTTTTCAGGGGCTCTCTTGTCCTCCCTCCCTCTCCAGGGCACACTTCTCCACTCACTTCTGCAGGGCGGAACCCAGGGTTTGCTAGGAAGTGGTTCCTGCTGCCTCGGAGACGGGAGTGGCCCAGGATGAGAAGAGAGGTCAAGTTATTCAGGGTCCTGACCGTGGACCAAGGGCCCAGGATAGGCCTCCGTGGGTAGTGCTCCTTTGGCCTAACTGTTGAGTGGGTCCCTAGGTGAGACCCTGTCTATCTGTCACCTGTACCACCCCTCCTGAATCTGCCTGTATGCTTGATGTACTTTCTTCCAGCCAGGTGTCTGACCAGGTAAAGAGGCAGAAGTCCTCGGCCTGTCTTTAAGAATTAAGACAGCTGAAAAGCTGCATAGCAGCCCTGAGGACACAGGAAGTTGCTTACTTTCTCTGTGACTTGTTACCTCCCCTGTGGCATAGGGACGCAACTGCCTCCTTGGGTTGTGATAAAGATTGAAGGAGGAATGATGTGTGTCCGTCAGCTTTGCATTGCTGCCTGTCTTGAAATATCTGACATCCAAGTTTTATTTTGGTTCATGGTTCTGGTGGTGCAAGGCCAAGGTTCCTCAGCCACACTGGTTTAGACCCTGGGACGGGACAGTATGTTATGGCAGGAACATTATGGTGAGTACACAGACTACAAGCCAGGAAAGAGGAGCAGCAGGAAGGGGAGGTAGAGAGAGAGAGAGAGAGAGAGAGAGAGAGAGAGAGAGAGAGAGATAACACCAGGGTTTCATCTTTCAAAATTCCATCCCTAACAATCTAAGTATGTACTATTAGGTCTCACCTTCTAAAGTCCATATCCAAACCATAACAACTGGTAAGAACTTAGAATGGCTTGTGGAACATGGCAAGTGCTACTTAAATAATTGCTACAGAAAAAAAAAAAATCTCTGCAGTCAGGAGTCTGTGGACAAGTTCACTTATCAGTTGCCAGGCTCTGGTCCTGTGAAGGATGTAGGCACTTCGATGATCTGGTGTCTGTATGCTTGGAGCTGTAAGCCACCTTTAGGATGCATGGAATGCACACCTTATGAAAAGTGCTTTGGGATTGCCATGGGAGGAAGTGGAGAAATTCAACCAGGACAATCAAGACTGGCTCCACAGAGAAGGTGGCCTCTCAGCGGCTCTTGTTTCTATTACAAAGATTTATTTATTTTAATTTTATGTGGATGAGTGTTTTGCTTGCATGTATGGAAATGCGCTGTGTACATGTGTGGTGCCTGTGGGGGGCAGAAGAGGGCGCCAGGTCCCCGGGACTGGAATTAAGATGGTTGTGAGCCACCGTGTGGTCGCTGGGAATCCAACCTGGAAGTGCTCTTATTGGCTGAACCACCTGCCCAGTTCCATCAGCGGAACCCCGAAGAACGTGTTGAGTTTTTGTAAGAAAGGCTGGTGCAGGCTGCTGCTGGGTAAAGGGAGCAGGAAACCGAGGAGTCTAGTTGTAAATAGCCAACAGCTCACCGGGAAAGTTGGAGGACTGGGTGGGCAGAGTAGCGAGTCCCTTCCGTGGTCTCCGTCTGTGTCCAATCCCCCCACCCGTCAACTCTGCCTCACTCCCTCCTTTCTCTCCACATCCAAGAAAGATTAACTTCTCTCAGTTCGAGAAGAAAGTTATCATTAGCCAAGAATTAAAAGAGTGATTAATGATGCACTCCTCCCCCCAGGTCTTATCTGGTGGTGGTGAGCCGGACAATGGGGCGAGTGAGGGCGGGGACAGAGCAGGGGAGAGGGAGAAAATGGAAAACAATAAATATTAAGTGCAAGAAGAAAGGGAGCGCCGCGGTTCCCACTTGTTACATTGAAGGCGCCTCTCCAGAGGGGGCAAGGCTCCAAATTGCTAATTAGCGCCTCTGAAAAGGCCTGGCTCTGATATGCGGGCGGCTGAAAGGCCGCGTTAATGAAGGCGCGGAGCCCGCTTCCCTTTGACGGGCCCGCAGCCCTCCTCCAGCCCCGGGCCGCCGAACAATGCGGCGGGGAGAGCCGGCTCCCCCAGGCCTCGCCGGGACGGCCCGGGCAGCGTGCGAGCAATGTGGAGGGGGAGATAAGGCCGAGCGCAGGGAAGAGCTCCCTCCCAGGGGCCCAGGGAAAATTTGCAGTTATTATGAAGGAGATGAGACAGATTAAAAGCCCTTGTGTTCGCCGCTTTGCCCCTTTATTTAGTGGCTTCATCTTGGAGATGAAAGAAGTTGGAAATGACTTTCTCTGCTTTGCGCTGCAAGAAGCTTCATGGCACATTTCTTGACTTTATTCCCTCCTTTGTTTCTCTCTTCCTTGCTTTTAACCCCTGAATGGCTTCTCCGTGTGGCCGTGGGGTACTTGGGGTGCGGAAACAGAGGGGTGGTCTCCATTGGCCACAGGCAGCCAGACCCCTGCCGGTCTTTGGCTTCATTTCCCCGAAGGCAGTGGTTGAGCTTACACTTATGGAAGGCTCCGAGGAGGAGGTTGAAAAAACAGCGCCCGTGGCTGGATCTTCCTTGGGCCTATCCTTGGTAGGTAACAGGGCAGTAAGATGAACTACAGGACTCCAAGGCCAAATTACCTGGGCTCAAGCCCCACGGCCTCCGAACATAACCTTGGGAGGGGCCCTTAGTTTGTGCGTACTTTACTTTTCTCTCTATAAAATAGGCATGATGTTATAATATTCCCACGGCTACTTTGTGGGTGGGGAAATGGGTCTCAGTACTGATTCTACCCACAAGAGTTTTGGATGTTGTTACTGTTTTTCTCTAATGTCTCCCTGGATGTAGCCTTTCCCTGTGAGTTCGGACTTGGTTCCACAACCTACTTGTCAAAGTGTCACAACCTGAATTCAAGCAGGGCTTGAGAAGGCCTTAAGTACGGAGCATTTCTGCCTTCTCTCTTAGTGTCTTTTTGGTTGGCAAGACTTGTGAGGGCTGGCCTCTGGTCAGGAGAACATGGCTATATCGGCTTGCTGGAGGCATGTGGTAGACATAGCAGGAGGGAGAGTCAAGTCGTCCCACACAGCGATGACCTAGGATAATATACAGCCCTCACCTACCTGTAGACATATTGAGTATGCTCCGCCGTGCCCAGCCATGTCCAGCCCAGTTCAGATAGGGAGACCGTCCCAGCCAGCATTGGGGACCTGGGAGTGAGTGAGTGTTGTAAGAACTAATTTTTTTTTTACATTTGTTTGTTCAACACACACGTGTCTGTCAATGTGTGTGTGAGAGAGATAGAGATAGACTATACGTCTTTGTGTGTGAGTGTGTGTGTGCCTGTGTGAGGGCACATGTGCCAGAGTGCACACGGGGAAGTCGGAGGGACACCTGAGGGAGTCAGCTCTCTCCTACTTTGTGGGTCTCAGGACTCGAACTCACTTGCCAGGATTGGAAGCAAGTACTTCTAGCTGCAGAACTATCTTGGCTAACTCACCAATATAGTCACTAAATTTATTTATTTTTTATATTTATTGTTTTTCGAGACACGGTTTCTCTGAAACTTTGAATCCTGTCCTGGAACTAGGTCTTGTAGACCAGGCTGGCCTTGAACTCACAGAGATCTACCTGCCTCTGCCTCTCAAGTGCTGGGACTAAAGGTGTGTGCCACCACTGCCTGGCTCCCAGTCACTAAATTTAAAACCTTTTTTTTCTTTTTAAACATTAGCACTCAACGTGGTAAGTTTCATCATGGCCTCTTGATGCATATGCATCATTATACATTGTGATTTTTTTCTTTACATTTTTATTTGTGTGTGTATGTGCATGGGGGTGTCATGGGCTGTTTGGAGGTCAGAGGACAACTTGCAAAAGTCAGTTCTCTTCTTCCACCACGTGACTCCCTGGGATGAGATTCAAATCGTCAGGCCTGGTGGCAAATGTGTTCACCCACTGAATCATCACTCCTGCCCAGAAATGACATTTTGAGGTGACTATAAGCAGCCGTAGTGTGACGACAGGTACTTAATGCACGGACAGATGCTGAGAGATCCAGCGTGGGTATAAACCAGACCCAAGCAGAGGGGAGCTGCAACATCAGAGCGTGGGCTTTAGAAAGCCAGAGCTAGAAAGGATGGGAAGGAACTGCCAGGGCAGGTTGGAAAGGAGGGCGACCTGTACTCTGTCCGGGGAAATGACTGGTAAAACCGCTGCCTGCGGGGATTTGGAGATGGAGGTACTTAATGAACTCACAGGCGTGAGTAGTGAGGATCTCAGGTGAAATTCCGAACGGGTCACATGGTCTTCTTTGACTACTGAATTTGATCAAATATTGTGAGAAAGAGATTAGCCAGCGAAGGGAATGACCAGATAGCAGGATTTAGAGGGACCATTAAGGATCTAGAACCAACTGGACTAAAAAAGAAAAAAAAAAGACTATTCCTCATCCACAGCTGTCAGAGCTGTAAAAATTACTAATCAACACGGGGCATGAGATGCTTGCCTTCCGCTTCGGACAGTCCTATACCCCCAAACATTCATTCGCGTGTGGAAGGTTTGGTTCCCAATGCAGAAACGTTCCAAGGAGGGAGCTTTGGGGAAATGACTGGATCATGAGGATGTTGACTTTGCGGACTGATGAATGGATCAACTCGCTCATGGGCCACTGGGAAGTGATGGAAACCTAGGAGACAGAGCCTCCATTAAGGGTCTAGGCCCACAGTGGTGTGCCTTGAAGCCTGTCTTATCCCCATCCCCTTCCTCTCTTCCTCCCTGCTTCCTGGCTGCACTGAGGTGAGGAGCCTGGGGCCATCACAGTATCTTCAGATGATGCTCAGCTGCACTCAAGCCTGCGAACAGCAGAGCCAAGCAGCATCAAAGAAGCTGGGAGCCAAGATAAAACTTCCTTTTTGTTAAAAAAAAAAATATTAGCCAGGCAGTGGCGTGTAAGCCTTCAATCCCAGGACTCAGGAGGCAGAGGCAGGCAAATCTCTGGGTTGGAGGCCAACCTGATCTACAGAGTAAGTTCTAGGTGGATCAGGGCTACACAGGGAAACCCTGTCTCAAAACAAAACAAAAACAAAAATAAAAAACCCAAAATGCAAAAAAGGCAAAAAACAAAACAGCAGCAACAACATACAAAGAAAAAATTACTATGTATGTCCGTTAGCTGTGTGAATGTATGCATGTGTGAATCAGGGTATGTGCACCTCGACACATGTGTTAAGGTCAAAGGACAACCTTTACATGCTGGTCCTACCTTCCTGCCTCTTTGGTGCTGTGTAAGCCAGGCTGGCTGCACTGAGAGCTTCTGGGGATTTTTTGCCCGCTGCAATCCTAGACCTTCCTGCTATTGCATCCAGCTTTTACGTGGGTTCTGAGGATTCAAATCCAGGCTGTCAGGATTGTGTGCATCCCAAACTTTCCTTCTTTAAAAAAAGAGTTTAATTGTATGTTTTATGTGTATGAGTGTTTTGCCTGTATGCATGTCTATGCACCATGTATGTACCAGAGAAATCAGAAGACGGTGTTAGATCTTCTAGAACTGGAATAACAGTTGTGAGCCTCCATGTGGGTGTTGGGAATCAAACCCAGATCCTCTAGAAGAGCAGCCGGTGCTCTTTGCAGCCAAGCCATCTCTCCGGATCTCCAACCTTTCCTTTAGTCGTGAAAGTTCGCCAATAGGGCTGCTGATGGACCAGCAAGAAATGCTGTTCCCTCGTCTCAAACAGAGGAGTGCAAAGGTTTTCAACATCCAGCTATGTTGGGGAAAATAAAAATTATGATTATAGTATAAAGGAAATTAATCAATAAAAACAGGACCCAACATTGCTATAGGACAGAATTAGTGAACAAGAATGATGGTCTATTAGTTGAATAGTAGGAAGTTGGCCTGAATAAAATAAAACACTGTAAAAATGAAGGAAACAAAAAAAAACCTGTTACTATATTTCATATGTTTAACAGGCAAGTAAAACATGAGCACATTAACGAGAGACATTGAATATGTTGAGGAAGAACTGAAGTAGAGGAGTTAATTTTAAAAAATGGTGCCAGGTACCACAACAGTAACATAAAAAAGGGGAAAAAAAGATTTTAAATCTAGTTTCAGCGTAAACACCACAGCTGAGGCTGAGATGAAGAAATACATGGGCTAGGATAAACAGCCTATTTGATCTTGCAGATGAAAAAGATGACTGACTTTGAAGACAGCAATATGAATTACCTAAAATAAAAGGCCAAAAATAAAAGGAGGAAGAAAGGAAAAGAAATAAAGAACACAGGGTAGAAAGAAGGGGGAAAAAGAAAGACAGAAAAGAAAATACTGGAGGGGTGGTGCCGTGGTTAAGAGCACTTGTTCCTCTTGCAGAAGACCTGGGTTTGGGTCCCAGAACCACGTCAGTTGGTCCATGAGTAACTCCAGCCCCAGGCCATTCTCTTCTGTGGGCTCTTGCACATATGCCAAACATATACATGCTTTTCAGGCCCACACACCTGCACATAAAAATAATAAAATAAATATTTTTTAAAATGCTAAAAAAAAGATGGGCTGTGGTGGCATACACCTTTAATCCCAGTACTCAGGAGGCAGAGAAAGACAGATCTCTGTGAGTCTGAGGTAAGGACAGGCTCCAAAGCTACACAGAGAAACCCTGTGTCAAAAAAAGAAAAGAAAAAGAAAGGAAGGAAGGAAGGAAGGAAGGAAGGAAGAAAAAATAGGGCATAGCAGGGCACATATGTAATTCCAGCCCTTCGAAGATAGTGGCAGGTGGATCTCTGTGAGTTCAAGGCCAGCCTGGTCTATAGTCTAGTAGCGAGTTGGAAGATAGCCAAGTCTACATAGAGAGACCCTGTTTCAATCCCCTTCCACACCAACAAAAAAATCAAAAAATGAAAAGAAAGACTGAAAAAGAACTTAACCTAAAATATGTGTGCCAATTTGACTTCAGACATTTTTACATCCCAATAAACCCATAATAATTTGAATATGAATCCAAAATACAATTAACACCCCCAACCTGCTGAATGCCATAGCTTAATCTATCTTAAACATACTCAGAATGCTTACCTGACCCTACAATCAAGGAAAAGCATCCAACACAAAGCCCACTGTGAAATAAAGTGTTGACTATCTTATGTTATTTACTGACCACTGTACTTAGAATGAAAACCATATGGATATATGGATACTTTTAAATGCCATTGTAAAACAAAAGAAATTAAAGACTGAACCATTGTAAGTCAGGAAGTCCATAGAGGAAAGAGCAGCAGCTGCAGCGTAGACACTACAAAGTCCTCCACCTCTTCTTCCCTGGTGGGCTGTATAACATAGCCGAGATTCTGCTGAAAGTAGATCCAAAGATTCCCTCTCATTGCAGAGGAATCTGCTCCTACCCCACACCAAGGGAAAGGCTATCCTTGTCGTACAAGGTTGACAAGAAGAATCTGGACAAATAACTTTTGATGGGTTACTGATGTTTGTCACCAATTGATTATATTCTTCAACCTCTGTTCACACTTTCATATGTCCGACCATAAACACAAACTTCCCTGTTTGTTTTACTAAAATTTAATTTTATGTGTGTGGGTGTTTGTCTGGGCACCACATGTAAGTGGTGCCTGAGGAGGTCAGAAGAGGCCGCTGAACCCCTTTGGGACTAGAGTTACAGATGGTTGTGACCTGCCACTGTGTGGATGCTGGGTATGGAACCAGGGTCCTCTCCAAGAGCAGCCAGTGCTCTTAACCACGGAGCCATCTCTCAGTCCCCTACTCTGATCCTTTAAGTCTTCATTTATGTAGGCTCTGGGTCATATCAAACTGATTTTAAATAACTTCCCATGTTTTGCTCTGGCTATTTCCTGCGCTGGTTACTTTTATGAAGAAAAGTCCGTTATTCTGCTGGCAGAATAACTTAAGGGAGAGGTCATTTGTTTTTGGCTCATGGTTTTGGTAGTTTTCCCCCCATGATTATTTCTGGGCCTATGGTGACACAAAACATCATGATGGTGTATGCATGTGACAGAAGATGTTTACTATTAGGTGAACAGGAAACAGGGACGATGTCCCAAGAGTCCTCTTTGGTCACCTGCTTCCTCCAGCTAGGTCCTACCTCTTACAGTTTCCAGAATGTTCTCAAGATCACATTGCCAGCTGGGGATCAAATAGGCTTTGAACATACGAGCTGTTGGGGCATTTCACTCTCAAATCATAACATCTCCATCACAGCAGGAAGTAGTGGGATACTGTAATAAGCTTCTTATGCTAAGCACAAGAGGAATATTACTTGAAGGCAGGCTGTTAACATGTGTATTTTAAATCTTAAAGCAACCACTGAACATATAAAATGGAGGTATACATAGTAAGCTAACAAAGGTTACATCTAAGTTCAACTGTTATGGGTTGGAGTGTATTTTCTGTCCCTCAAATTAGTCTGTTGAAGCCCTAACTCTCATTTCCAAGGCTGTGTAAGGATCACTTAGATCAGCGGTTCTCAACATGAGGGGAGAGACCTTTGGGGAGGAACAAATGATTCTCTCACAGGATCATATATCAGATGTTCTGTAGATCTGATATTTACATTACTATTTATAATAGTAGCAAAATTACAGTTATGAAGTAGCAACAAAAATAATTTTAGGGTTGGGGGGGTCACCACAACATGAAGAATTGTATTAAAGGGTCACAGCATTAGGAAGGTTGACAACCACTGACTTAGATTATAGGGCTATTTTGAGGACTAATGGAGCAATCTCATTAATTAATAAAAGAGATACTGTTTCACAGTATATGTCTAATAGTTAATATATTTATATATGTTGTACTGTGTATCTGGGAAGATGTTAGCTGCTGAGGTTGTGGACCTGAGTTTGATGTCTGGAACCTCTAAGGAGAGAACCAAATCTCTCAAGTGGTCCTCTGACCTAGACACACAGAGTAAGTATATAAATGTGATAAATTAGAGAATAGTACTACCCACATATATGATTTCCTTGAGGATTAGACCTTAGAGGATTGAGTTAATCCATATTAATATTTAAGTACTGAGTGCCCAAAAGATGATAATGATCTTTACAGTCACATCTCTCTCCACCCAAACTGTAAATGGAGACTGCTCATTCATTTCCTGGCTGCCCAGACCCAAATAATCACACAGAAGCTATATTAATTACAACACTGCTTGGCCAATGACATAGGCATATTACTAGCCATTCTGTTAATCTATGTATCACCACAACATCCTTCTCCTTCAGCAGCTATATGGAGTCTTCTTGATTCCGCCTACTCTCTATCTGTATCTCTTCCAACCTAGCCATGTTCTGCCCTGCCATAGGCCAAAGAAGCTTTATTCATTAACCAATAAAAGCAACACATATACAGAAGGACATCCCACATCATTTCCCCTTTTAATTTTAATTAAAAAGGAAGGTTTTAACTTTAAAATATTAAATTGCACATACAAAAGTTATCAAGCAAGAATTATAGTTACAATATTTAATCCATTTACATTTGGCAAATTAAGGGAAATAGTCTATCATCTATCCTATCTTTGTGAGTCTAAAGTTTTATACCTAATTTATCTTTTATCATAACTAAGGAAAACTATAACTATCTGTTTTCAAATCTTCAAAGACCCCAGAAGGATATAATATTACCTAAGTAAACAGGAAGTTCATTGTAAGTAACTCCCAAAGTTCTAAAATTAACAGAGACATCTTGCTGCCTGGACAGTCATTCAAATTTCTTCTGTAATATTGGGGCATCCATCTTCAGCCTACAGGCCCATAGTATCTGGCAGATTTTTACGTGAAGCAGGAAGTTTGAAGATCAGTTTTTCCTTGTAATGGCAAAGCTTTTCTTTCTTCAGTTGCTTTCTTCTGTGTCCTACAGAATGTCTGGCAGTTTCTTCTGTGAATCAGGAATCCTAAAGGACCCTCCTGTCTTTCAAACATTTAACAGTGACTTTTCTGTGGGTCCTGCATGTTCAATTGATACAGTATACCACAAAACAGTCCAGGAAGAGCAGTTTCTTGGCCAGATAGCTAGGCTTGACACTTTGAAGGTAAATTCCATAATTAGTTTCTTTAATGCCCACTAACCTCTCTGAAGTAATTGGTACTGCCAGAAACAGACATGTCTTACTGTTGAGAAAAGTCTAAGTTCTTAAAACAATTTAAATGCCATATTCTGTAGGTCTTTGAAAGATTTGAATACCTATCCATCTGAAATATATCTCTATACATCCAGAAAACCTAACTAACACAACTACAAGTTTGACTATTATAGGTAACTATCTATTAATCCAAAAAGTTTAATAGTACATTACATTTTTTTGTTTTCTTTCTCAAGACAGGCTTTCACTGTAGCTTTGTAACCTGTCCTAGAACTAGCTCTTGTAGAGCAAGCTGGCCTTGAACTCACAGAGATCCACCTGCCTCTGCCTCCCGAGTGCTGGGATTAAAGGTGTGTTCCACCACTGCTTAGCAATATGTTACCTTTTTAAATGAGCTGTATAAGCATAATCCCTTAAACAAAAGTAGAAATATACATAAAACAAAATTGATTTTAAATTTGTATCAATAAACCCAGCCCATACCAATGTTAAGTATTCATTTCTATATCATATCCCCCTTTAAATGAGAACAGACATTTCTAAAATATCATTTTTGGAATTTGGTCATAGTTTTCTCCAAACTGCTTCTGGGTGTTTGTTGGATGAAGTATCTTTAGGTTTCTTAAGCAATTCTTTCCTCTTAGAAGAACAGGTCGATGAAAAGCAATATACAGTGTTACACCAGCAGCAGCTTCCTACCGCTCATGTCTGCTGCATCTCTTGACTGTCAGGAGGCCACCACAAGCGAGCGCACTGCGCCGGCCAGGTTTGTGTAAGCATGCTCTGCAATATTTGCAAACGATGGAACTGCTGCAGGACACATTTCTCAGAACATATCCTTGTTGCTAAGTGATGTGTGACTGTGCTTTTAGTTGTCTAACTTAGTATATGTGTTTCTGGGGCAGTTCCTGACATACTGGAGCTCCTGAATGCTGGTTTCTCTTCCCTCGACTCCTTCTGGCTAATCTAAAAAAGTCAGGTCCAGCTAATCTTCCATTACTTCTTCCATGCACCCTCAGAGTTCCATCTTAGACGGCTTTGGCCCATACCTCTGAGGGTTCCTGCTATCTGCCCTTATGTCTGATGTGGAGGTGTGTGAGAACAAGCTCCACCCAACAGAGAAGGTGAGTCATCTGTGTTTGGTACTTTAGCTCCTCCCCACCTGTCCAGATGCTTCCAGCACCACCAGAGAGTACTTCGGAGCAGAGCTTCAGAGTTAGATTTCCATGCCAAGTCTCAACAGCAGAACAACTTGTATGTCTCCATGGGTAGAAAGTCAGGTATACAATTTACTGTCATTTCTAAAAAGACATCAAGAGAGGGATCTGTGTAGAGGAGTTGTGGGATTTTGTCCAAGTAAGTGGCAGCATTGCTTTTCAGTCCTGAGGAAGAGTAAGAAAGAAGGTGGAGGGAGGTATGTGAGAACAGCTTGAGCAATGGGCAGGTGGGAAAGCTATGACCTTTGGGCTGCATGTAACAGAAACCGACAACTCAGAGCTGTTTAAATACGAATGTTAGTGTGTGACAGAACGGAAGATTCCGGAAGGTTGATACTGTGTTCAGGGATATCATGAGAGATCTAGGTCGTCCCTCCATTCTGCTTACTTTGCGGTTGGCAAGATGATGCAGGGTTCTCAAATGTCATACTTAGTCCAATTTCTGGAAAAAGGACGAGAGATGGTTTCCTGCTATGACACGTTTTTCTTTTTATTTATTCTTCTCTCATACATTACACCCAGACTGCAGCCTCCCCTTCCTCCACTCCTCCCAGCTCTCCTCTCCCCCACATCACTGCTCCTTGTTTCCCTTCAGAAAAGAGCAGGCCTCCCAAGGAAACCAACCAAACACAGCATAACAAGACGCAATAAGACTAGGCACAAACCCTCACGTCAAGGCTGGACAAGGCAAGCTAGTAGGAGGGAAAGGGTCCCAAGTGCAGACAAAAGAGTCAGAGTCACCCCCAATCCCACTGTTGGGAGTCCCACAAAAACTCCACATGAAACAGCCACAACTTGTAGGCAGAGGACCTAGTGCAGACCCATGCAGGCTCCATGATTGCTGCTGCAGTTTCTGTGAATATTGAAGCAATCTCACAGATACTGGGACTTGAGGTATTATGGGATGGATCGGATCCCTCTAATACCTCAGGATGCAGTTGTGCTTGGGGGAGAACAGGGCCTTTACAGAGGTGACTAACTTCTGATGAAGCTGGAGGATGGACGCTAATCCAACTTCACGGGTGACTTGGTAAAAAAGAAACTTGCACACACAGACATCAGGGGAGTACACACCCAGAAGGGTGCCCTTCTGAAGAGGCAGCAGAAGATAGCCATCTGCAAGCCAGGGCGTGAGGTCTGAGCTCAGGCGTGGCGCAGAGGCAGCATGCTTGCTGAAATGTGGGATGCTCGGCACCACAGGCAGTAACACGACAACAAACACAGGGGAAGAAAGGCCTCTGTGGGAAGGAAGCCTGTGATTTCTGGTCTCTAGAAATGAAGGACACGAATTTACACTGGGTAAGCTGCCCAGCGTTTATCACGACAGCATTAGCAAAGCAATGCGAGGGAATGCCGTTGGGAAGAAGGAAGGGAACCGCGGGTGTTGTCCAGAGCATCTGTGACAGGGAGGGTGGAGTAGGAATACGTGAATGTAGTTTATATTACGTCAGGGAGTCAGACGTATCTAGATGTCAATCCTGGCTCTATGATTTGCCAGCTGTGTGGATTCAGGGAACTTTGGCTTTTCCATAGTTGTAGTTTTTTCCATCTGTAACATTGATATTAAATAATATATTAGGGAGAATCCGTGGCAGAAGGGATTTTTATTAACGTCATCAAAGTTAAGGACCTTGAGCTGGGTGTGGTCGCATATGTTTGTAATCTCCAGGACTTGTGAGACAGAAGCAGCAGATCTCTGTGAGATCAAGGCCAGACCTGTCTACAGAGAGAGTTTCAGGCCAGCCTGAGCTAGGTAACGAGAACCTGTCACAAACAAACAAACAAGCCATCCATCCTTTACCCCCCATCCACTCAGTCAAGGACTTGGGAGGACAACAGCGTAGTTTATCTGAGTGGGCCCAGTCTAGGCTCATGAGCTCCTAAAACCAGAGAACCCCTGGTAGTTACATTTAGAGAGAAGCACGAGAACAGAACACAGTCCAGAGTTTCTATGTCTTTGCTTTTGAAGGTGGCAGAAGGATCCACAAGTCAAAGATGGTAGGTGGCGTTTAGATGATGATTGAAGAGAGCAGGCAAAAGCACCTTGGCCTGAGTACTGCCATTTTGGCTTCAGACTCCATTTTATCTGCAGGGTGAAATAAAGTTCAGGTTCTCAAGCCCTAGGGGAGCTGAGGACTTCCTCCCTAAACCACAGACACAGTCATTGTACTTCTCTAGTTCTCTAGAAATGTTCCGGCTATTCCTAACCACAGCAGGAGCAAATGAGTCTGATTGGTTGGATGAACAGGCTTGCATTGTATGTTGGTTGACAATGGTGGAACACACAAGGTGAGTTCCTAATCTTTGATTTCTGATCGGTGAAGATTGTAGCTGTAACTTGGCAACAAATATTGGTGAATTGCATACTTAAAAGCCCTGTTTCTGCCCCTCCTCAGAGCTGTCAGGAGAAACAAGGCTCCCGAGTTCTTGTCCTGCAGCCCTGATCGATCAGTGACCCACTTATGTGGTGGATTACTGAAATCTTTGGAGCTCATAGTGTCGTCTCTCTCCTTCTTCATGGCTCATACCGAGCCTGGTGTAACAGTGATAAAGTCTTGGATATGGACTCTTCTTTAGAGCCTCGAAAAAGGAATATAGTTTATCAGATGCCTTGAGTTCAGCCCAGAAGGGCCTGCATCCAATTTCATATGAAACTGTAAGGATACGAACTGCTGTCTTAAGGCACTCCATGCGTGGCGACTCATTACAGCGGTCATAGGAAATGGAAAGCCACTGATAGGAGGTGGTTGTTGAGAGGCATGGTGGGAGTGCTCTCTACTTGGGGAGATGAGAGCAAAGGTCTATGCCTGTTAACTTCAGATAGAGCACAGTTGACAGACCAAAGAAATTATCCCACCCAAGTCTAGCTTAGTGAACCAGTGGGTACGATGGCTACGTACAGGAGTTCAGGTAAAAGGCTACTTACAGGAAGGTGGATGACCCAAAGGCTGCTGCTTTGTCCCCAAAAAAAAAAAAAAAAAAAAAAAAAAAAAAAAAAAAAAAAAAAAAAAAAAAGCCTACATCGGCAACAGAGTTGAAGAGAGGGAGATAAAATGAGTGACGTGGCATAGGAGGATATGGAGAGCCTCTGTCATCATGGACCACAACACAGACCTCTCTTCACAGTCTTTAAGACAGTTCTGTGTCTATCACCACTGCTTCCGAACAGATCAGTGCACCACCCCTTCCAGTTTCTAAGTCCCTGCCTCCAGGGAAGCTTCTCATTTAGCGAGACAATGTTCTAGGGCCAGGGGAGGAGGGTGCATTGCTGGGAATCACTTATTTTCTAAGTAAACATTAATACTCTTAGCCTCTTTGATTGCCAGAAAGAAGAATAACAACCACAGACTTCTGGAAAATTTCCAGGGTATCTAGGATTAGTTTAGGGAAGATCTGAGCTGGAAATGGGGGACAGGAAAGAGAGTGGTGGAGATGAGAGGATGGATAATTCGGTCATCCACTGTCTTCTGAGCTGGATGTGTGCTGACACAGCCGAGAGCTGAGATTGTGACCCGCTTGGGAAGCAGGAAGACATTCTCTCCTCTCTTCCCCCCCCCCTTGCTCCTCTCTTCCCCCTCCCTGCTTCTGTTCTCTACTCTCTCTCCCCCTTGGTCTGCCCTCTCTCCTCCATCTTTCGTTCCTTAGAGATGGGGTCTCATATATTCCAGGCTTGCCTCTGTGTAGCCAAGGGTGACTGTGAACTTCTAATCCTCCTTCCTCTACTTCCTGAGTGTGGGGACTTCAGTCCGGTGCTACTAGACCAGTTTTGTGCAGTTCTAGAGACAGAACCTGGGACTTCAAGCGTGCTAGGCAACAACTGTATCAAATCAGCTGCCTCCTTAGCTCTTTTATCTTGAATCTCTCTGCTCATGGCGTCCATCTTTCCACAAAGATAGAGTTTTCATTAGTCATAACAATTTATCTGAGGATTGTGGCAAGTGCTTCTAATTTCTTGGTTTAGCGTTTAGTAAACAAATACTTATTTGATTTTTGAATCTATCAAGCACCTGCCCTGTGCACAGCTCTGGGTCACACCCATATGATGTAAAGGGCTGGGCTTCAGGGAGGTGGAGTGGGCTTTGTTTTGCTTACATAGTCACATCTCCAGGGCTTAGCCAGGAGCCAGTGATGACGAAGGGGCTCAGTAAATATTTGCTTGCCTAGTGATTTTGTTGGGGGAGGCAAACTTGCTCCTAGGTGCCTCTAATTCAAGGTTGAATGAAGAAAGTGCAATTAATAAAGATTCTGGTGAATGCTGAGAGTTGGGCAGAGGAGTGGGGAAGCCAGGAGAAGTCTTCATGGAGGTGACTTTGGCTCTGAGCCTTTAAATTACCCCCAAGTCCTCAGGGTGTTCTGGAAGCAGCAAGTGGTTTGCTGTGCTCAAGCGTGATGCAAGAGGCAGTAGACCATGGATGAAGTGACACGATCCCAATTATGTCTTAGGAAGTTCATTATGGTGCCAGCCAAAGACGGCTTTTCTGGAGGGTAACAAGTGCTAGGACCGTAGGGCGGTGGGTGGTTGTGCATTCAGCAGAGTGACTCCCTGTCCATGGCAGAGAGCAAACAAAGAAGGATGGCTGGGGTGAGAACGCTGGGAGAGTGGCAGGCACCGTGAGGCTTAGCATTAACTGAATATCAGGCTTGACAGAAGGAAGAAGAGGAAGAGGAGGAGTTAGCAAGAACTGGAAATACTTTGAAGCTTTGGGCCTTGGGCCTTGGCGGCAATGTCATTTCCCCAAACGGGGACAGATTTGAAAGGAACTGAGGAAGAAGCTAAGCTACATTTTGACATCTTAAATTATAGATGCGGGTGGAGTGCGCACACACGACATCTAGCCGAAAGCAGACACTGAAGCTGAATTGAAGGCATTTGGGAGCTTTCCGTGGAGACAGCGAGAACGGACACTACAGGAACGGATGAGACCCGTGGGAGGGGATTTGCCACTGGAGCAGAACAGCCGTCTGATGGCTGTGCACACCTGGTGAGGATTTCCACATCTCCTACCCTGTGAGAGTCACACATTCATCAAGTTCAAAACGGAACGAATCATTTCCCCATCGGCCCAGTTCTCTTTTTGACTTCTCTTGTTACTCAGTCTCTGTGTCACTCTGGCTCCAAATTCGTTACCTTTGTCATCTCCCCCAACTCTTGGTGGGCAATCTGGGGTGTGTGTGTGTGTGTGTGTACGCGTGCATGCAGAAGCAAGCTCCGAGGTATTTGTGAGTTGCACTGAGAGTGCAGTAACAGCCCACTACACTTGGTTTTTTTTTTTTTAATGTGAGGATTGAGGATCTGAACACATACTTGTGCAGCAAGCACTTCAACCACTCAGCCATTTCTCTAGCTCCCATCCTTCTAATTCTTTACACAAGCAGTTTATCAACAGGCAATTCTGGAAATCCATAAAACAACAAAGTGGAGCTGGGCGGTGGTGGTGCATGCCTGTAATCCTAGCACTTGGGAGGCAGGAGGAAGTGGCTCTCAGTGAGTTCGAGGCCAGTCTGGTTTATAAAGCAAATTCCAGGACGGTAAGGACTTACACAGAGAAACCGTGTCTTGAAAAACTAACCAGCCAACCAGCCAACCAACCAACCAACCAAACAAACAAACAAACAAAGACAAAACAACTCCAACAGATCGGAGATACAGGTATTTATACAAAACTATTTTTATTTATTTATTTTTTGAGACAGGGTCTCACCATGTAGCCCTGGCTAGTCTACATAGGAACTCTCTATGTAGACCAGACTTGCCTCAAACTTCCAGAGATCTGCCTGCCTCTGCCTATTGAATATTGAGATTAAAAGCATGTGCTATAATATCCAGCATTTGGAAAGTTACATAGTGTAACAATCTGGTCCTATTCCTATGTAAGCATAGTCCTGACTTCTTTTATGTATGAAGAGTCAAATTCTACCCTTTAAAGGGTCAGTTTTATTGAAATGTAATATATAGAAATGTAGACAATTATAAATCAGTAACTTTTTTTTCTTGAGACTAGGTCTTTTTATGTAGTCCTGGCAATCCTGGAACTCTCTATGTAGATCATGCTGGCCTTGAACTCACAGAAATCTGCTTTCTCTGCTTTTCCAGTGCTGGAATTAAAGTCATGTGTCACCATGCCTGGCTTAAATCAGTAACTTTTCATGTCATCAAATAATCTCCTGCAACATCAATTTTTATTTATATTGCTGGGTTGGAACTCAGGGCATTGTGCATGCTAAGCACATGCTTTACCATTGAGGACAATGCAGTGCCATGACTTCAGTTCTGAGAGGCTGTAAGGAATTCTGTTTCATAGATGCGCCAGGATTCCATTAGCTAACCCCTATAATATACTTCTATTTCTAGCCAGCAGCATTGTCCTTCTTATGCAGCAAATGCTACAGATATGAATAGACATATTTAGCATTTTTAAAAGTCCGTTTTAATTTTTCCTTAGAATAATTTTGTAGCCAAAATTTATGAATATATTTAAAAAATCTTTTAATTTCAGGATAGCCGGGTGGTGGTGGTGCACGCCTTTAATCCCAGCACTCGGGAGGCAGAGGCAGGCGGATCTCTGGGAGTTCGAGGCCAGCCTGGTCTACAAGAGCTAGTTCCGGGACGCGCACCAAAGCTACAGAGAAACCTTGTCTTGAAAAACAAAAAACAAAAAAAAAATTTTCAGGATAATTTTAGGTTTATGGAAAAATTATGGAGAGTCTACAATTTTTATATAAACCACACACACCCAGTTTTCCTTTGTTTATATCTTAGATAGTACCTTTATCATTATATATATATGTGTGTATTTACACATATATATATATATTTTTACACAGGCGTGTTGCTCTGCTGGTTGGAACTTGCTATATAGTTCAGATTGGCTCCAAACTGGCAATTCTTCCTTGACCTTTGAAATGCTGGGATCATAGGCATCTTCCACCACCCCCAGAGTTCTAGTTAGGGGGTTCCATTGTTGTGATGGAACACCATGACCAAAAGCAGCGTAGGAAGGAAAGGATTTATTTGACTTACTCTTTTACAGCACCGCTCACTCCTGAAGGAAGTCAGGACAGGAACTCAACAGGAGTCGAGTCCAGGAGTCAGGAGTGATGCAGAGGCTGTGGAGGGTGCTACTTAGTACCTTGCTCCTAATGGCTCACTCGGCCTGCTTTCTTACAGAACCCAAGACTACCAGCCCAGGGATGATACCACCCACAATGGGCTGGGCCCTCCCCATCAATCACTAGTTAAGAAAGTGCCCTATAGGCCTGTTCTGACAGAGGCATTTTATCTGTTGAGGCTTTACCCTCTCAGATGACTTTGTTAGGAATATTCCTAACGCGAGCTCTCAGCCAGTGCAAAACTCCCAATCAAGCCAAATCACAAGAAACCAAATTAAAGAACATCCAGGCTTAATGGGATTCCTGTGCTCTCGGGTGGCCTCAAGGGGAACCTGGAAGCCACAAACGCGACCACTGCGGGAGTGGTCAAGATTTTGGCGGCTGCCTTGACCCTCCTCAGGGGAGGGGGTGAAGGTTTGGCGGGTTCAGGCACGGGGCCTCCAAAGATGGAGTCCAGAGACTGGGACTTACAGACTTTAGCTGTGTCAAGTTGACATAAAACTATCCAGAACACCCAGGAAATTAATTAACTTTTACTACATTATTAACTAAAGTCTATCGTTTTAGCCAGATTTACTCTTCATCTGATTCTCTTTTTTTCTATTCCAGTATTCCTCCAACATAGCATTTAGTTGCCATGTTTCACTTTAGGCTCCTCTAAGCTTTGACAGTTTCTTAGACAGTTTTCCTTATCTTTGATGTCCGGAACATCAAACATTTAAGGAATACTGGTAAGGCATTCTGTAGGCTAGTTTTCAACCATAGTTGGTCTGATTGAAAGGCCTCTGGCCAGCCAATCCCTGGCAAACATGGCTCTGGCAGGCCTTGCCCTTTTCTCCCATTCCTTCTGCCTTGCTACAAACCCTTAAATTACACTCCTAAAGCTAACCACCGAGGTCTATTCCCTTATTTGGCCGTCTCCTCCTGGGGCCGACTATCAAGGTCTAGCTATCAAAGTATTGAAGTCCAGATATCACAAGTACCCTTTGGCTCACCTAATTAACATGCTCAATTAAACTTAAACTCCTCATCCTAACACGGAGTTTCCCATTTCACCTTTATAAACCAACATTTGCCTATGGGCCACGTCTGTCTCCTTTCTATCCAGAGCAGTCCTTTGTCCCTCTGGGACAAATATCTGCCCCCTTTCCCTTGTTCCCTTCCCCTTTTCCCCTGTCCTCTATCTCCTGTCGTCTTTGTCTCTCTTTTTTTTTTTTTTTGTTTTTGTTTTTTTCAAGACAGGGTTTCTCTGTAGCTGTGGAGCCTGTCCTGGAACTAGCTCTTGTAAACCAGGCTGGCCTCTAACTCACAGAGATCCACCTGCCTCTGCCTCCTGAGTGCTGGGATTAAAGGTGTGCACCACCACCGCCAGGCGTCTTTGTCTCTTATTTTGTCTTTCTGGGACAAAAAAATCTCGTTGGTGCTGAGAACTTGGTCTTTGGGGTCCTGTGCTGATACTTTTTCTTTCACTGGTTTCCTCTCTCCCTCTCTTCCTTTCTTTCTAGAGATTAGACTGGGGTTATGGGTTTTGGAAGGAAAGCACCATAACGTGTCATTCACGTAGACATCAAGCTCATGCGCTACCAACAGAACTGTTGAAGTTAACTGTGAACCTAGCCAGGGTAATGCTTGCCAGGCTCCCCACCATAAAGCTGCTTCCTTTTGGGCTCCTTTCAGTACTGCGTTATTCGCAAGGAAGCTGCTATGCACAGCTAGAGAGGAAACGGGTTCTGCGTCAAGAGAGCATATGTCTTTTACAGGAAATTTATTTTTACTTACTAACTTTCTCGTTCACTTAGGATGAGAGTATTAATATTTCTTTTATGCTTTGAGTTATAATGCAGTATGGTTTGTTTTTTGCTCAAGTCACGCACACTTTTATACGTCTTGAGTAACAATGCGAAGGCAGGTGACCTACTTCTCCTTAACGTCAGCAACCTACCTAAGAGAGAAGTGTGGTCTCCGTCCTCCTCTCCCTCCTACCCCACTTCCTAGTTTCCCGGTGGCCGGCCCACCGCAGAGCGGAAGTGGGCAATCCGCAGGGCGGAAGTGCAGAGAGGGCGTGTGTCCTCTCTTAGAGCTCGCCCCTCCCTTACCGTTGCAGCCCCACCTCTCCGGCTCAGACCGGAAATGAGGTCAGAGAGGGAAACCCGGACTAGAAGCTTCAGCCCCGAAGGAGGCGCCGGGTGCGAGCGGCTGCGGCAGCCGGTGAGGGGAAAGATGTCCGTGAGGCAGGGCCGCGCCTGGCGGGCTCCGGGTTGCAGCGGGGTGGCCCAGGGCACTGCGGGGCTGCGGCGAGTGACCGAGGGTGGCGGGGCCTTGCTACCCTAGACGCGGCTCCTCATCCTGGGCGCTGAGGGTCGGGCGGCCTCCGCGGCGACAGTCCCCTCCGCTCTCGCTGGGTCTTTGGTGGGCGACAGCGAGAGCTCAGGCTTGGTATCCCGAGCAGGGGTCTCCCTGGCCCTTGGGGACGTGCTGGGCATAGTGGAGAGCCCTTCGAAACACGGCTTTTCTCACTTCGGTGGCGGTACCGTGACACCCCCTCCCCTCCACCCCTTCGCTGTGGGAACCCAGTCACTAGGACCAGATTTGAGACAGTTTCTGCCCTAGACAGCCGATCCCCTGTCTCGGATGAGCCTAAATGAGAAGTTGCCTCTTGCCTCCCCCTCCTCCCGTCACTCATGGGAGACTAAGCTAGTCTTGGCTGCTTGTGGCCCACCAGCGTCCCGAGTGACTCAGACCAGGGTGTCAGGATAGGCTCCTGAAAGTAAGCCTGGAGGTGTGGGTGTGCCAGGGCTCGCTTTCTCTGTCCCCCGCGTGAGACGCAAGACTTCTGCGCCAGCATCTGAGGACACGTCGTTTAGTACACTTGTTCCACGTTAAAGTTTGTGCAGTTCTGCCTGAGTTTCAAAGCCGTAGTTCTTTGTTAGAGACTTAGATTTGCTGCTGTTCCCTCGTGTTTCTCTACTTTGGGTTTAGGGACACTTGTTTTCCAAATCCCATTCCTAGCGTTTTAAGCTACTACCGATTGCTGACCGGAAATGGTCTTTTTATGTGCAAGGCTTTTGACACTTGAGGAAGTGTGTTTGAGTGATAGTTTTTCTGGAGCTAGATGGCCCCATTGCTCTTGCAGACGTGACCCATAAACCGGGAAACTTCCCCTGCTTCTGAATTTGTTGACATAGGGACCCCGTGGGAACCGTTTTTAGAAAGTCCTTTGCAAAATGTAAATTGCATGAAGGGATATATGGTCTGAGCTCAGCTTTAAACTCTGATTATGGCCGAGATGTATTCTGGGCTTAACAAGAGCTGGGGAGAAAGAGCTGTTTTAGTATACAAAATGTAGGTGTTGTACAGATGGTATTAGACGTTCCTTTTGAAAATGAAAATTTGAAAATTGCCTCTACCACTCATGCCTTGAAAGTGTTGCTTCTGCTGGCCAGAAGTCTTAGAGACATCACCCTGCATACCTGTTTCAGTTTCATTCCTGTCCTGCTTTAGTGTGGTTGGCTCTAAGGCACATTTGGGGTGACCGACATGAGTAGTCTTAAGTACTATGCTAAAATAATAATCATAATAAAAAATCAGTGCCGTATTCTATGGTGTTCTGTATCTGGTAACTTCCAGGTGGCGGTTGGTACCATGGTAGTACCAGACGTAGGCTTTCTTTTTTCCCTCTTTCTTAGTACCTACTTGGGTAACCACAGATTCTTTATGAACCCTGCAAAGCCTTCCTGATAGCCGCCACTCAGATCTTTGTCTCCTCCTTCCCGCAAACGTCTTTTGCGGGTATCCCAGACCACTGCCTGGCCTTCCATTGTGACCGGATTCTGTCCAGTGCTCCTTTAGTTCTCCTTACCATAGTGTTGAAGTCATGTGATGAGCTGCCCCTCTCTGGTGAGACACTTTCTCGTGTTCAGGCGATCAAGGCACACATTTAATTGGAGGAAAGAAGCAGCTTTGTTTGTTTTTGTTAAGTCCCAATTATCATCTGGTGAGCCATTGAATATGTCGGTTTCAGGTATGTAACGAAACGAGGGCCAGACGCCTTATGTGTGTGGCTTTCGGGCGCATGGATGTTGGAAACAGTGGTGATTGCAGTGGATGAAAGGAGTCTGTTTCCCATAGCCTGGCAGGGAGCCACAGTGCCATTATGTGCTTTATAAAATTACTGGAAACACCAGGCTCTTCAAGCTTTTCTTCTTCTTCTTCTTTCTGGCAGATGTGGCCTCATGGATGAGCTGGTACATGACTTAGCTTCAGCCTTGGAGCAGACATCTGAGCAGAGTAAGCTTGGTGAGCTGTGGGAGGAGATGGCCCTGAGCCCCAGGCAGCAGAGACGGCAGCTTCGGAAGCGCAGAGGCCGGAAACGCAGGTCTGACTTTTCTCACCTGGCAGAGCATGCCTGCTGCTTCAGTGAAGCCTCGGAGTCAAGTCTGGATGAAGCCACAAAGGACTGCCGAGAAGTGGCTCCGCTCACCAATTTTAGTGACTCTGATGACACAGTGGCGAGCAAACGGCACCCAGCTCTCAGTGCCATCATTAGAAGTAAGCCACACTCTTGGCATGAATCTGACTCCTTTACCGAAAACGCACCTTGCCGACCACTCAGGCGCCGGCGGAAGGTGAAGAGAGTGACGTCAGAGGTGGCCGCCAGCCTTCAGCAGAAGCTGAAGGTGTCAGATTGGAGCTACGAGAGAGGCTGCAGGTTCAAGTCTGCCAAGAAGCAGCGTTTGTCCCGCTGGAAGGAGAACACTCCCTGGACCTCATCAGGGCATGGGCTGTGTGAGGCCGCAGAAAACAGGACTTTCCTAAGCAGAACAGGAAGGAAAGAGAGGATGGAGTGTGAAGCAGAGGAAGCGAAGCAGGGCTCTGACGAGAACATGTCAGAATGGTGAGAGCGCCCCTCCTAAAGCAAAGGTCTCCCTGGAGTGCAGTCCCAGGCCTGCAATGAGTCCCACTCTCTTCTAAGCAGGCCTGCTAGTGTTGCCCTTGTAGGCTGGCTGCCTGGAGTCAGCTGCTTTGCAAAGTGCCATTCGCAAATCTGTTTCTCTATGTCAAAAAGGCTGTGTGTAACAGTTTAAGCCTAAAAATAATTTCAAACATGTATTTTAAACCAGGAATTTGTCTTAAAAAATAATTTGCTGTTTTTTATATCGCTCAGTTCATACAAAGCTGCTGCTATTTAGAATCAAAGTATCAGCGAGAGCTGGTGTTGACAGCTATGACAGAGAAAGCACGGGGTGCCAGTTCTAGGCAGTTTGTAAACAGATGCAACCTAGGTTTGCTCTTTAAGAATCAGCCCACACCGTTAATCCCAGCACTTAGGAGGCAAAGGCAGATGGATCTCTGTGAATTCCAGGCCTACAAAGTAAGTTTCAGGACTGTTAAGAGAATCCCTATCTCAAAAGAGATAGAGAGAGAGAATGAGAATCATGACTTTCTATACTTTGGGGCTATAATTCTGTTTTCGGCTAGTTTGACTGTATTGCATGCATTTCTTAGTTTGTGTGTGTATGTTTGTGTACGTGTATGCATGTGCCTGTGGAGGCCTAAAGTGAATGGTTATGTTTTCCTCTTACTTTTCACCTTGTTTGTGGAAATTGTCACTAAGCCAGAGCTCACCAAGTGGCTTGACTGGGTGGTCAGCAAGCCCTGGGAATCCACCTGTCTCAGCTCTCACAGTAAGATTATAGACATGCACTGCCGCTCCTGGCTTTTATGTGGATGTTAGGGATCCACGTTCAAGTCCTCATGCTTACTCAGTGAGCACTTTACCCACTGAGCCATCTCATGGCTTCTTTAGCGCCTACCTACCTGCCTGCCTCTGAGTGGGTGAGTGACTGAGTTTGTGTATGTATCTGTGTGTAATCAAACTCAGGTCATCAGCCTTGGCAACAGGTGCTTTAACCTACTCACTGAGCTATCTTGATCAGTCCTTGAGTGTTTCCTGATGGCAGACATTTAAGTTGTGTGCATATATAGTGTGGTTTGAAAATAACACCGTGAGTCCTTTTAATCTTGTATCACATGATAAAGTACTCTGGTGGTTGCATGTTTAAAATGTCAGTGTAGTTTTGGTAACTCACTTCTCTCCATGTCAGATCACCCTGCAAACATGGATACTTGGCAGCCTGATACCTGAATATTATTACTAGAGTTAAAATGTGACCTCTCCGTGAGGGTGCCTTTGGTGTCTGGGGCAGTTCTTTGTGACACACTGCAGGATGTTTAGCAGCTCTGCCATGTTGCTACCCTTCTTCCTGTGTCCACTCGGATCTGTCAGGGTGGCCGTTAGGTGTGGTGAGCACTGCAGGTTTGTTAAATACTCTGTATGGTAGGCACTGTACTGCGTGTCTGCTGAATAGGTTTATTTATTCCTATGATGGTAGAACCTCATTATTTGTATTTTTAGAAGAGAAAACTAGGTTTAGAGTTTGAGTAATTTACCAGGGTCACCTAGTGCTCAGACAGAGTCAAACTGATTTCCAAGCTCATATTTCACCAGGTTTGGCTTCCTGTTATGTTTTTCAGTGTAGCACAAATAACCTTTCTTATGACCTTGTTCTTCTGAAATTCCCACCCTCAAAGGCATAAAGCTTAGGTCCACCAAGGCAAGGCTGTGTTGGTAACAACACAAGCCGTGGAGGTCTGTGTGCTTTCTCCTTTTCTGAATGTCTTTGAATTTAACTTTGAAACTTTTTCTTACTAACTCTATTTTGCCAGTGTGTTCAGCTGTTTTGAGGTAGGCTTACAATTTGACTCTTGTAATTTTCTTCTGTAGGCTTACAATTTGACTCTTGTAATTTTCTTCTAAGTTTGATTCTGAGTCCTGTATCTAATTTATATGTAGTTTTTGGATTATAAAGGTATTCTTCCCTCATACTCATACTGTTTTTAATCAAACAAGAATTGCTTAGCCAACATGTAGCCTTTTATGATTCTGAAACCTGTTTCTGCATTCAAGGTACTGTAAGATCAGGCATTGACATCTTAGACTCTTAGAACTGGGAATGCAGACTTAAGATGGCCCTTTAGATTGTTGCTTGTGTCTTTTTCTTCCCCGGAATTTCTTGTTAAACTTGAAGATACTGTGTGTGCTAGAGACTGTCAGCTGTCTTCTCTAAGCACAGCTCCCAGCACAGGGCCTGGGACTGTGGTCCAGCAGTGATGCGTCTGTCTTCTAGCTTCCTGTCCCAGGCTGTCAGGCTCTAGGTTCTAATCCGAGAACCAGGAGAAACTGAAGTCAACAGAAGTTCTCATGAAATTCTTCTTTTCACACTGAAGAGACCTGACTCCTCCGTGGGCTTTCCCCCCTGGCCAGGACCTCAGACCCTTGCAGAGATAGGGATGCCAAAGTTGTTATCACTGAAGAAATAGTGGGTGGAGTGGCAGTGTGACATTGATCCTGTGTGAACAGTGGCTGGAGGGGAGATTCTAAAAGGAGACCCTCTTGGAGGCTAGATAAAGGGCTCAACAGTTAAGAGTACTCGTCAAAAAGCCTTGAGATCAGTTCTTAGCACCCACCCTGGGTTACGTACCTGTAATTCCAGCTCTAAGGAGATCCAATACGCTTTTCTGGACACACACACTTACATACACACCTTAAAAGGCTCCCTTGTGCTCTCACTGCCCACTGTTAAGATTATTGAAACAATGGACCCAAAAGTTTAAACTTTTCCCAGGAGTCCCGTGCTGGAGCAGGGAGAGGCTGAAATCCTAGTAGTGACCAGAAGAGGTGCTTGCTTTACAGGAAGATATCTCACAGTCTGGACAACTTACCTCACTGTTAAGTTAGCATGGTGACGCTGTTACAGGAGGATATGGAAACCCTAGGAGATTTCTCTCCCTGATTCCGGCCAAACTAAATAATTCCACCTTCATTTATCCATTTATATTTCCAAATTTCTTTTAAAATACAGGGAAACTAGGTGGTGGGTTTATGGCAATAGTAATGGACACACACTGAGGAAAAAGTCTTTGAAATGTGTAATTGAATTATAAGGCATGGTGGCGCATTCTTTAGTCCCAGTATTTAAGAAGTAGAGACAAGAAGACCAGGAGTTCAAGACCAGTCTCAGCTACTTAATGAGTTTGAGACCAGCCTGGGCTATACGATACTCTGTTTTTAAAAATGAATAAAGAGAATCAAATTTTTAAAGGAATGTTAAATCACTTCTTGACTTGTCTCCATTTATCTGTTGTTACAAATAGAAATGCCCTTGTATTTTTCCCCTAAACACATTCTGTCGAGAGACGGGTGCTTCTTATTTCTGGCATCAGAATATGTCCAAACTTTCCTCATCATTGAAGTAGAATAAAAATTTTCAATTTTCAAGCTGCTCTTCATTATTACTTATTTTAACTCATTATTACTATATTATTTAAGATAGGGTCTTTACCTCAGGATGACTTGCATCTTGCAATCTTGCAGGCTTGTGGCTTCTAATTTGTTTCACTTTAGTGTTGGGGGTTGAACTCAGAGCTTTGTACATGGTGGGCAGGTACTCTGAAACTGAGCCTCACCCAAGACCCGTTTTATAAGCAGGGCTAACATTAGACTGCAAATAGAAAATAGTTATGATTTGTGTATTAACTCCCTGTTGGCAAGTTGATTATGTCAAAATTATCCTACCTTCTGCTTTAAAAGAAGTCCTTTCATGAATCCCTGTGGCTGCTATTTAATGAAGCTGCCTGGCTGTGCCATGTTTCAGTCACATAGAGATCAAAGTGTTGAACTTTACTTCCTGTCAGTCATGTTGAGGGTTCTCACCATCAGCCCTGTAAACTTACTAACCTTGATCCACCTTGTAAAATTACTGAGATAAGAAGTTGATTATTAACCTTAGCCTAGTCTGTGGGTAGTGTTTTAAGAAACAATGTGTTGAGTGCTTTGGATTTGGTAACGTGTATGTTAATTGGCTTTATTTCTAGTTTACTTAAATTTGCTTATTGCTAGCAATTAAAAATTGCTAATAGTTTAAAGCCTTGCTGCTGTTTCTTTCTGCTTTTCTTTCTCTGTTCTGTTCTTCAGTTGTGTTCCAGCTAAGACTTGTGCGGGTTTAGAAATGGGTGTTACATAATAACTTTATTCATGCTTTGTAAAGATCAAGTTATTACTGTAATGTCTTCTGTGTATTTATGGGAGTAAATACTCTGAGATTTTACAAATCTTGTAAAATTAGTTCCTTCAAATATCATTACTTCGTTCAGATTTTCCGAGTATCACTTGTCCCTAAGTGATGAGCTTAGCTGGTGTTCTCTGCTCTCCAGCAGTGCAGTATATATGTAGCTCTTACATACAGTTTAGTTCTCTTATGAGCAGATCGGTCTCATCAAGAGCCTTCCTCAGGTGATGGATTAGAGGCCAGTCTCACAGAAAGAAAATAGTCCCTTTTCTTGGAAGGCAAGTGACAGAGATGGAGTGCTAGGCCTGTCCCCTCCTTCCCCAGCCCAAGCTGACCTTCTGCAGCCCCTTGGTGCCTCTTGTTTTCTTATTTTTATAGAAAATCAATATCCTTTCTGACACAAACAATAGCTCAGAAGCGAGAATAGATGGGAGGAAGCTGAGATCTCTGTCCATCACCTCTCCCTTGAACTGCCCCAAACTCTTTAATTATGAGTGTGCTTTGCTCCAGGTGTTTGTGACAGTGAAATTGCTAAATGAGGACCATTTTAACCAAAGATTGGGTGATCAATAACATTCTATAGCAGTAGCTTGTTGGATCAATAGCATTCATTATTTCATGGTTAAGGTAAGTAGTCTCCTTTGCAACTGGGGGTCATTAATCAGGGGTTACTGGGGCAGTGGAAAGAAAATATGTAGTGTTGGAAGTTCTCTTTTTCTTTTCTGTAAACAGAGATGCCGACCAAGTAAATACTTACCTTTGCAGCTATTGACAGCGTTCACTGAAAGGTACTGGAAGACTAGCAGAGACTGCTATATAGACTTAGTCTGTTCTGATAGTGCATCCTCAGAAACAGTCCCAAGACACTCAGGGAGGCTCATGTGATATGACTGTATTTGAAGGTCTGTCTCTTAGAGCCTCCCTTCCAAAAAGAGCTTTGCTGGAAAGTACAGATCTAAACAGTAAATATATAATATTAGAGAGCAGAAAATGAAAATGAAGTGGATCATTTCACTGAGTCCTGAGTTCTAGGTTACTGCAACAATTAGGGATTCCAGCATGGGTATTATCCCAGAGCTGAGAGAAATAAGCTGGAGCACTTCTTTAAGGACCCCTGGAGAGCCTGTGCTTCTTAGTCTGCCTGCTGTTAGGAATACTGTGAATTTGTATTTTAAAAGGCATCTAATAAGCAACTTCAACTATCTACTGTAATACTTAGGAAAAATCAGACATCTGCACTAGTGAGAAGCCTCGGTGTGTGAAGCTGCTTGCCGTCAAGCCTGAGAACGTGATTTGGATTTCCCGGATTCATGTGGTGAAAGAACCAGTTCCCCACAAGTTGTCCTCTGACATCCATACATGCACTGTGACACTCATACCGCCCCCCCCCCCCCATCAGTCATCAAGCAAATGTAATAGAAGCTGAAAACAACAGGAAAAAATGAACGTTTTACACACTCACATTACCTGAAACCAGGATGAGAGCTAACCAATCAGCCAGGTTTCCTCTGCTGCAGGCTGTCTGCCCTGAAAATGCAAGACCTTGTGTGCATTCTCCCCAGGCAACCCTGGGTTTAGAAATGCAAATATGGCCAGAACGTCTCAGGTGGTGTGTTAACTTCCTCCTTCACTTCCAACCTACATCTCTCAGTTTTCTGTGGATAGGGAAGTCTGGTTCTCTTAGTGTGTTTGGTGTTTGTGTGTAGGAGGCAGTCAGGGGAAGTTGAGCCTTCAAGCATACAGTTTAGTATTGCATGGCCAGAAAAGGAGAAAGTTCCTCTTTGTAGTGCATTCTAGACTGTCGTGTTTCCTATGCCTCAGTTTGTTACAAATTGCTGGTGTGGGTTGGGGTGAGAGTCAGGTAGTGAGGGTAGGGAGGTGATCCAGTGTCAGTCTAGACCTGTGTGAGTTGAAAACCCAGTAACCCTGGGAATTATGTCAAGGCCTTCTTGTGCCTCTTGATGAGGGGTGGGTCTGGCAAAGGAGAATGGGCCTGAGGGCATATATGTATATTTTTTTGGACAGATAGTAACCTTTGAATAACTGGAAACAATCCCCAACTTGACAAATAAGATTGCATGGAATTAAAAATCTGCTGCACAGCAAAAGCAGTAATTATCAGAATAAAGAGAGCCTCCAGGATGGGAGGAAATCTGCAAACTGTTCTTCCCATTAATACCCAGAGCCTACAGAGAACTCAGAAAAGTAAACACCAAAACAAATAATCCAGGCAGTAAATGGGCATATTGTTTGAGCAGACAGTTCTCAAAAGAAGTACAAATTCTCAATAAATATGTGAAAAAATGTTCATTATCCTTAGCCATCAGGCAATTGCAAATCAAAACTACATCGACATTCACTCAGTTTTTACCTCAGTCAGAATGGCTGTCAGCAAGAAGTCAAACAATAGCAAATGCTGGCGAGGATGGGGTTGGGGGACACTTACACTGTCTTGGAATGTAAATTAATGCAGGCACAATGGAAATCAGTATGGAGGCTTCTAAGAAAATTAATGATCCAGCTATGCTATTCCTGCTTATCTACCTGAAGGAATTCATGCCAGCCCAGGACAGAGATTCTTTATGCCCATGTTTGTTGTGATACTTTTCACAGTAGTCACGGTACAGACTCAGCCTAGCTGTAGAGAAAATACTGTTTGCAGACACAATGGAATATTATTTAGCTATTAAGAATAATGAAATCATATCATTGCAGGAAAATGGTTGGTACCAGAGATCATGCTGAATGAAGTCAGCTAGGCTCAGAAAAACAAGTATCACATGTATTCTCTCTTATATGTAATCCAGACATTTTAAAAAAGGACTTGAGCTGGGCGGCGGTGGTACACGCCTTTAATCCCAGCACTTGGGAGGCAGGCACATCTCTGTGAGTTCGAGGCCAGCCTGGTCTACAGGAGCTAGTTTCAGGACAGGCTCCAAAGCTACAGAGAAACCCTGTTTCAACAAACAAACAAAACAAAACAAAGAAACGAACAAAAGGACCTGAAAGCTGTGGGGCAGCCATTTGGGAAGAGGAAAGGGCAGGGGCCCAGCATGGGAGGACAAGCCTGTGGGAGGGGTGATTAGGAGCTCTGTATGTAGTATACAGTTATAAAGATATCATAAAGAAATGTGGAATTTTATACAGTGATTTATGACTAAAAGCATGCTAGAACATGAGGTCAGAGGGATTGAATTAAATTCTGTCCAGTTTCATTTATTTAAAGGAGAAATATTACAAATAATTTGGGACATGTTTACTAAAAGAAAAAGAGGCTTTTGAACACATTCTGTAGAATGATGGAAAGGGGAACATTGTTCTCAAAGTTCAGGGGAGGAACAAACCTTTGAAGACTACAGTGACAGTTAGAAGAATATTTTAGGAAGTATTTGCCAGGATACAAATAGAATCATTTTGAAATAGGAAACAGAATTGGAAGGTGAGTATTCAGACAACCAGTATTGGGGAGAAAAACGTACAAGGAAATTTAAGGTATAATTGTAATTACAAAGTGAAGAACAGAATTGATGATATGGAAAACTTCCGAGTCTTCTCAGAATGCAGATAGTGAGAGAGGACATCAGGTCTGGAGGGTAAGAAATCAGAGCCCAGTCAGTGCATGTATTCTCCCAGTGAAGAACCAAGACATTGGCAAAGAAGGGCTTAAGAGATACAACTGATGGGGGAAAAAATTACTGAATGGAAAAAAAAAATTAAACCTGAGTTTAAAATTGATAACTAAAGAAAACAATTCTCTCCCCATACATGTTCTGGCAGTATGTTTTAAGTTCTGCATTGGCAGTCTGGTTGGACCAGGTATGAAGACAAACCCTAAAAGGGATGAAAATACCATTGCATTCATCCCCAGTGATAAATGTGAGGGGCTGCATTTGCTGGCAAAATTTAGAGGAGAAAAGCTTTATTTTCTTCTTACATATAGAAAAGATAAATTTTATGCGGAAAGGCAACAAAAAGCTTCAGAAATAGGGGCTGGAGAGAGGGCTCATTGGTTAAAAACACTGCTGCTCTTTGAGAGGACCCGGGTTTGATTCCCAGCACCAACATGCTAGCTCACAACCACCTGTAACTCCAATACCAGGAACATCTGACACCCACTACTGGCCTCTACATACACCAGCATATGCATAATACACAGACATACATACAGGCAAAACACTCATACATGTAAAAAGTAAGATTTGTTTAAAAAGAAAGTTTCAGAAATGTAGGTCCCTTAAAAATGAACACTTACCCAACTAAAGGTGAATTGCTGTTAATGCTACAAATAGGTAGACAGTGTTTTAAAGGATGGGTGGGCTTCTCTGAGCTCAGCCGCCAGCCTAGTGTACCCAGCAAACTACACAATTGTCCTAGTCCCTTTCACGTGAACTGGCTAGGTTGCTGGCTGCATTTGTGGTACCATCTAGATGGATTCAGGCTCATGATGACCTTCAGTTGCATAGTCTCCACCTCTACCCAGAAGCATGGCAGGAAATAGAGGGGAAGAGTAGGGGTGTCTTGGGTCAGTGCGTGTAGAAGTGACACTTTACTTTCTTCTCCTGGATTCTAAAATATTTTTAAAGTTTTTGTTAAATACATTATTACAAAATTTGAAAAATTAACCTAAAAGCTTTTCTTATTGTAATAATCATAAGAGCCATAAATTTCTGTTTAGTTTTAAATATATAAAAATTATATGTAAGAGATAATGTCTTAAGCTTCTTGGCTAATAAATGGGGACAACAAACCTGCATGATAACTTTATAGTTCAAGTGTGTGTGTGTATGTGTGTGTGTGTGTGTGGTGTATTGTGTGAATGTGTGCACTCAGATATGCACAGCTGGATGTGGAGCCCAGAGGAGGACTTGGTATCTTCCTTTATCATTGCCCTCCTTAGCCTTTGGTCTGTCACTGACACTGGTGTTCAGTTAGGCTGTCTGGTCAGCAAGCACCAGTGTACTTCTCTCTCGTCACTCAAATGCCATTATTATGAAAAATGCTTCCAAGGGCTGCCGTGGTGTATGTACATTGAGTGGTGAGGCCCAGGCTTCTGTCCCCAGTATAGGAGGGAGAAAATTGGAGGCGTTGCTAAATGACCCTGAGAGGGATGCTAAATTGCCTCTAGTTGAGAATGACTGCTGAAGATGTTTCTCTACTGAAATTGGGTTTTCACTTCATTGGCTCAGCCTTCTCTAATAAGCATGAATTTCAAATTGAGAAAATGAAAAAAAAAAACCAAACAATTGGTTTTTCCTATAAAATAAAGATACCATAGTTTTAAAACTGAGACCTTAGACTCACTTGAAATTATAACCTTTAGTCTTGTAAAAGTACATACAATTCATTTTCGGAATTTGGAGAGAACACTTTAGAGACAGAAGCCATTGAGTCACTTCTGAGGATATAATGGTGGACTGCTAAGTGATGGACCGAGATGGTTATAGTAGATGAGGTGTGGGTGCAGTTTATGGGGCTCATTCCTCTGATCCATGCTTATGTGGGTGTGAATATGTGCCTAATCATCTGCTCCACTGAGAGAGCCTCTAATTACAAAGAAGTTCTGGTGGGAGGCTTGGGTGTGTGTGCTGGATGATGTGTGATAAAGCAAAGTGCTCCTTGTAAGTGATGTGTGTGCGCCCACCACCGTCTTTTCATTCTAATAGGTGGGAGGTGCTGGCCACGCTGGCTTTCTTTACACTTGTGTTATTTCGTTTGGTTGTGCTTCAGTTGCTTTTCCAATAATGCTGTAGTAATTAGATAATACAGCTGGTGGTCCAAACTCCAGGCTCTAATTTTGTGTCTCATTTAAAATGGTGATCATGCTGCTCAGTGAAATATGGAAATATTTTTTAAGTGGAAAGCATTGTAGAGAAGTATGGGGTCAGTTAGACAGTTCAATGTGTGAAGGTGCTTGCTGCTAAGCCTATGATCTGAGTTCTATCCCTGGATCACACAGAGTGAAAGGAGACAACCCATAGGGCCAGCTAGATGGTTCAGTGGGTAGGGGTGCTTGCTACCAAGGTTGACAACCTGAGTTCAATCTCTGGGTCCCACATGGTGGAAGACAAGAAGCAACTCCCAGAAGATGTCCTCTTGACCACCATATAAGTGTATGCACACACATACACAAATAAATAAGTGAACCACAGAACTCACCTTCTCCAGGTTGTTCTTAGACTCCACTAAATTTCCTTTTACACCTCTTCCCCCCCTCCCCCCGTGACTCTTTTTGACATTTTCCAGCTGTTAAAGGGGATGCTCTTTCCTAGTGTTGTAAGGCTAAACTGTAGACCTATACTATCCCTTACTAATTGAAAGATATTTGTCTTTGGAAAGCACTCTCTTAGTTCTTTATATTCCTCTCCTGTTATTTTGACCCTGAGGATTTATCAAGGGCATCATTTAATTGCCATTGAGATGATTCTTGCTAGGCTTGGTGCAGGCACCAGCAGTGTCTGGTAAACATATAACTGGGCTAATGGGGAGAGAGTCTTTTACTTTCCTGTTAGTTAGAAACGTTTTTGTTTTCCTACTTTAGGATTGGATTGAGGGGTTTTTGTGCAAAGTAATGTAGTTCTCTCCATTATTTTAGAGCGAGTCTAGGAAGAGTTTGTGTGTACATTGGTAGGTTTGGATCTCATAAGCCCATGAGAGAGGGGAGGACAGGACAATTCCTGAGCAAAAACCAGGAGGCACAGAGGCTGCTTGAGCTGCTGTCTCTTTAATTGGTTGGCATTGCATTATCTGCTCTTTGTAGGCTAATTTTCCTTTTAATCTGAAGATTCAGAGGCTAGATTCTGTCTTTCTATTGAGCTTCAGAGGACCACAGGTGAGATGGATGCTACAGAGGTGTGATCAGTTTCTCTCAGCAGAAAAGAGAAACAGTTTTTTTTCCTTGTCTAGTTAGAAGGCTCCTGACAAAGTTAGAAAAAACATTTGAGGGCTTGGCAGTGGGGAAGAATATGCAGGACACTGACATCTTGCATTCTTGAGCTTGTCTACAAAGGTGCTAAAAGAAAATTGTTTTTACTGAAAGGTATCAACCATAATCAGGCGTGGTGGTGAACGTCTTTAACCCAGGACTAGGGAGGCAGAGGCAGGAGGATCTCTTTGACAGCCTGGTCTATAGAGCGAGTTCAGGACAGGGCTGTGTAGAGAGATCTTGTCTCAAAAACAAAACAAAAGCTTTCAGCTGGGCAGCCTGCCTACCTGTTGGTCTGTCTGCCTACCGGTGCCTTCCCTCCCTCACCCCTTGTTTCTTACTGTTTTTTGTTTGTTTGTTTGTTTCAGATAGGGTGTCTTGAACTCAGCTAAGAGGATGACTTTGAATTTCTGGTCCTCCTCCCTGCTCTTCCAAGTGCTGAGATTGTACATGTACATTCCTTCACCTGGTCTGTGCAGGGCTGGGGATTGAACCCAGGGTTTTATGTATGCTGGACAAGGTTTCTCCCCATTCAGCTACATCTCTAGCCTCTTATGAGTTAGTTTCCAATGAGTGTTAATTTAACATTTTATAGTTGATTAAATTATTCAGAAATCTTACAGTCTTGATTTGTTAGGAGTCATAATCTCAGAGATGGAGAGATGGCTCAGCAGTTAAGAACACTTTGTCTTGCAAGAGGACCAGAGTTTGGTTCCCAGCGCCCACAGGGTGACTTAACAACCATCCATAACTGCGGTTCCAGAGAATCTGACACGCTCTGCTAATCTCTGAGGGTTTCAGGCACATACATGCAGGCAGAACATTCATTTACAGAAAATAAAATAAATCTAATTTAAAAAAAAAAACAATCTCTGAGCAAGAAATGAGTGAGAAGGGTTGTAGGACTGGACCCCTTTGGCCCTAGTTCAGAAGGGACATATTTGCCTTTCTAGCACCCACTTTTTTTTCCTTCTTAGCAAATTGTACTAACAGTTTTCTTTTTGAGTCCTGGAGAGATAGCTGAGTAGTTAAGAGCACTGTCTTGTTCTTCTAAAGGACCCAAGTTCATTTCCCAGCAACCATATGGTTGCTCACAACCATCTGTAATAAGATCTGGTGCCCTCTTCTGGTTTGCAGTCATATATGCAGGCAGGCAGAACATTGTACACATGATAAATAAAATAAGTCTTTAGGAAATAATTTCTTTCTTTTCTATTTGGTTTTTCAAGACAGGGTTTCTCTGTGTAGCCCGGCTGGCCTCAAACTCACTGAAATCTGCCTGCTTCTGCTCCCCGAGTGCTGGGATTAAAGAGCCATACTGCTGCCACCACCCAGCTAACAATGTTTTGTTTTCTTTTTTAACATATACAGAATTAGAAAATGCCGTCAGATAATACACTGATTTCCACATTGGTAGAATAATGATAGTTTTATGGAATAACTGTTCTATAGACATAATATTTTAAATCAAGAATATACATACCTCCCTTGGTCATAGTTTTAGAGTCCTGATGATGTTTTTATGACATCATTGTCATTACAAACTCCATATGGGAAACTCTTAGATAAGTTCAGTCCAAGTTCTTTCAAGAATATTCTCTTAAAATGCTATTGACACAGTAGGAGAAAATGTTTATCATATTTTTTGATCAACAGATTTTTTAGAGCCTGCCCTTTTAATTTAGAATATAAGGATAAAATAGATTCCATGTAAAAATAATCATAGAAGCATTGTATGTTGTAGTGTTGCTGGTGACTTGAATTAATAGAATCTTGATAGACCTTACGATAAAACACCTCTTAATTTTTTTGACATTAAAACAATGGGAACATACTCACCGTAGGGTAGAACTTATAATACAGGGATCCACATGCTTTTTCTTTAATGAGCCACACAGGCAGTATCTGAAGACTCTGTAGGCTCTCCATTCTCTGGTGCATCTGCTTACCTTTTCAGTCGGTAAGCCCCAGATGATACATAAATGAATGAGCATGGGTGCATTCCAATAAAACTTTATTTATGTACATTGAAATTTGAATTCTGTGTAATTTCTAAATGTCAGAATATACTCATTTTTGGAGTTCTTTTCCCAACCACTTTAAACTGTAGAAACCATTTGAGGGCTTCTGCACTCACCTCCACACCTCATAGGTCATACCAGAAGAAGAAAGAAAAGGAGAATAAGCTATTGGTTGCTGCTTCCTATGACCTTTTATAACAGTAACTCTAAATGTATTGAAACTAGTTTAATATGCAAGAGTTTTAGCATTCTTCTCTTACCTTTGGAGGGGAGATGAGTAAACTTCACCTGTGTCTTCTATGTGAAATTTACATACCAGATTGACGAATGGGCTGAAGTGAAGTTAGAGAGACGATTGGGATGTTTCCATTTGAAAATGGTTTTTGACTGGAATAGCTGAGTTCTCTTGTATTTTTTTTCCTAGTGAAACTAGCAGTGTATGCAGCAGCAGCGACACCGGGCTCTTCACCAATGATGAAGGACGGCAAGGTAATCTTGGTAAAAGTTTAGAAGTGTTTTTAAAGACTTATTATTTTTTAATTTAAATTACGTGTATACTTGTGTGGATGAGTGTGGGTATGTGCAACGTGAGGGCTCATGATCCTGAAGGCGTCAGAAAACTCCTAAGACCCCCTGGAACTAGACTGGTGGGTGGTTGTGAGCTGCCATGTAGGTGCTTGGAACCAGACCTAGGTACTAATCACGGTAAGTCATCCTAAAACTGAGCCATCTTCTTGGCCCCAGGAATTATTTCTAACCATGCCCCCTTATACATTACCTGGAATACAAGAGCCCCAATTAAGTTGATAAACCTAGGTAAGTGTAAGAGAGGGTACAGTGAAGCCCCCAAACTAGACTACTCTGCATAGACAAAAAGGTTTATTGGGATCAAACAGCCAAGGCTGCCTCTAGGAGAGGGTGGCAGAGAGAAGCAAGATGGCAGGATTTTATCTGACAGTCTCACAAAACCTCTTCTACCTCAGCCAGTCCCCCACTCCCTCCTTGCCTCCCTCCCTCCCTCCCTCCCTCCCTCCCTCCCTCCCTCCCTCTCTCTTCCCTCTCCCATTCATTCCATCCATCCATCCATCCATCCATCCATCCATCCATCCATCCATCCATATTTCTATCTATCTTCTTGGTTTTGAGACTTGATCTCTCTGCATAGTCCTGGCTGTCTTGGAACTAACTATGTAAACCAGGCTGTCCTCAAACTCACAAGAGATATTCCTGCTTCTGCCTTCTGAGTGCTGGGATTAAAGGAGTGTGGCACCATGCCCAGCTACAAGTCCTTTTTTAAAAAACTTACTATTGGATCATGAGTGAATTCCCATTCTGCATTAATTCATTGTCAGAAAACATAATCTAATGCGTTTATCTGTTGCAGTCATGTCTTGAGAAATGCTTCTTGATGGGAATGGAGTGAGCATGTCATAGTGTGTAGAAGCTGGTCATGTTTACCAGTGCCTGTCCTGAGTCCACCTCTGTCTCTGCCTGGTGAGGCACATTGTTCTCAGATTATGCTCCCCAGACCTGCTCAGCTTCACGAGGGAACTTACTAGTATTTGGTTCAGATCAAAAACTTTGGTAGATAGGGCCCAGTGGTCTGGATGTCACCTGACATGGATCTTCTTTCCCATCTTTTGTCATCTCCTCACTTCCCCAACATCCTGGTTTTGACAAGCCCCTCTGGTGCTTCTGATGCTTGCTGGAGTTTGAGAACCCCTGTTTCCAAGTCAACTGTTTGCAGTGAGACACCAGTATGTACCAAAGAGCATCTCCTTTGGTACTTGGTAGTAATAGCTATTATTTGCAGAATGTAGGGTCCATTGCCCACCTTGGGATTTCCACATTAATTTTTTAATTAATTAATTTTAAGAGTTGTATTTTTTGTGTTAGTGGCTTCATGTGTTTGGCATGTGGAACCTGGTGTGTTTGTGTGTGTGTGTGTGTATACACACACACACATATATATGTTGGAGGTTGAAGGCCTCATGAACCTTAGATGCTGTTGTAATAGTTTACTTTGTTCTTGTGGTTTGGAAAGGGGATGAGGTAGCAGACATGAAGATGCCTCTTTATTCCTGTCTTGTTGGCCGGAGTACACTCTAGTAGAAATTGAGCTGTTGTTATGGTAGGTAATTGGAAGTTCAAACCAAGAGGTTTGATATATGGGTTAGTTGGGACCTTACCATTAATGAGCAATGTGGCCCTTTTGAAAAGTCTTAGAGAGCTTTATTGCTTGTTTCTCTGGTTAGTTTTTCCTGGTAGATTTTCTGTCCTATCAAAGAGATAGCAACCAAAACAAAGTGTGGGCATAATTTTTTAAAATTGAGCTATACATTTTTCCCCTCTCCTTTTCCTTCAGGCATAAATTCTTTACTGATCTATTATGATAAAATATAAATATATAAAAATTCTCCAGCGATTTTTGAATTGAGAAACATTGCTTTGAACTCTGTTTATCTAAATGATGGATAATGGTAAGGAAGGCAGTTTGTTTTTTATGGAAAACACTTGGCCTTTGTCAGGTTCTGAGTTCAAATTCTGTTCATTTGCTAGCTTCACCCTGACTTTTGGGTGTGAGTTGCCTCGCTGTAAGTTAGAGCTTGGGGTTTTCTGGAGAGAAAACATACTTTTGAGTTTTCCACATGGATTCTGAAGGGCTGGAAGGCTAGATCTTAGGTTTTACTATTTAAGTGGTGAAAAACAGTCCAGCATTCATGTGGAAGTAGGTTGAAGCCTTAGTTTTTATCTTAATGTGTACCAAGAGGGACTGGACAGGTTCTTTTGTGCTTTGGTTTATTTGACAGTATCATAAGAGACCCTCCTGGTGTTTGGATTTTAACATGACAGCTCAGGGCATGATCTGTTTCCTTTAGGGGATGATGAGCAAAGTGATTGGTTTTATGAAGGAGAATGTGTTCCCGGATTCACTGTCCATAACCTTCTGCCCAAGTGGGCTCCAGATCACTGCACTGAAGTAGAAAGAATGGACGCTGGACTGGATAAATTCTCAGATCCCACATTCCTTTTACCTTCCCGGCCAGCTCAAAGAGGTGAGTTTGGAGAGATGAAAGTCAAGGTCATGACTTTATGGTTCTCTTTGTGAAGACTCAGCATGCCCTGCGCCATCACTTGCATGCCTCTGACAGTGCATTGCTCTCTGAATTGAAGAGTTGGCTCAGGATTCTAGAGGATTCAAGGGTGAGTCTCAAAGCTCAGGGTTCTCCCACTAAGTGAAACCATGTAGACTCTGGGGACACATTTAGGAAGCCTGGCATCAGTCAGGTCGCAGCATATCCTGCTCTAAAGCTGACACAATACTTCCGGAATGCTTGTTGGAAGTTTGAAAGATCAGTTCTTACAAGGAGCATTCACATGCAAGAAATTATGGCATTTTTAAGTGGATGGCTTTAAAATACTTCTTTAAATGTATTTGTTTTAATGATCCTATTATTGTGTACTTTGACACAAATGTGTGTCTGTTCCTTTGCTTCATTTAAGTTCTAAAGGAGCAGAATTAGGTGGTAAGGGCCCATAACAGGAGACAGAAGTGTGGTGACACTTCTCTTTAGTTAACTCCATGTGGTGACCAAATCATTTCACTTTTTGGAATGTCTGGGCCATTGCCTAAGATGTGTGACAGTGAACAAGACTGTTTTATAATTTATTTAGCTCTGTAAATGTAGGACTCTCAGGAAGTAGCAATCAACCATTTAGCCAGTTATCTGGTATTTGTTGATGTTTGTTGCTCTCAGTGGTACACCTGTGATCATACTGCTCAGGACAAAGATATGGGCACAGTAAGCCTTGTGAAGATGCTGAGGTAAGAGCTCCAGTGTGTTAGAATATCTGTGCTTATGGATCTTGTACGTTCAACAACTGAGGCCCTTTTCTTTCCACAGGATACCATGCTCGTCTGAATCGGTTGCCGGGAGCTGCAGCTCGGTGCCTCAGGAAGGGGCGGAGAAGGCTGGCAGGGAAGGTGACAGATCTCATGGTTTCTCCAGTGCTGTGGGAAGGTGGTAGTCCCCATAGGATTTGCGTGCCCTACTGACACTGAAGGCATCACAGGACTCTCTGGGGTTAATGAAACCAACTGAAATGTTCTGGGAGTTAAGAAGGGTGAATGAATGTTTATGTGGGATTTGAATGGATACAAACATGAAAGATAAACACTTTATCCTCGTAAAAGTTCTGACCAAGCACTTGCTGCCGCCTCTGTTGCATATAGACCGCTGATTTGATCTCTCTCGTCTGCACTTGTGATTAACCCTATATTATTGTATAAGTTTTAAAAATCTCTTTTGGCTTCTTTATAACTCCTGAATTCAGGAATGTATTTTTCTCCTAATTTGACTTTTCATTCTGGAATTGATTTAAAAGGAGAAAGCTAAACAACAACAAACAGAACCAAATGAGTACATCTACTCCCTTACATATCAAATAGCACTAAGCCTGCTTCACAGTAGTCTAAGAGCTCTTCCCTGGCGCCCGGGACATCTGCTTTTCTTCAGTTCTGTGCTTGCCAGGGCCATTAATCTTCCTAACTGTTGCTTCAGCCCACAAAAAAAGCTTAGGTTCAAAGAAGTAAGAAATGTGTGGCATTTTTTTGCATCCAAGTAGCAGAATAGAGACTTGAACCTATGGTAACTTTATTCTTTTTGAACTAAATTTATTTTTATTTTTTAACCTTTTGGAGACAGGGTCTCCATATGAAGTCCAGACTGTCCTGGTACTTGCTTTGTGTCCCAGATTGGCCTTCAACTTGAAAGTGTTCTGTCTAACTTCTTGAATTCTAGTATTATAGGCATGCACCTAGCTCTTGATTCAAATTTTATTCCAGAGATTGAGAAATAGGCTAAGGCAAAGGTTCCCTAGCCAGGCAGGGAAGATGGTAATAAGGAAGAGTTGGACAAACATTTAGAATGCCTGCTACAATGTTTGTCAAGCCATGTGTGTGGTTGTCGGTCACAATCGGCTGGCTACTACTTTGTATTGTATTCTACCCAGAGAGCTATTTTCTGAAGTTTTTGGCATGGGGTGGTCCAAAAGGTGAGGTTAATGACTTTGTGTGTGTTTACCTGGGAAGACATTTTGCCGGAATCACTTCTCTCCTTCAGTCATATGGGTCCTGGGGATTGAACTCAGGTCATCAGACTTGGTAGCAAGTGCCTTTACCTACTGAGCTATCTCTCCAGCCAGATTCTTATTTCTTACCTTTAAATTCCAATTCCAGTCTCTAACTAGAGGGACATTTGATCACTGGAAGAATCCCGCTATGTTCCTTTTGGCTTACTCCATGTATAGACCATGGACCAATACCCTTGTAGGATTGGGGAGCTCACTCTTGACAGGGAGCTTCTGTGTAGATGGGGTTAAGGAAGGCAGAAGCTTGAGAGTAGACAGTGAGGTTTTACTTTCCCCTCCCATTGATAGGTAAAGTAAAGGTCTCCCCACCATCTGCTGCCTTTCTTTACGCTCAACAAAGGAAGCGCTTTCTGCTTCCGTGGATGTGCGTTAGTTCATCCTGAAGGCTCTCTTCAGTGTGCTTGAGAGGAACCTAGGGTTTATTGGACAAGAGCTAATGATCTCAAGCAAATAGCGTGAGATGTACTTTTAAAATTGGTCCTCATCACCTTAAAGGGAGAGCAGTCATTTCTTGCAGAGGTCATTGCTCTGTTCTCCATGCCCCTCTCCAGTCCCTCTCTTCTCCTCCAAACAATGATCATAAATAATGAGTTTCATTCGCAGCTCCTTGCCAGCGAGCTGCTAATTACACAAAGTACTGCTTGTAATTTACACAGTAATAAACTATAAATCTAAATATTACGGCATTTTAAGTTAATAATTTTTCTGCTATAACAATAGCTCATTATTCACCCATCTCTCCCCTTGGCCTCTCTACATTCTGTGTCTGATCTGGAGGCATAGCCAGAGAGGTGAGAAATACGAAGGATGTAATGTGTGACCTTCCCCTTAGCGCCACCCATGTTAGAATCTGACCTCAGAGTAATTTTTCTAAAGCTGGTGGTTCTGTTCAGGTGTGTTTCCTATTCTTCAGGCTAACGCATACACATAGTCGAGTACAAATGCCAGGATACAGATGTGTTGGAGTAGCACCGACACTCATGCCTGTGACTTGTGTCCTCTCGCCTTAGCACTTCCCTTGTGTGTGACTCTTGTTTCTGTGCAGGTTGCTATGACAGATATCATTGTATGTGCTCCTTAGGGAAGGGTGAGTGCCTTCTGCCACCCTCCAGTGGAGATGTCTGGTTTGCTGTGGTGTTCCTGGTATGCTTTCACACTGCAGTCCTGAGAGCCCTGGATTTAAGAATCAGTTTATACAGCCTTCTGCTTTTACTTTAAAATAATGTTCATGGGACGGAACACAGTGATAATCTTTGTGGTGCTTTGTGGTGTCATAGCCTCGTGCATGCTAGGCAAGCCCTCTACCACTGAACCGTGTGTATCTAGCCAGGCTGCTTCTTTTGTTTGTAGCACAAGTTCTTTAACACGTAGACATGCATTCAGCAGATACTCAGTGAGGGCTCAGTCAGTGTTTGCTCTTGGTGCTTGTTGAGCCCCATTCAAATAGTTCATGGAACTTAGTGTGCTCTTCTGCTAAAAACTGGTCCTGTTGCTGAGTGTGGTGACACATACTCCAATCTCAACACTCGGGAAGCTGGAGCAGGAGTTGGAGACCAGCATTAGCCACACAGTGAAACCGTGCCTCATAGATAAATAAATAAATGGTGTTGAATCTTCCAAAAAGGTTTTTCTGCTTCTTTATACTCTAGTACTCTAGGAAATATTATTGTTCCATTGTTATAATTATTATACTAGTACTCCAGGAAGTATTACTATATTAAAATTGCATACACATCTAAACAATAAACAGCACATACACATGCTAAAACATTACTTGGTATTATATTTATATTTCACTTATGTGTTAATTAAAAAATAAACAGCTGGAGAGAAAGCTCAAGCTGACGAAGTGCTTGCAGAGGACTTGAGTTTGTTTCCCAGAACCATGTGGGAAAAAACCTCAGGTGCGGTGGCATGCTTGTAATCCCAGTACTGGGGAGGAGGAGGCAGGAAGGTCTCTGAGGCTCACTGATCAGACAGCTTAGTCTTCTTGGTAAGCTCAGGCCACAAGAGACTGTCTCAAAACAATGTAGACAATGCCCGAAGAATAGCACCTCAGCCATTCATGCACACGCTTATGCCTGCCCACATGTGTACCGGCACACACGCTTATACAAAACTAAATTTAAAATAGGAAAGAATCCCAAGTCCAACAAACAGTATTTATAATGGCTTTTTAAGTTGTTTTGAGTCAGCAGAAACTAGCTAGATAATAGATGATTCTTCTAAGATGGACTCACATTAAAAAAATAGTTGCTGTTGGATTTTAAGATTGACACAACCTTATTGGCTGGCATAGTTAGAAAAAAATTAAGCTTGGCGACAACTTAAAATGTATATATTTGCTTCTGTGGTTTGACGACACTCTTGTTCTTATCCTTTTAGGAGACCAGCCTAAGCAGTCTAGGAACCGAGAGGATAAGCCATATCATCAGTGACCCTGGCCAGAAAGAGTAAGTGCCTACTGGCTGTCCTAGCCTGGTCCTTGGAGAAAGCGGTAGAGAAGGCTTTTTATAAAGCAATCTTTCTATTAGGCTTCAGAACCAAAAGAGGGGATCTTAAAGATTGATATTTCCTCACAGTTAAGATGGATGAAGTCAGGCCAGCAAGATGGCTTGTGGCTAAAAGTGCTTGCCACCTGTTGTTGTTTAATCCCCAGACCTACGCTAAGGTGGAAGGGAAGAACCAACTCCACAGAGTTGTCCTCTGACCCTCCCAAGTGTGCTGTGGCACACACAATAATTAAAAATTTTTTAAGATGACAGTTATTTCTTCCTCCTTTCTAGAATATTTTTTTTTACTTTGTTGCCTGTTATATTTCTAGGTACTATGAGTCCACCACTAGATACAATATTTAAATGCATTTTTCTCTCCTAATTTTTTTAATGGTCATTCCAAATGTCTGATTGCTTCTGTTCTCCTTCAGACCTCTTTAAGGAGAACTATTTCTGTCCCTGTTACTATGGTGAATGCAGTCGGAAACATGACTGTAGCTACACAGGAATCATTTGCCTTGCTTCGTCTCCTAAACGGTTGGCTGTGCTGTGTGCTTTGCCTTCCTGCGGGTCTTCCTTGGCAAAAATTTGAATATCTGCTGAGTAAATACATACATGTTGGGGCTGGAGAGATGGCTCAGGGATCAAGCATAAGGACCAGAGTTGGGATCCCCAACACCCACATGAAGAAGCAGACAGATGTGGTAGGTCTGCTTGTAATATCGGCACTTGAGAAGTAGATCCCAGGGAACTCTAGGTTCAATGAGAGACCTTGCCTCAATAAATGAAGTGGAGAGTAAGCCAGGAAGACATCAGCCATTAACCTCTGACCTTCACACACATAAGTGCTCTTGTGAACTTACACTCCTGCCTTCACACATACACACATGCACACATATCATATACAACTACCCATGTAAAAATAAGTGCCCCATATTTGTATATGGTAAAGAACTTGTATAATTTATTCCTTAATCATTATGGTCAGTGCCCAAGGGCAGTCCTGTACATATCTAACGTCTTTTTCTCACTGCCCAGCTGAGATAAGGCTGTTGTCTTAGTTACTGTCCCTTGTCCGCCTTCTCCACTGAAGAGTCACTTCAGGAGACTCGTTCACACCTAGCTGGTGTCCTTCTTCAGCTGCTTCCCGCCCAGTTCCTTCTTTGTCTTCACTTGAGTATCCCACCTTTTACCTTCTTCCCTCATACTTTTCCTATCACTTCTTTCATTGTTTTCTTTCCTGTTATTCTCTCTTTAGTTTCTGGTTACCATCAGCTGGGAAAAGAGAACGAAAGCAGGTAAGATAACTTTTTTGGGTCATCTTTTATCATTCAATTTCCTTTTCTTTAGAAAGAATAAAGCATTGGCTTCTGATTTTCCTCCCATTTCTGCTTGTGCACATGAGGTGAGTAAGATCACTTACTGATCACTCTTGACTTTTTTGAGAGCTGTGTTCCAAGACTGCCCTTGCTCACCTGTAAGAACTGTGGCCAGTTAGATTAGATTAGATTCAGCTGAATTTGTCAGCTTCTTAGTAGTAACACACTTATGTGTCCATGTGGATAAATGTACATGTAAGCGCAGGTGCCTTCAGAGGCCAGAGGGCGTCCGATCTGCTGGAGCTGGAGTTACAGACAGTTGGGAGCTGCCTGACATGAGTGCTAATGAGAACCAAACTCGAGTCTTCTGGAAGAGCAGTGTTTGCTCTTAACCCTTGAGCCCATTGCTTTAGTTTTGAACTTTGATTAGAAATATAAAGTGGGGGGGGGGAGGCGGCGGTGGGGAAGAGACAGAAATCTTTAATTAATTAATAAAGAAATAAATAAATTAAAAAAAAGAAATATAAAGTGAGTCTCATGTCTCTGGTTTAGTTTGCCATGCGAATCCTGTGCTGTGACTTCTGAGCACAGGATGCAGAGGTTGAGCTCCTTCTGGGGAAGTGATCACGGCCTTAGAGCCTTTCCTCTTTGTCTTTTCCTTTTCCTTTGTGGAGGCCTTACTATACTCAGACCTTGAGTGGGTCTATGATTTAAAAGTGACTCACAGTCGTTCTTGTTAGGTTTATATATGTTTGAAACCCTTTTAGCTTAGAGGTGAGGGTAGTTCTTAGCTGTGAAATTGATGAAAACTGATGGGCAAAATTTCTCAGGCTTCCTCTTGCTCTTTGGTTGACTGGTTGGTTATTTTGGGGTTACTTAGCATTTTATTATGTTACACAGTTTATATTTGCAAAGTTCACTGGGAAGTTTTTGTTTCACAATGAACTAGAACAGTGGAAGATAAAACCAGTGTGTGTTTATGAGATGGTTTTAGTTTATGTATTTTAAGTTATATATTAATAAATGCATTAGAAAAAAAATGTAACTGTGTCAGACTTATCTTGTGGAAACAGGATAAAGCTGAGTTTAAGAAACTGGTGTAATACAGGTGGTAGGCAGATAAAGAACGGGTCATGAGGTGGCATGCAAGAGATTTGGGGACTGTTAAAGTAGAGTGTGGATTGTATTTGCTTCAGAGCATGCAAAGGCAGGACTTACGCCCATCATTTGCTCCACATCCCTTATGTATAAGTGAGGAACAGTGCATCGTGGGTTTCTACTATTTTCCTGAAGTTGCAAAGCTGTGTGGACTAGCTAAGTTTCTGTTTTTGTTTTTGTTTTTTAAACTGTTTGAAGTTACCACTCAAGTTCTTTCAGACTTAAGTCATTAAGGTACCCATTTTTCAAAGGACTGTTTGCAGGAACAGCACAAAGAAGGCTAGCAAACATAAAGTGAGGTGCTTTGTGCACAGTACCCTGTTTGATCTTCAGCCTCCTGTTTGGCTTTGTAATTTTGGTGCTAAGGATGATATGCTAATATATGGCTGCACTCTCACCCTCTCAGTCACCATTTAGGGTCAATAGGTGAGAAACTGAAATGACTTTATGACCTGAAAAGCAATACCTGAGTTAGCACTGCTAGTAACCCATAAGACAGGTAAGATGGCCCTCGAGAGGAGGCTAGCAAAATTCAGAGGTGATGCAACTTCTAAACATAAGCAAATCAGTGTGATTCAGTTAGCTCGGCATTTTAAGTCTAGGCACCTTCTGTTTGTACTGTACTTACACTGTGTGCTGGGGTGTCCTTGGAAGGGCAATGTCATGCTAGTCCTCTTGGGAAAAGGCTGATAGTTAGTGGATAATCACTAGGAAAAGTTCCTGGACTATCCATTAAGAAGTACTGTATTTTGCCATTTAAGTGATTATTGCTTAAAAGTTTGTTTGATATGAAATAATTTTGTCTGCTATATGCTGGGACATCATGGACATAAGGTTAGAAATGTACAACTTTATTGAATGATATCAATGCTTATGGTATAAGGGTTGGACATAGTCAAAGAGAGCATGTAGGCTGCTCTTTGGAATCAGGTCTCTTTCAGTGAAGCCGTACTAAAACAGTCTGATTTATCCCCACAGTTTAATCCTCTCTCCCCCCTTTACTCCCTGGATGTTCTTGCTGACTCTTCTCATCGAAGGTGTTCCCCTGCACACTGCTCTGCCAGGTAATTGACTCCCAGTAGCGATTATTTCTTTTTAGAAAATGCTGTGTTCTTCTTCTTAACCCTTGAGATTATATAGTATATGAGCACAGGATCTGATTTGATCCTTCAGAGATGAGTTGATGTTTCACAGATGCAGAAACAGGCTGAGGGTGGAGGAATTTATATGTCTTCTGGCCCATATTTTGCATTATTTCTGCTTCTAAAAGCCCATCTTCAAAGAACATTATTAATGTCCCTTGCCATGACCTGCAAGCCCTGCATAATCTGATTTCTGCCAACATGGCCAGCTTCCTTTCATACAGTTCCGTCCATTCTCGGAGCGGAAAGATTAACAGTACTAGGGAGCTTCATTTTCTTCTTTAAAAATGGCAGCCTTTCCTGCCTTGGACCTTTGCTCTCGTTCTCATTGTCTGGAATCCTCTTTGAACCCCTGGATAACTAAGGGGTCATCTGCAGCACCATCTGGTTACTCTGTTTGTTTCCTCCCTAATTCTTACCGTTGTCTGTAGTGAATATGTGAACTAATTTATTTAAAATTCTATCCCTACCCCATTGTCTTCTCTAGGGTGCAGAAACCTTGTCTAAATTCCCTGATAAATCTCAGCATGTGCACCTGGCACTTGTTAGGTTTTCTTTATGTATGTATCACATTTCTCATTATGGATTCTCTTAATTCAGGTGACAAGGAAGTGGGTATGGCTTGATGATAGCATTTCTTAGCAGTGTTATTGTGCATAGAACAGCTAACAGTCTTGTTATTTTTAGTAGCATGAAGAATTTCTTTCCCAAGGTCCTGATGCCTTTTGTTTTGTTTTTTGTTTGTTTTGTTTTCTAAGACAGGCTACCACTTTCACTGTGTAGATTGTCCTGGAACTATGTAGACCAGCCTGGCCCTGAACTCACAGATCTGCCTGCCTCTGCCTCACAAGTGCTGGGATTAAAGGATATGGCACTACACCCAGCTTCTGATGCTTTTTTTATTAGTCAGCTCTTAAGTAAGTGAGCTCATAGACTTGTGCTGTAGCTGCACAAAGAAGTAGCTCTTCCTTGTACATAGTTACAAAGAGTTAGGATAATGAGCCCTGATGCATAACCTACTGCTAGATCTTAGTGTTGCTAAGAGTGTGGAATTGGGAGGTGATACAAACTTCCACTGTAGGCCTTTACTCCAATATCATGCTATGTGTTTATCATTCATTCATTCAGCATTTGTTGACTCCCTACTGTGTGCAAGGCTTTTAGTTTAGAACTGAAGCTCTCTAGAGAAAGTCAGATATGGAAACTGACAGCTATGATTAAAGCTCCCCCCCCCCCCCAACACACAGCGGTGGGTCTCCTAATACAGGCCCATGGGAGGTTTTCTAGATCGCAGTCCAAAGAAGAACATGCCTCTGTTTTGTCTTGATAATAAAGTAGTAGTTATGCATGTTCTATGGGAAGACAGATGAACAGTACCACATAAATCCAGTGCACAGAGTGGATTCCTCTGCTCTCCTTCCTCCATGTCTGCTACCTGAACTGTACTTAGGGCAACATCAGCATTGCTCTCTTCTTCCATTAGAAGCCTTCCTGTGGCCAGTACCCAGAACTCGATTCATGATACTTATGCACCCTGTTATTCTGTCGTTATTGTTGCTCTCTTGACTGGCATGTATTGCTTGTCCTGGAAACATTAAGAAAATTTCTAGTGCCCGCAGCTCAGGGGAGTGCTGCTGTTGTTTTGAACTCTTGCTAGAAGCAAAAGAGAGAGGATGGTGGTGATTACTAGTTGTCTTTGTCTTGTCTTTAGGTAGCAGTCGTAAATTAGTAGGCTGGATAGTTTCTTTGAAGTTGGAGGAAAAATGTTTGAGTTAGCATTCATTATTTTATCCTTAAAATTTTTTCTTTGTTTTAAATTGTATCTCTGTTTGGCCTAGTACCACAAGTATGCACATTCTGTGTGTGTTGTATGTATACTCTCTCCTGTTCCTTCGCAGTTTTCACCTAGTGAAAAACACAAGAAGATCTGGAAGGTGCTACTCTATGGAATGAGCAGAGCAGGTATCCTCATTGCAGGTTTCAGAAAATATGAGTGAGAGACACTGAGATCTTAGGGATAGCTCTCAACCCTTTAGAGTGATGGGGTCCTCATGCAGCAGGGTCACTGGAACAGGGCCTGTCTAACTCTACTTTGGGGCACGTGTACAGTGGGTTCTGGAACCATGCGTTTTAAGAAGAGTGGTCCATTTAGCAAAAGCCTTGCATCGAGAAGGTGCAAGGAAGCAGAGTGCTGGAGAGGAGGCAGCTGAATGACTGCATTAAAAAGTGTTTCGATGGAGATTTTATCTTTTCCTTGTCCCGTTTTATTTGTAGTAAGAAGAAATGTCTTTCAAAGCATCTGGGCAGCACTGGGAATTTTACACCCATCATTAGAACGATTTGTGCGCGTGTGTGGTGACTGTGTTATCATTAGTGGTATAATTTTATTTTGCAAAGAGAGAAGTGTTTCCTGTTTTATCACAGCTTTCCCTGAGGAGGGCTGCTGTATTAATTTGCTGTATTGCCTCCTGGCTGTTCCCAGGCTGTTTTTCCTCTTCATCATGGAATTTTTAATGGCCCTCATGCCTCTTGGGAAGCATGTGAGGAAGAGTTCCTCGGGGAGTGCTTCCCTTTTTTCACATGCCTATAATTACTCTCCTTTAAGAGCACAAAGAGTCTGATAATCATGCCTGGGCTCTGAAGGGTGCCTCCTGTCAGGGATCTGAGCCGAGCTCCTTCCTTGCTGGACAGTGTCATCTGCACTCTGCTCGCCTTCAGCATCTGAACACGGCCACCTCAAAACCATACAGCTTGGGATTTCAGAATAAGCTGAGGCCACTAAGGTGTGGTGAGTGACCTCAAGTATTGTAGTTTAGCATTTCACTATAAGCAAATAAATAATGAGACCTAATTTAAAGTAAGACTGTATGAATGTGTCATTTGGCAAGTGAAAGGGGCAGGAGGGAGATTTTTGTGGTTGTTATAACATTCAATAAATTTGTAGGTTCTCTCTAGAAATACTTCAGTTTGGTGGTAGTTTTCAACCCTGACTACTTGGGAGTCATCTGAGAAGCCTTAAGAAATGTATTCATAGGCACTAAGGGAGAAGGCTTAATTGTTAAAGTACTTGCTGTATAAGCACTGGACCTGAGTTTGATTTCTAGCACTCATTTTTTTTCTCTTCCTTTCCTTTCTCTTCTTTTCTTCCTTTCTTCCTTCTCTCTCTCTCCCTCTCTCTCTCTCTCTCTCTCTCTCTCTCTCTCTCTCTCTCTCTCTCTCTCTAAGCTAGGCACCACAATATGCATCTATAATTTCAGCACTGGGGAGGCAGAGACAAGAAGATTCCTGGAGTTTGCTAGTCAGACACTCTAGACAAATCAGGGAGCCCTAGACTCTGTCTCAAAAGTTGGAAGACAATTGAGGAAGATGCCTAATACCAACCTGCAGTCTCTATGCACATATAAGAGCACCTGATGTAAATGTACACAGAAAAGCACATACGTGAACACTCACATGCACACAAATTAAAAACAAGAGTAACGACCATCCATGCTGAGCTTGACCTTCACAGATCAAATGTTGTTGGTCTGGGGAAAAGCCCAGGCGTTGATGTGATCTTTGAGCTTCTGAGGTGACTACTATGCAACCAGGGTTAAGAACTGTTGCCCAGAGTCCTGGTGGTTTCATGACTGGCCCTAACAGGGCACCTATTGTGTAACGGGTGCAGGTTCCATGCTTTGGTATTGTGAGCATTATTCGTCATGGAGGCAGACCACTGGGATTTCATTAGCTCCAGAGATGCTGTTCTGGTGAAGAAGAGTTATCTAGCATGGCATGTGACACAGAGTTGATGAATGAGGCGTGGAGGGATGCATAAACATTTGACTGTCTGGGTAAACTCCATACAGCTGTTTTAGTTTAGTTTGTTTGCTAGCATGCTAGCGTTGGCATTTACTGTTGAAGTAGTAGTGTGTAGTACTAAGAATCGTTGCTCTGCAAACAGCCAGATGGGGTGGTTGATGTTCTGCTAGAGGCAGTGGTATTGCAGATAAATTCATAATGAAACCAGAGCTATAGGCAGCTTTCCCCAAGATGAGATTGTGAAGAACCTACCCTTAACATACTACCTTCAGAAAGCAAGTAGAGACTACCAGTCACTTTTCCCTCTGACACATGTTATTGGCTTGCATATTTGAGTGCTTTGTGGCAGTTTTAGATTCCTCTGATTCCTTTGTCCTTCCCCCTGATTTGGAAATGCATCTATTTCCCATTATTCTCTAAGTTCTGAAATAGGAAACACTGTTCTAGTGTCCTTTTTGCCCCTAAACAGGCCAGTTTCCTTGCAAATAAGCTTTTCCATTTGTGAAATCTTATTTTCAACTGAGTAAGGATAGCAGATTCCCAAGCATGTATTCATATAATAAACATGTATTTTACTGAGAGAACAAAAAGTCTCAACATCTCCCGTTGTTTTCATTGCTCCTGAGATGTTGGGCAGAAAGCATTAAGAGCATGGGAATTAGTAATGTGCGGTAGACTCCGATTAGTTTCTTGGATTTACCTGGACAAAGCTTAACCTCGTTTGTTCCTCAGTTTCCACATGTTAAAAGTGCAAAGGTTTTCTTACTTGACTAGCAAGGATTGAAATGAAATAATGTATGTAAATATTAAGCAGCCTGACAATCAACATTATTTTGGGATTACTTTCCTATCCTATTCTTAGGGTGATTTTAAGACCTTTGAGCTGGCTCCAGACTTATTTGCTAATGAGATGCTGCACAGATTTCAGGGCCTTAAGTGGCCTCAAGTTGACTCTAAGAAGAGACATTTGGACAGTGCTTGGGAAGAAAGAGGGACCTTCCTACCCATTAGAGAGTTGAAATATGATGGGCCTAGCTCATTGTAATTCATTTTATCTGTTCACAAGCATTATGATCTGCATATCAGAGTTGTGTGCCCAGCTGGCTATGCCACTTGACAAGGAGTTTCAAAGAGCAAGAAGAAGACTCAATTCATGCTATTAATTTTGACCTTTGGAGCCATAATAAACAGCCTCAGGTTTTACCCCAGGGCTTGGGGAAAGGAACCTTTTATTAGTCCTCTGTCTGTCTAGGCTGCTGTGACACAGTAGCCCCCACTCAACTCTTTAGTGTCTTGGTTTCAGCCATGTGCGAGGAAGGGTTTTTCTGTAATGGTATCCATATATGTCCATAGGTTGTCCACGCCTGTTAGACCCTCCTGCTGTATACACACAGTTCTTGAATCTTCTGCTTCTTTTGAAGGGGCTTGTTTACAGGGGCTCTTGGGTGGCTGCCGTCTTACTGCATGTGTGGAGTGATGAAAGCAGTTTCTGTTTGTCCTTCCATTGTAATATATATCTTCCCAGCGGATGCCAGGTGATTCTGCTCCTGTGGGTGACATCCTGCCTTGACCACACCAAGGGAAGAACTTAGAGGCAGTTTTAAATGCTGTTAGCCCTTTGCCACAGGTTGCTAAGGGTTAGGCTTAAAGGGAAGGCCATCAGGGAGTTGTCAGGGTCTCTTCTTGCTAGTTGAACGTTGTTCCTTGTATAATTGTGAAGTGGGTCTGTCCCCTTTGTGTCACAGGCCTGTGCAGGTCAGTGAAGGAAATTCTTTCCCCAACTAGGTGTTTAATAAATGCCAGGACCCTGAAGATACGATCACAGGTGAGTCAGGGTTCTTCCTGCTTCTCCACATGTAATTTTCCTCTCCCTCATTTTACCCAGTGCTTGACTTGTTCCTTGATTCATTCACCATGAATCTGCCCTGTGTGCCTCGAGCATAGACTTTTAACAGGGCAAGCCTCCATAAATTTTTGTTGAAAAAAAAAATTGAGGTGAATGAATTTGTAATTAAGGAGAATAATTAGGATATATGCTATATGACCTTTGGTGCTCACTAACACCCATTATCCCTCAGGTGTTACCTAAGGAGAAAATAGAGCAAACAAATGCCTCTTTTTGTTGTTGTTTCAAACACCAAAAATGAACTTTTTCATAGCTTTTAAAGACAAGCAGTTTGAAGGTGAACTGTTCCTTAGATTAGCTTGCCATTGGCAGACAAAGACTGCTTTTGCTCCTCTGAGCGACTTGCAGTATCTTTGTTCTAAGCCAGAAGCAGTCACTTGAGTTATTTTTTTGCCAGCACTGGTTCTATTAAACATGCATGTATTTCTCTCAAAGTATTTTTTCCCCCTAAAAGTACATTCCTGCCCCTGGGACATAGTAATCCGCCCAGTTTCCTAAGTAACGCCACAGTTTGGGCAGCTCACCTGACCCTTCATTCTCTGCAGAAAAAATAAAGTAGGAATGCTGTGTTTATATGAGGATATAACGAGTTCTCTTTTCATTAATTGTTAATCTTACCATTCACCTTCACAGGAGAAGAATTTACTGGCTGCTTATGAAGGAATATATTTTTTAAAGTGTATTATTTATTAATAATTATTCCTCTTTCCTATCCTTTCCCTTCTTTGGTGTATTGTGTGTGGAGGGTTGCATGTTTATGTGGTGTGTGTGCATGTTTGTGCATGTGTGTATGTCTAACTGCTTGAACATCAAATCCAGAAATCACTGTTGGCGTCTTCCTCAGATGCTTGCCACTTTTTTTTTTTTTTTGCATTTATTTCTTGTGGCATCTGTGCCATAGCACTCATGTTGAGGTCAGAGGGCAGTTTGTGGGAGTTGGTTCTTTTCACCACGTGGGTCCTGGGGATCAAATCCAGGTCATCAGCCTTGGCAACAAGAACCTTTACCCATTGAGCTGTTTCACTGACCCTCCAGTGAACTATAGGAATTCACTTGTCTCTGCCTCCCTAGTGCTGGTATATAATAAGTGTTGGGCCTGGTCTTTATGTGAGTGTGGCAAATGCTGCCACAATTCACAATAGGAGACTGTGCCACCAGTAGGAGAAATACGGATTCCAACATTCATACTGTGAAAGAACTGCCTGCGCCAAGTACTCACTGACCTGTGGGCAGATAGTCCTGAGACCAGGCAGATGAAATGTAGCAAGAGGAGACAGGCTCTCTCTTTGGGTTCTTGGTGTCTAGACTGGGAACTATATTTTTATTATTAAACCTATATTTATTTAATTAACATCTAGCCTAAGATTTAACCTCTGTTAGTGACTGGGCTATCACAGTGCTGTCAGAATTACCTAGGAACACATTTCACAGTAACACTTTTACCAGTTCTGTATACTAAATGCAGATCTTAGCCAGATGTGTCTACTTTATGAAAGCTTCTTACATGATTCCAGTAACCATTTATCATACAGTCAGGAGTGGTGTTTTAACCTGTTAGACACACAGGTCTAACTTCTAAATACTTTGTCCTTGTTCCCGAGTGGCTGGGATAATCCTTTCCCCAGCACATGCGGTTTGTAGCACAGGGATGCTCACATCTCTGGTTAGGTCTTGTAAGTCCTCTGCCTCTCTTACTATGGTAGGGCTCTGCAGGCCAGTGAACTTGACTCTTACCTCACATTTCTATGAATGGGATGTGTTGTTTTGTTGTTCTGAGTGACTGGGACTGACTGTCACAAAATAAAATAGCACACACCGGTAAGCAACACATTAAAGAAAAGCCAAGAATCAGATCCCCATAAGTGAATGTGGGTGGGAGCTCAGTCTCTTTATTTTTATTTCCTCCCTTAAAATATTTTTACATCCACTCTTGAATTATTTTGTAACAGTCAGCCAGCCACACACACACACACACACACACACACACACACACACACATATACCAGAACTGCTTGGGCAGGAAACAGAAGTTGTCTGTCCACATGCCAGCCGTCTCCAGAGGAACCCAAGCCCCCCAGAAACGAGCCAGCAGGTTCCCTTTCTGGTTCCCTGTGTTTAGAGCACTCAGCTTCTCCTCTGGCTTGTTCTGGGTCCTTCTCCTTCGTTTTTGTCATGTTCTTCCCAAGCACTGGACCTTGGAACACCCAAGCCAGTATGCCCCTAATACCAAAGAGAGAAACATGTCTTGCTGTCCTCTTGTCATAGTTTGACCTTTCCTTGTTCCTTCTTCAACTCCTGATAAGGAAGGGACATAGAACAAAATCTCTCATGTTTTTGGCCTACCTCCTGTGAAGCAGTTCTCTAGTTTGGGGCTGGGCTTCCGTGTTCTAAGAGGGAAAGCATGTTTATACTGAGACTTAGGACTGCACATGCCTTCTCGTTCTCAACACTCCAGTCTCTGTGTTACTCACTTTCTGTTCCCAGAAAATCAGATCAGACTTGGTTGGAAGGTAAGATCTGCTCATCACTGTGTTCCTAGTGTTTAGTACTGTGTGTGGCACATAGTAGGTGCTCAGGAAGAATTTAGCTAATGTTGGAAGACACAAAACAACTATTGAGTCAAAAGAAATAATTCATAGAGAAATAACAAACTTTATAATCAGGCAAAATGATCACCTAACATTTTTTTGCTTGGTTTGCTTGGGAATCTTCCATTTTTTCCTCAGCTGTAACTAGAGAGAGTTCCAGAAGTTAAAGGAGTTAGATGTTCCAGGTAGCAGTTAGAAGAAGGATTAGGGTTGTTACACAGAGAAACCCTGTCTCTAACCACAGCAGCAGCAATAACAGGTTTAGATCATTTAGTGCAGCAGCATTTACCCTCAAGTCTTTGTGCTGCTCGGCAGAGATGGGGCAGGAGAGTGCAGACCCCTCTGACGTCTACAGTGAGTCCACAGTAGCCCCCTACCGACATATAATGCCCACTCTAATAAGTGGTACTTAATTCCATTTGCTAAAAAAAGTATTTTTATAACTGCTATATTTTCATTTACAGTGGTTAGAATTTAAGCATTTTGGTACATTAACAAATTCATATTTTTACTTAAAGCATATTCCTTGAAAATGTAAGACAAGTAAGTTGGCAATGTGGGCCTTTCATCATATTACAGACATAAGCATGCAGAGCTTGGAAAGTGATGGATGTGATATAAATAAATGCCATTCAGCAAAGTCTGCATCTGTCTCCTAACACTTGCCATCCAGCAGTTTTCAGAAAATCTGTTCATTTTATGTGTGGGTTTTTTTTTTTTTTTTTTTTTTTTTTGCCAGCATGTGTATCTGTGCATTGTGTATGCAGTACCTGTGGAGGCCTCAAGAGGGCTTCTGATTGCTTAGAATTGGAGTGACCAATGGTAGTGAGCTGCCAAATGGTTGCTGAGAATTGAATCTTGTCTTCTGCAGGAGCAACCAGTCTTCTTAACCATCATCTCTCCAGTCCCCTAAAAGCTGGATTGTTTGGTTTTTTTGTTTGTTTGTTTGTTGTTGTTTAGGTTTTTTTTGAAAAAGGTGTCTCTGTATTGCTCTGGCTGTCCTGGAACTTGTAGACCAGGTGGTTCTCAAACTCAGAGATCCACCTGCCTCTGCCTCCCAGGTTCAGGGATTAAAGGTGTGTGCTACCACCACTGCCTAGCTGTAAATGCTGTTTTTAAAGTAATGTTTTTTATGTTATCTTTTGAAAAAAAGATTTAAAAGTGAACCTTGCCAGGAAGAAGCCCAGAATCTGCTGCCCCTCTCTCTCCTATCTCTCTCCCCATTCCCTACTGTCCTGACCTAAGAACTGCTCCCAATACTTACTCTGAGAAGGAAGTTGGTGAGTTTTTTGTTGTTGTTGCTTGTTTTTTTTTTCTTACCAGAGATGGGTTTGTTGGTTGAAATAAACTTTATTTTTATCTTTTTAAAGTTAAATAATTAATTAATTATTTTCCTAGTCAGATTACAGTTTCCCCTTCCTTCCTCCCTCCTCTCCTCCCAGTCCCTTTCCCCATCCACTCCTCCTTTCTCTTCAGAAAAGGACAGCACCCTCCCCCCTTGTATATCAGCCAGCTATGGCATATCAAATTTCAGTAAGACTAGGCACCTCCTCTTCTATTAAGGCTGGATGAGACAACCTAATAGGAGGGAAGGCAGCCCCTGCTCCCACTGTTAGTAGCCCTACAAGAAGAAGAAGTTACACAACTGTAAGATGCACAGAGGGCCTAGGTCAGTCCCGCACAAGCTCTCTGGTTGGCAGTGCAGTCTCTATGAGCCCCTCTGAGCCCAAGGTAATGATTCTGTGGGTTTTCTTGTGGTTTCCTTTACCCTCTGGCTCCCATAATCCTTCTTCCCCCTTTTCCACAGGATTCCCTGAGGTCCACCTAATGTTTGGTTGTGGGTGTCTGCATCTGCTCTCATCAGTTGCTGGCTGAAGCCTTTCAAAAGATGACAATTGGATGAGGCACCAGATCTATGAGTACAGCAGAATATTGTTAAGAATCATTTTATTGACTATTTTTTCTGGTCATGTTTGGTTCTATCCTAGGTCTCTGGGCTATCCAGCTTCTGGGTCCTGGCCCTCCTGGCATTGTCAGGGGTGGGCTTCCTCCCCTGCTATGGGTCTCAGGCTGGACCAGTCATTGGTTGATCACTGCTATAATTTCTGTGCCACCTTTACCCCAGCATATCTTGTAGGCAAGACAAATTATAGGTCAAAAAATAATGGGGCTGGGTTGCGGTCCCAGTCCCTCCATTGGAAATCTTGCCTGGTTACAGGAGATGGCCAGTTCAGGCTCTGCATCTCCCGTTGCTAGGAGTCTTAGCCAGGGTCACCCTCATAAATTCCTGAGAGTTTCCATTGCACATGAGTTTCTCGCTCATCCCAAAGATGCCCCTGATTCCAGTTGTCTTTCCTAGTACTCTCACCTCCATCCTTCCCCTCTTTCTGTTCCCATGCCCTCCCTACCTTCTGTGTACCTCCCACCCCCATCCGCCTGTGAGGTCTATTCTATTTCCCTTTCACAGTTTCCTCTTGAGTCCTCCCCCCTTGTTACTTAGCTTCTTTGGACCCATGGATTGTAGCATGGTTATGCTTTATTTTATGACTAATATCCACCTGTGAGTACATTCCATGTTTGTCTTTCTGGGTCTGGGGTACCTCACTCAGGATAATCTTTTCTTTTCTAGTTCCATCCATTTTCTGGCAAATTTCATGACTTCATTGTTTTTAACAGCCGAGTAATACTCCTTTGTGTAAATGTACCACTTTTTTTTTAAATCTATTTTTCAGTTGATGGAAATCTGGGTTGTTTCTAGTTTTTGGCTATTACGAATAAAGTTGCTATGAACATAGTTGAACAAGTGTCCTTGTGGTATGATTGAATATCCTTTGGATATATGCTGAGTCTTGAGGTAGGTCGTTTCCCTATTTTCTGAGAAACCACCATGCTGGTTTCCAAAGTGACTGTACAAGTTTGCATTTATTCCCACCAGCACTGGAGGAGTGTTTCCCTTGCTCTATATCTTGCCAGCAGTGACTGGTCAACATCCTTGTGTTTTTTATCTTAACTATTCTGACAAGTGTAAGATGGAATGTCAGAGTCATTTTGATTTGTATTTCTCTGATGGATAAGTATGTTGACCATTTCTTTAAATGCTTCTTGGCCATTTGAGATTCCTCTGTTGAGAATTCTCTGTTTAGATCTGTACCCTATTTTTAATTGAAATTGGATTTGAATTGGGTTATTGGAATTGAATTATCTGGTTTGTTAATGGCTAGTTTTTTTGAGTTCTTTATATATTTTGGAAATCAACCCTCTGTGAGATGTGGGTTTGGTAAAGATCTTTTCCCATTCTGTAGACTGCCATTTTGTCTTTTTGATGGTGTCCTTTGCCTTACAGAGCTTTTCGGTTTCAAAGGTACCATTTGAAAGAATAAGATATTAATTGTTGATCTTAGTGCCTGTGTTGTTGGTGTTTTGCTCAGTTTTCTCCTGTGCCAGTTTGTTCAAGGCTGTTCCCCATTTTCTCTTCTGTTAGGTTCAGTGTATCTGCTTTATGTTGAGGTCTTTGATCCGTTTGGACTCTAGTTTTGTGTAGGGTGATAGATTTGGATCTATTTGCATTCTTCTACATGCTGGCATCCAACACCATTTGTTGAAGATGCTTTCTTTTTTCCGTTATATATTTCTGACTTCTTTATCAAAAATCAGATGTCCATAGGTATGAGGATTTATGTCTGGGTTTTTAATTCAGTTTCATTGATCAACCTGTCTGTTTTTATGCCAATACTATGCGGATTTTATTGCTATAGCTCTGTAGTAGAATCGGGAATGGTCATACCTCCAGAAGTTCTTTTATTGTACAGTATTGTTTTAGCTATCCTAGATTTTTTTTTCATATGAAGTTGAGTATCATTTTTTCAAGTTCTGTAAAGAATTATGTTATAATTTTGATGGAGATTTCATTGAATCTCTAGATTGTTTTTGGTAAGATGACCATTTTAATATGTTAATCATACCAATCCATGAGCATGGGAGATATTTCTATTTTCTGATATTTTCTTCAGTTTCTTCCTTCAAAGACTTAAGTTTTTGCCAAACAGGTCTTTCACTTGCTTGGTTAGAATTACACCAAGATATTTTATATTATTTGTGGCTACTGTGAAGGGTGTTGTTTCCCTAATTTTTTTTCTCAGTCCATTTGTCATTTGTATATAGGAGGGTTACTAAAAATTTTGTTAGTTTATTTTGTATCCAGCCACTTCACTGAAGGTATTTCTTAGCTGTAGAAGTTACCTCATAGAATTTTTGAGGTCACTCATGTGTGCTGTCATGTTTGTTTTTTAATAAGCTTACAGTGAAGAGAAAAGATGGCTAATGCACACCTGAAGTCCCTGTGGCAGAGCATGACCCAGCTAGGGCCCTTGCTTGTGGAGAGGTGGAACGCTGGTCTGTACATGTCTCTGGATCAGAAACACAATACTGTAGTGTTACTGCCTTTTCATCCAGACAGAAATCCTGTGTACCTTTGGTGTTCTGCTACACCAGACATGTGTGCAGGCACATGTACACATATATATGTGGGTATCCATGAAAGTCAGAAGAGGGCCCTGGATCCCATGGAGGTGAAAGTACAGGCAGGTATAAGACACCTGAGGTAGGTACTGGGAATAGAACTTTGATTCTTTGTAAGAGTAGCAAGTGCTCTTGACTCCTGATCTTCCTCTCCAGCTCTACTTCCTTTTCTTTAATGGGTGACAGCTGTTTATTTTATAATTGTGCCAAAATATAAATAACATAAAATTTGCTATTTGTAGCGACTTTTTAGGGTTCATTCTTTCTACCATTTCTTTTGTTTTGTTTTCCCAGAGACAGGGTTTCTCTGTGTAACTTTGGAGCCTGTCCTGGAACTTGCTCTGTAGACCAGGCTAGCCTCAAACTCACAGAGATCCACTTGTCTCTTCCTCCTGAGTGCTGTGATTAAAGGCATGCATCACTACTGCCCGCCGTACCATTTGATTTTTAAAATTCTTATTCCTGTAAGTTCTGGCTGCTATATACTTAATAAGGACCATCACCTGCCCTGTGCTGAGGTTGGTAGATCATTGAATAATTAAGAAAGAAGTGTCAACATGGCCCCTGCTCTCAGGACCCCTGTTCTTAATCTCAAGGAGATTAAGCCTCATTAGGGAAGCATGATGTATGTTCACCAGTCAAATAATGATTCGTGGCATGTAATCCCTGCAGAGTTCAAGGAAAGCTTTGTATAAAAGTGATAGTCAGCTTTATCAGGGGCAGTCTGTCCAGACTGCAGAAAAGGAGGAAGTCAGGGACTTGGGGAACTAAGATACTGTGTCGGCTATTTCAGTCTTAAGTCTGTTGTTTTCCAGAGAATCTGTGTTCTAGGGTAGAGCATTTGGTTGCGCTACTTGTGAAATAAACTGAATATCCTAGCAGTGGAACATGTTATTGATACATAATTTATATCTTTGAAAGTCACAGGAACCAAATTTAACTTGTGATATAAACACATATTAAAAATCCAGATTATCAGGGTAGAGAATTGATTCAGTGGTTAAGAACACTTGCTGTTCTTGAAGAGGACCCAACTTTGATCCCCAGTACCCACAGAGTGGCTCATAACTGTCTGTAACTCCAGTTCCAGGGGATCCAACTCCCTTCTCCAGACTTTACAGACATCATGCACACACAGGATATACATATATACTTGCAGACAAAACACTTATAGATAAAAAACAAACATTTTTAAATCCAGATTGTCTAGTGGCAGCAGAATTAACTTATTATAATTCTGTGTAAATGTCTCTGTTCACAGGAAGGGCATTAACCCTTTCGATGCATTATCATATGGAATAGGTATTTCATTAGTGAATTTAGCTCAGTTGCAGTTAGAGTTTTCATGTGAAAGCATGGTATAAAAAAATCACATAATGAAACACATATTTATTGAAACTTAAATATCTGCTTCTTTGAATTCTGGTAAAAAGTTGAGAGTGCCATGTATTGTGGGCTTTGCTTAATTCCAAGTCTGTCCAGAGACTGTTTTGTTGCCATACAAAAGATGATGCCTGTTTTGTTGCCATACATCTGTATGAGTCAGAGATTTCGTCTGGACAGTACAGTGTCTTACAACAAGTACCACAGAGTAAACATCTTCTTTCTCCTTTTGTTTCTGCAGGCAGGCGAAGGTACACTGGGGACCACCATGTTCACGTGACATTAAGAGGAAACGGAAGCCTGTGGCCTTAGCATCTTTACCTAGCTCTAGGACAGGTGATTATATATAGTTATCATTTGTAGAGCACCTGTTGTGTTCTGAACACTAAATGATTGTTTTATATACCTTCCCACGGAATCATGATAAGTGATCTGTATTCCCTATCATAAGAAATTGAGATGCTGAGAAGTAATTTCCCCAGTTCTCTCTGACTGTGGAGTCTGCATTTTCATTTCTCACTTGGCCTTTGTATTCCTGCCAGCTGTTCCCAGTCATGTGAACCTTCTCTGTAGCACAGACAGGAGGTGAGGTCCACACTGATAAACATCTAGCTGGATAGCAGTTTGGTTAGTAGTCAGAGGTTATCTGGGTTCATTTAATTTCTGCTTTAAAAATAATTTTTATGGCCAGGCACCTTTAATACTTGTACTCAGAAGGCAGAGGCAGGTTGGTCTCTGTGTGTTCAAAGCCGGTCTGGTCTACAGAGTGAGTTTCAGGACAGCCAGAGCAACACAAATCCTGTCTTGAAAAATAAACAAAGGTAAATAAAAATAAAATAGCATTTTTTTTTTACATATATTAGTGTTTTACTTGCTTGTGTATCTGTATACAGTGTGTGTGCCTGGTGCCTATGGAAGCTAGAAAAGGGTATTGAATTTCCTAGGACTATAGTTATAAATGATTAGAATTCATCAAGTGGGTGCTAGAAATAGAACCTGAACCTTTGGAAGAGTAGCCAGTGCACTTAACCACTGATCCATCATCTCTCCAGCCCCTGTCGCCTCTGTTCCTCCCTCCTTCTCTCCCTCCCTTGGCTTTTTTGAGATAGTGCCTTACTATGTAGCTCTCACTGTGGAGATTATAGACCAGGCTGACCTTCAACACACAGAGATCCATCTGCCTCTACCTCACCAAGTGCTGGGATTAAAGGCGTGCATCACCACACCTGGCTCTGTTCACTTTCTTAGTTGGTTTATACGGCACATTGTATTCTCATTGGTTATGTATAATAGTGTGTTCATTTTTACTCATCATGAGATGTCTAATTAAAAACATTTTCAGGTTAAACTTTTTTAGTTTCTATATAAAATTCATGCCAGTTGGTAGAAGCTAAAATAGTGACTATCTTTGATAGGAGAGTGACCAAGAGAAGACACAGAAAAATCTGGGTCTCTGGAAATGTTCTCTATTACAAATCAGGCAGGGGTGACATGGGCATTTATAT
>NW_026067957.1:5809878-5855065 GCF_014885135.2 Alexandromys fortis | reverse complement strand
ATATATGTAAAAGTTCTGTACACTTAAGGTATATATATCACGTGTTATCAAAGGTATTACGTATCAAACCTATTATAAATTACTTTTCTTAGGTAAACTATAGATTGAACATCCCTAATTTAAAATCCAAAATCTTAAGCAATTCAACGTATGAAACTTTGGAGTACTGACATGCACGTGTGAGTAGATTCTCTACCTGACTGTGTGGGGTGAGTTGCGGTCAGAAGCAAGCACAGTAAAATAGCATGTGTGTGACCTTTCAGGTATTTGTGAAATGAACCAATCTAAACCCAAAGCACTTCTGGACCTAAACAGCTTGATTAGAACTAACTTACCCTGTGCTACGTATTACACATTTCAGGTCAGTTAGCTGAGTGAAGGCAGAGACCAGACAGTGTGGGCCCAACCCCCTTCCTTCCCCGTGCCATTGTTCAAATACCCTGAAATAGACCTCTTTGAGCTTCTATTTGGAGTGACTGCTAATCGGTGGCTCATCTGAACAATCTTAATCACAGACCTAATGATTGTGTGAATTTTTATAGTGGTTTCCACCTGCAGAGGCTCTGAGCTAGGCACTTTGTATGCACCTCTGCCTCAGCTGTCCAGGATGGATGCAGTTCTTACTATTCCGTTGACAAATGAGCAGACTGAGGTATAACCTTCTGAAGTCAAGGGTTAGTTCCAGGGTCAGGGCAGATGTTTCCCTGATGCTCTAGATTGGCCCTTTAAACTTCCAGATGTCCTTTGTATGCACAGTAGGATTGATTATTCCAGACCCTGAAACTAGGCTCTTCAACTAGTCTGTACTATTTAAAGAATTAAAATGAAATCTTTTCTCTTAGCTTTTATTTTATTTTTCCCTCTTTGGTCCTATTTTTTCCTCTTATTCCACCCCACCCCCACCCCCGGTTTTGGGGATCAAACCTAGGCCCTTGTGTCTGTTGGCAAACGCTCTAACTGCTAAGCTACAACCCCAGCCCTGCTTAATGCTTGATGAGATTAGAACCGTTGGGAAGAGCTGATTTCACATTCAGAGCAGGAAATGTATGTAGTGTATTGAAGAAGACATTAGCTGTTTCCACAGGAGCCCACTCCTCGGCTCTCACTTGTTGACTAAGCCCTGCTTCGCTGAGCACTTTCTTTTTTTCTGCTCACAACCCGAGTGCCCCATGGAGGTGAAGGACACAGCCTGAGCCTGTGCCATCAGTCAGGAGAACAAATGGGCTTGCTCTGCCTACCATCGGGCCATCTCCGATTCCACCTCTTTTATAGAAATGAGTGATGAAGAGAGGTGCGTCCCGCTTTGCCGCTGTATTAATACACATCAGGGGCCAGCTCCTGGCACTAAATCACACAACTGCATACATCTGTTATCAGCTCTTCACCAGTGTGATGAACAAGACTGCAGATAGAGGCTTCCTTGTGTCATTCTTTATAGGATTTTCCTAAAAGAATAAATAGCTCAGATCTCTGCCAACACTCTCCCCTGTCACTGTGATGAATTCAGCTTCTTTCTTAAGCATGCAGCTACAAATCTCTGCCCTTCCCCCACCCGTAGAAAGTTTTGAGTTGAAATTGACTGAATTTAAAGATCTTAGCAAGGCTAGGGGGTGAAGAAAGGAAGAGATACACACGTCTTCCTTGGTTTATTTGTTTGTTTGCTTTATTAGCACAAAGGGCTGGGGAAAGGACCCTTCCAGCCCTTAAGTAGTGCCTTCTTGAACTATAGCACTGTTATTTTCTTGTTTATGTCTCCATGTCCCTTCCCTCCCTGGCTTTATAGCATGCAGAGGTTTAGCGACAGTATTGCTCCCTGGATCCCAGTGAGTAAGTGTGTAGACCTTTTTCTAAGACTGGTATCCCAGGACAGGAATTTTCCAGAAAGCCTCTACCACATGCTGAAGTGACCTAGCTAGCTGTATTAGGCTCTTAAAGAATGTATTTCTTTTTTTGGCGGGTATGTGACTGTTTTCTTCAAAACTTGAGAATAAGTGGCTATAAGAAATGTAAGGCAGTCCAGGTGGTGATGGCGCACACCTTTAATCCCAGCACTCAGGATCCTGGCAGACAGGCGGATCTCTGTGAGTTCAAGGCCAGCCTGATCTATAAGATCTAGTTCCAGGACAGGCTCCAAAGCTATAGAGAAACTCTGTCTCAAAAAAAAAAAAAAAAAAAAAAAAAAAGGCACTCAGGCTTGTATTGAACCAGTGTGCTTGACGTGATTTTTCTTCATCAGAGCCTTTGACATTCAGACTCCTCCTCCTGAAGGTAAACCCTGGTGTTTAGAATAGGGGATCTGGGGCCACTGAAGATTCCATTCAGAGCCTGGATAGTTTGGGCTATTCCTAAAGCCTTTTTCCAACTTCGCATTCCCCAGGATTACAACCGTCATTCAGAAGCTGTATCACAGATGGTCTCTGAGCACTAAGCCAGCCATGTGTTCAGATGGGTGGGAATTTTAATCTGTTTGTTCACTGCTATCTCCCAACATCTAAAAATTCACCTAACACTAGAGCAGACTCACTTCTTTTTTTATTTTTATTAGCATTTATGAAACTAATGGTTGTCACTATGACACCTCATGTCTGTAGATAATACGCTTTGTTCATCTTCAGTCGCCATCATTTACTTCTCTCCCTCCCACCATTGCCCCTCTTTACCCCTGAGCACTTACTTTTATATATTGTTGTTTCCTTAGTTATTATTGTGACATGTATAAAATACATATAAATATTATAACCAATTGAGTCCATTTAGAGTTGCTCATACGTACAAGTTTTTAGGACTGATCACTTGCTATTGGATAATCACTTAAGGGTCTCATCCCTGGGGGAGACTAATTATCCGTCTCTCAGCAGTCATTAATTTTGTAGTTCTTCATCTAGGGATGGGGCCTTTGGTTTCCATCCATGTTGGTGTGACAGTTGGTGTTGTCATTGTTCAGGTCTTATTTAGGCAGCCATATTGCTGATATTTTATGGGTGTCCTTCTCTTATATAGAAGTTGTAATCTCACAGCAGATGTCCTGGTCTTCTACCTCTTGTGGTCTTCCACCTTCTCATTAGTCTCTAAGTCTTAGATGTAGGAGTCGTGTTGTACATAGTAACCATTACAAGATATCACAACAGTGCAGTAATGGTGCTCATATCTTGGGAATAACCAACAGCTGTCTGACTGGTCTTAAGGCCTGGTCAATAGGAAGAAATTCATGCCTGGTGTTCTCAGCCTAGATAACTACACAACTGGTGAGGTCATAGAACCTAGAAGGAACCTACTGTTGTCACTCTGTTAAACCAGTGCATTCTTAATACTTTTCCTCTACCCACAGATAAGTGTGGCTCTCCGCCATTACCAGTGAAGCTCTTTTTCCAGTTAGTCAAAACTAACAGATCAGAATGTGAGAGAACTGACCATGGGGCGTCTAGCTCCAATGTATCTAAATAAAATTATCTTAAAGTCGTGGCAGTATTCTCCATATTTTTCTAACCCCTTGGAAAATATCTAATTGCTATAAAAGAATATTGATACATAAGGTGTAAAAGAAAACAATGCAGCTAGCACGAAAACTGTTCCCACTGAAGGAGTGGGGACATCTTTCTTCAATGGGGACTCTCTCCAGTGGGAACAGTTTTTGTTCATTTTTGTCTTATTTTGTTTTGATCATCACTTCTGTCTTTGAAGTAGTTTTAACAGACGTATCTCTAAAGGATACACTGTCTGCTTTTTTAAATGCTTCTGAACCTTGCACAAAAGAGTTTATATTTTATAAGATTCACCCAGTTCTGTTTCTGAGGTTGTGTTGTGCAAAATCTCTTTGTTTGGCCGGTGGTGGTGGCGCACGCCTTTAGTCCTAGCACTTGGGAAGCAGAGGCAGGCTGATCGCTGTGAGTTTGAGGCCAGCCTAGTCTACAAGAACTAGTTCCAGGACAGGCTCCAAAACTACAGAGAAACCCTGTCTCGGGGGAAAAAAAATCCTCTTTGTTTGACTGTCACACATGATTTCCCCTTGTATGAGGAGGCCTGTGCCACAGCTCAGTGATCTTGATTGTACTGGATTGTGTTTTATTTTATACCATTGTCAAAAGCACTGCGTTCTGGGAGAAGATGGTGCAGGCATTCTTCTGGGTTACTTCACACTCATTTAATGGTGGTCTCAGAGACCAGACAATACTGGACCTTGGCATAGACATGACTGGAATCCCTGAACTTTTCTGGTAAGATGTAAAATGTACATCTATGGCAGTTTCTCAAGACAGCCATCATAAAAAGGCCATGAGATCTCCCAGCCCTGCACTGCATTATATCACCTAAAATTAAAAAAAAATTAAATTATTATCATTTTATGTGCATAGCTGTTTCACTTTCATGTATGTCTATGCACCATGTGCATGCAGTGCCCACAGGAGCCAGAAGGTCTTGGATAACTCTGGGGGAGGGGGGGCAGGAATAACCCAAGTTCTCTATAAAAACAGCAAGTACCCTTAACTGCTGAGCCATTTCTCCAGCCCCTAAAGCAGAGGTTTTCCTATATTGGTGTGCGCAACAACATTGGTCACAGTAGAACAACCCAGATGTCAATGGCCAGTGAGCAACAAAATATGGTTCTTGCACACATGGAGTGTCACTCAGCTTGAGCCTTTGGCACTCAGAACCTTGCAGTCTCGGATAAAGGCACAGTGAGTGAGCCAGACAGCCACAGAAAGACAAATAGTGGATGATTCCACTTTAATGAGCAACCTGAATAGTAAATTAATGACAAGAGAAGGTAGAGAGGTGGTTACCGAAGCTGGGAGGAGAAGGGGTGAGGAGTTAGTGCTGACAGTGCACAGAGCTTCCACAGCTTCCACTGGAGATGATGAGAGATTTCCACATCACCTCTGAGCTCCATGCTGAACAATGGCCATCATAGAAAACAACAGCAGCCAACAGCTTTCCAAGGATAGACTGTCATTGAGGTTTCTGATTATGTAGTAAGGATAGGGATGGTTCTGTGAAGTCCTTTCAGTTAAACTTGAACAACTGACTACCGCTGTGCAAGTGTGTGCAGATACGTGTTGTGCTGCTGTGGTTGAGATGCCAAAACATTTGAAAGCTACTATTTTTAAGAAATGTATATATAAGCTGAGGTAGGGTCATGTTGTTCAAGCATTTCTAATGTTAACTTCCAGTACAAAGTTGACATTTGAGTTTATTTGAGGATATAAGATAAAATAGGGTAAGTCCTTCCTATTCTTGTGATGTGGCTTTTGTTGTATTTGTTTTTGTGACCCAATCACTATTAGAAAAGTACCAAGGCTATATTATTGGGTAGACCTAGTGGATGTAAAAGAAAAGTCTAGAATCTACTGTATTTTACTCTATCTAAGTATATTTTTACCCCTGGCAGAGTGAATGGTGGTTTGTCCTGATCCACTCAGGGCAGTTGGAAAGGGGAAGTGGGTTGCTATTGGCGTTGGGTAGACAGGGTCCAGAGCACAGCTACCCAGTGCAGACGTCTCGATCAGAACACCACGCCCATGCTGCTCATTCCCTTTTGTTCCCCTTATTGTGTTTACTTCCAACATCATCATGTGGAGGAGCAAATGTAGCCCAGTATTGGAGCTTGAATTGCTATTTTTGATCTCTCTAGTTTAGTTTCCTGATCCATAAAATGGGGATGACAGTGCCTACTTCTAACAGTTGTTAAGAAATTTGGTATTGTACAGGTGTAATAGCACATGCATATAATCCCAGTGCTCAGGGGGCAAGGCAAGAAGACCATGAGTTTGAAGCCAGCTTGGGCTACATTGTAAGACATTATTTTTAAAACTACACATACATAAGGGGTGGGGAGAAGTGAGGTAGGGAGTCCTGAGTATGTGATGTTCAACAGCACGGTGCCTGGCACATGTGTGCTCCATGAGTAAAGTGGTCTAGTGTTTTCCTGTATCTGTTCTACTGAATTTATTTCTGGAGAAATGATTTTGTAAATTCCACTTTTTTTTAAATGAAGAAATTAGTAAACCTTATGAAGCCACTTAGGTGAATAGGGCATGAAATATAAAGATTAAGAAATGTATTTCTATGTCCCTCTTACCCTAATTTCTTACACTAACTCGTCTCTCTTTCCTTCTTCTTTTGTGAAACACAGTGCACCCAGATGTGTTGGAGCTAGCCACCCCAGCCCAGAAGCCTCCCCACTCTGAGTGGTTAGACGGGACCTCTGCAGCAGAGAAAGCTACTGCCTCAGCTCCAGCCATGTTTTTCAAAATGCCACATGAAAAGAGTTCTGGATGCATCTAGAGCCCAGTGGCTGATGGATGTTGAAACTTCGTATTATACAACCTTGGTGTCCTAATTGGCACTCCTGGTCCTTGCACCACCAGGACCCACTCCTCTTCACATGCAGCGGTGGCTCTTTCTTTTAGAAGATCTTATTTGGGGAATCTTTTTCTGTAAAGCAGCGGGGCAGCAGTTTTCCTTGAGGGGGCGGGGCATCTTCTATTGTATCCCTTACTCTGTTGTTAGCCCGCTGCTCACCTTCGCTGCTTTCCTAGAGCTGATGCTCCTGGGCAGCTGTGTCTTTGTTCTAGTAACAGCGCTGGCATCCCTTCTGCATAGAGCTTTTACTATCACCAGTGAAGTCCCAAATTCACAGCCAATTCCAAACACATTCCTCCATGGGATGTGTCTGTGCAGTACGGCTTGCCATCAAGCCTTTATTTACTCTGTGCCAGTAAGATACACCAACCAGGTTCTCAGTTTGGGGCCCCAGAAGAGACACCAGCATGAGGGGTTGGGAACTTCTTCCACTGGGCTTGCATATGAACTGAGGGATCACTGGCGGCTGTGTTGTCCTTGACCTCATCTTCATGGTCTGTGTTCTGCTGGCAGAGGGCACATCTAAGCTCAGAGGTTGGTGTACTAAAATGCAGATGGAGGTTTAGGTGCACAGCAGAATAGTCAGTGGCTGGTGTTTGCTCTAGCATTCTGATCCTGGCTTAATTATATTCTGAGTGGGACTTCACTGTTAGTTATTCTGTAGAATAATGCGCTGTTGTCTGAGAAGGAAAATGTCTTTGGGACATGCCTCTGTGTGGCGTGTTTATGACTGCTCAGCTGCATGTAGAGCTGTATATACGGTTGTGCCTCAAGTCAATGCTACTTTGTCAAAGTGAGGAATATGTGACTGCCTGGAGCTGCTGGGGAAAAGCCACATTTCCCAAAAGTATTCTCAAGAGCACCTGTCATTCAGGGGCCTGCTTGACAGGGTGCTCTTACTTTGTATCAACCGAGTGCTTCTACTCTGAAATACACAGGAGCTGATGTTAAACCCTCACTGCTTTGGTCACATGGAACTGAACACCTCTCCCTTAGACAGGTACCTCGTTTTCCCAAAGTGTAATTGTCCCTCCCACACAGTGTAATTAATGCGAGGTGGACAGGCGGTCAGAGTGTGAGTCTGTATGGAAAGGGGACTCTGAAGCTGGTTTTATAGATTCTGTGGAAGGCTGAGAACGTACCAGCTGGCCATAAGAGAGTGATGAAGGGAAATGCAGATAGAGATCATATAATGGAGGGTAACACCGAAGCCTCCAGTCCCCCAGAATCACCCTGATTCTTCGAAGGAGTGACTGTCCTATGGGGTGTCACAGCTACATCCACAGAAGGTAGGGAATGTGGCACTGTTTGGTGGCTCAGTGATGAAAGTGGGCTGTGTTGTGCGTACTCACCTAGACTTAGTTCCTGCAGTGGCCTGTGGAACACGGTTCTGACATCCTGGCTTGGGCCAAGGGAGAGATCTACTGGTGACACTTAAACCAGTTCCTAAACTTCATGCAGACATCGGTTCTGATGATGGCTTTTGAGACCGCCACGGTTAGGTGCAAAGATATTCCCGTAGCTCTCCTTTATGGTCCATTGCCAGGTCGTCCTCTCCTACCTGGGATTTAAAGTAGTTTATATATACATATTTATTTACACTTTAAATATCTCTCTGAAGCCATGCCAATTTTCAGAGGTAAAGGCAGACTTGCATATTGTATTCCGGCACATGAGTAAGCCCAAACAAGCTATAGACTTAGATGTTATTCTGCCCTGGGTTATATAATCTGTGTTTCTCATTGGTATCCCTGGTCAGTCTGAGACCCATGTCAATAATGTTTTTTCATGATTGTTTCATTTTTCTTGGTCATGAATTTCTATACATTTCTGAATAATTTTGACAGGGATCAGCCAAGATTATAGTATCTACCTGTAACGAATGGGAATAAAGTCATTTACCTGAGAAAATAGAATATTAAGTGCACAAATACTTTTTAATACAGGGTTGTAAATTACGCTCATTTTAAAGTACACATGCTTAGGGAAGCCATTTATTCTGCTATTTCTCTGTCAACCAGCTTCAGAGGCTAACTAGTATCAGCTGTATTTTAAACCTTACATTTAAACATTTTTATGACACGGTGGATAATGCCATAAATTAAGATCTGCTTTTCAAGGAGAGGTGCGGTTTTGTTGTCAGTATTGAAGATCACCAGACAGACCTTAAGGATGCACTGGATATGAGAAGCTAATGAAGCCAAGAGCCATGGTTCTGAGTTGTGTTAAATCCTTACAGACTACACAGATGTTTCTGAATTTCACTGTTGTGTTTTTTCTAACACAGACAAACGTGTTATCTACTTGCATGACGTCCATTCACAAGTTGTTAGCTTTGTGGAGGAATTTGAGGGGATTTGAGATTAATTTTAAGATGCAGCAGTTAAAGGAGGAGCTTCATTTGTATCCAGACCTCTGCACAGCTCTTTGGTCAGAACTGCTGGGAAGAGGAAGTCATTGCTGTTTTCGGGCGCTACATTTACAGGGACAGAATATAGTTTTCCTGAGTGGCATGTGTTTAAGCCTTGAGTTCTCTAGAGATCAGTTGCAGTGAGAGACTTTAGATGGCGTTGGCTCTTAAACAAGACCAGTTCTCAAAGCAGATGACCCAAAGTAAATAAAGTGTCTCAAACTTTGGTCCTTCGAATGAGATTTTTTTTTTAAGTAAAGTTCAGTGTGTATAACGAGTAATTTAACTATCTGTCCTAAAAAGATTTATTAAGGTTTGCATTCGAGGTTGAGAGTCACTGAGCATATCTGTCCATCTATATCTACCTACCTATGTATCTATCTATCATCTCTATCATTCATCTATCTATCTATCATTTATCTATATCTACCTTTCTATCAATCTCTCCAAAATTTCCTTCCATTGTCTAGGAAGTTCTGTGTTACCCTGAATTAACACAAAGCCACTGAGAACTAAGAGTTATAGGTACTAGAAGGAACTGCCAGGCCACCATGATCATAGCTGGTTCTTCAGCTCTGGGTAAAGAAGTATGGGGATGCATGCTCATTTAAGGTCTTGCTCTGTTTTGGCATGATTGCTGTGGTTCTGAGCAATGTGCTTTATTTCTCCCCTTCCTGGGCAGAATCTGTGGATACACCTTAGCAGCAGCTGTCTTCAGTGTCTTAGGAACTTTGTTTGAACTGAGCGCGGAGCGGCTGGCTCTAGCAGACACGACTGCTATCTTGTTGGGGGAAAGTGGAAGCATTTCACTCTTGTCAGCCTCTTCCTTTGCTCAAGCCAGTTTTGCTCGTCACCATGTCCTTATTTCCCTTTGCTGCAGTTAGCAGAGTTACAGCTTCTAGCAATAGTCAGGATGTGATTCTACCCCTTCTTTAGAGAAGCAAAGCCAGGGAGCGGGACTGCAGGTGCTAAACACAGACGGCTTGGTATTCGCTCCTGTGTTAGACTCTGAAGAAGAGGAAGGCCATGCCTGGAAATGGCAATGTGGAAGAAAAAGAACAATAGTGCTGAAGAGTGTAGAGTGTAAGGTTTTTATAAAAGGGGCCTAGCAGTGTAAATTTAGGCAGGATAATATACTTGTGGGTGTGGGGAAATCTCTTGGTAAATTAGCAGGAACTAAAGTTTTCCACTGTGGTCTAAAGATGAAGCTGACACTGGAGATACAAAGGGGCGCCATCCTAGATAGAGGGAAGGAAAGGGGTGCTCTGAGCAGAGCCCCAGACTGGTCCTTAGCCGGGCAGTGAGGACCATGTTGAAGATGCTTACATGGGGAGCAGCGTCTGACCTACTGAGTCAGTGCCTGGGAATGAGGTCCAGCAAAGCCTAACAAACCCTGCAGGGGATCCAGATGCAGCCTGAAGCCTTGGCTGCACAGGTGTTGCCAGTTAAATGGGCTCCTTGGCAAAGACAGATTTGTGTGTGATTCCTTGCCTAAACTCTCAAAAAATGGCTTTGTTCCCATGGGTTTCCCTCACAAACGCCTGGGAAAGGGTGATAGAGACCATGAGTAGAGGATGGAAGTGACTTGACACAGGTGTCCAAGTGTAACAAGAGTGACCGTCACTTTTCAGTTATCAGTATAAGATGGTACTTATATACAGCCACCTGTGAGTTTTATGTGTTCAGAAGTCAGTTTAAGGAAAAGCCTTACACATTTTTCTAGCATAGTGATGTACATTTTAATATATAATTCAGAAAAAATTAAAAGAACCAATACTTCAGCAGGCATATCATAAGCATCTGCTGAGGTTGGTAATCTCAGTACATCAGTCCACCCACATTCTCACGTCTGCTTTACACCCAGCTAATAGGGTGTGAAGGCTGGAAACCTGACAGTAATGCCCCACTGATTTGCGCTGTTTGCGTTACAGCGGCAGCACTTCAGAGTATGATAAGCTCATTTGAAGCTTTCGGGAAAAATGGACATTGTACTTGACGATTTTATTCATAGTAATTAAGATGGGTCCTGACTTACTCCAGAGCCCACAAACCCAAATTCTCCCTTCCAGAGAGATGTGTAATGAAGGAGTTCACTGTATTCGGGAAGGTGTTCTGAAAACTGCCTAGCACTGGTTCCCTAGACTCTGCATGTGTCCCCTTTCCTAGCTTAAAGGTTAATTAAAACCACCTGTTGCACCGGGCGGAGGTGGCGGTGGTGGTGGTGGCTGTGGCGGCCACTGCCTGTAATCCCAATATTTGGGAGGCAGAGGCAGGTGGATCTCTGAGTTTGAGGCCTGCCTAGTCACCAGAACGAGTTCCAGCAGGACAGCCAGGTCTGTTACACAGGGAAGCCCTGCCTTTGAGGGGAGGGGTGTCTTTATGGTGGCTCATGCCTGTGATCCCAGAATTGCAGGGCAGAGGCAGGAAGATTCTAGGTTGAACTACATAGCAGGTTTTGTCTTTTAACAAACAATTGGAAAAGCTTTCTAAGGTTTTAATAATGCAAATATTTTCTTTCTCTGAAAGGTAGTTCTGATCCTTGCAGAATCTTCAGATGTTTATAATTGCAGAATGAAAGAAGATAACTTTTTAAAATTTATTTTTTATTTTATTATGTATACAGTGTTCTGTCTGCATTTATCCCTGCAAGTCAGAAGAGGGAACCATATCTTATTACAGATGGTTATGAACCACCATGTGGTTACTGGGAATTGAACTCAGGACCTCTGGAGGAGCAGCCAGTGCTCTTAACCTCTGAGCCATCTCTCCAGCCCAGAAGATAATTTTGAACTAGCTTCCGGGTAGCTTTTTTAACTAGGAGCTGAAGCCACCCCAGCATCATGGTAACATTTAGTTCCTACTGTCCAGGATCTCAGCCAGTGCCCCTCCTCTTAGCGGTTTTTGCAAAGCACCCATTCTAAATCCTGTTAACCTCAGCCTCTCAGCAACTAATCTTGCCCTCCCACCCATGACTGACTTAGCAGAGCGTCCCCCACCTCTCAACCACACTTCCTCTCAGAACCCGAGTACCTGTGGACCTGTCTTGCCCTCAGTTCTTGTGTTTTGTGCATTGCTCGGGCTAGCTATAAATAGCCTCTTTTATAGACATTTTTGCATTTTTAATATGCTCAGAAACTACCCCCCTTCAAACAAAATACCCCTCCTTCGACTCTGGACCCCCACCCACCACTGAAGTATGACTCCTACTCTGTCTTTAAATTCTGTTTGTTTGGGTTTTTTTTGTTGTTGTTGTTGTTGGAGCGGGGTTTTAGCCCTGTGTGCACATGCAGATCAATTGGGAGTTTTAAAAGTGGTGGTGGTTCAGCAGGTGAACGGCATTTGTCACCAAGCTATGCATAATTGTGTTTACATGTGATTAAAACCAGATGCATTATAGGAGGGGACATATCCAGTAGATGACCTTGTGACCCAATCTATCAGTCAAAGCACTGTTGCCAGGAAGGTGTTTTCTCTGCCATTGTATCTTCTAACTTGTAATTCTATATATAAAAGGTATTGATTTTTTGTATGCTAATTTTATTTCCTGCTACTGACTTGTTCTACTTGTGGGAGTTAATTTTACCATTAATCCACTGGAGTAAAAAGAAAAAGAAAATCTTCCTAAATGCACAGGGGATTGAATGGAAAGCAAAGAGTTTACAGCGGTTAAAATTGTGTGTGCGCGCGCGAGCATACACATGTGCGTGAGAAAGAGACTAAGAGGATTTCTTCCGTGGGAGGCAAATAGACAATGGCATCTTTTGCCCTAAAAGCGTTCACCAAGCCCCAGTGAACTTCTGGCGTGAAGACTGAGGTGAGCCACCGCAGGTCAGGCATGGGATGCACAGGAAGAGGGGTCTCAGCTCCTTCCAAACATGACGTCTGGTAGTGTGGGTAAGTACTAAATAAATCAGTGAACTATTACAAACTAGTTTGCCTTTCTGCATCTTGACCCTGGTGGAAGAAATGTCATTTTTTTTAAGGTTTGTTTGTTTACTTATTTATTTATTATGTGTACAACTTTCTGCCTCCATGTATACCCAAACGCCAGAGGAGGGCGCCAGATCTCATTACAGATGGTTTGGAGCCACCATGTGGTTGCTGGGAATTGAACTCAGGACCTCTGGAAGAGCAGACGGCGCTCTTAACCACTGAGCCATCTTTCCAGCCCGAAATGTCATTTTTTACTATAAATGTCTAGCAAGTTGTGTTTGGCGTAGGTTTCTGTTCAGTGTATACTGCTTGTGTGGTCTTTAACACTTTCAGTGGACCTGGATCTGTGTGTTCAGCTGACTAGCAGAAGCAACCTCAAAACTCTGCACGAGTCCATTTCCGTCCAGGAGTGAAAGTATTCCCACAGGCCAGGTGGTATAGAGACTGAGCCCACAGCTAAAGCCATAAACCAAAGTAGGAAGTGACACGTGCAGCCAAGATAGGAACATAAGTAAGGCGACGCTGTGAACATTCTTAATCAGGAAAACGGAAAGCCTCCCTAGTAATTTACCAGAATTCTGCAATCAGGGGAAATGAAAAGATGGGTTAGTTCTGTGACATTAAACAACACTGATTGTGGTTTCAAATCTGGGACTGTCCTCTTCGTAGAAAGGTCTGTGGTCTACGCCACCTACACACTGTCGATTCTTTGCTGGGAACTAGTTCGTGAGAAGACTGACTTGGAAGAACAGGAAGACAACCAGCCTGAGAAAACTGAAAAGGCACTTGGAAGAGAGACTTATCCTACTCCATACTGACATGAAGTCTAACTCTGAAAGTGTTGTGCAGCACAGGAATAGTCAGTGGGGCAGATAGAGAATTCAGAAATAGGCTCAACTGCTGAAGAAAGTTGAGGACACCGCGAAGCTGTTGCCCCCGGGCATGGGGGTGGGGCGGGGTGGGCCGAGATAAACTAGAAGACTGAATGAATGATGGATGTGGAACAACTGTTTAGAATACCTCAGATGGCTGTACAGGAAAAGGGAGGTTGGACCTGTTCCTCACACTGTATGACAGGATAATGTCCAGATTGACTGAGGGTTTGATTACACAACACTAGCTACACAATTACTAGGGAAAATAACAGGTGATTTCTCTTTAACAGGAATCAGCAGGGTATGGCTGCTGATGGTCTACACTTTGCCCAGTGCGTGTCTCCTCTGCTAGGTGCTGTCATGTTTGGTTTATTTTTCCCCCCACAATTTGGGGATTCAGTAGGAAAGGAAAGGGCACAAGATAGAGATGTTCTGTGGTTGCAAGTCCTAAAATACTAAGAGTTTTCATAAGAAAGTTGGCCCTGCTTGTAACTTGGGAGAAGGTAAGCTTCCTAGGCGCATTGGTCAGCTGCCTGGTTCTAAAGGAGTGGCTGTCTGGTCAGCCCTGCTCTTTGTTCTTTGCTCTCCTTGGACCAGCAGGAAAACATAGACCACCTTTGTAGGAGAGGACTGTAAGTTCATATGGCAAAGGCTGGGGATGCAGGGAGAGTGAGGATTAGAGACACGAATCCTCATGGCCTCTTGAAATTCAGGTGCAGCTGGAAGCCTTTGGCTTCTAAAGCAAACAACTAAACTTTTGAGTGCACTTATGCCATAAGCAAAAATGCAGTAACTGGGATGCACGTTTGTAATTTACATCACTGATTATGGCTAAGCTCAATGTATAAGAAACTTAAAAACAATATATTCCACAGAAAAATTGGGAATAAATTTGAACAGGCTGCTCAGGTTTTTTTGTTTTGTTTTAAGTAAAAATAGCTTTTAAACATTTGAAGAGGTGCTCAGATTTCTGTACAGCCATTCGGTATGCACAGCCACTTAATGAGATAGTGCTCCCCCATCCTTGTTCTAAAAGGCAAGGGAACTGAATCCTGAGGAGGTATTCTGCTGAATACCAGTAGTTAGCAGTGGAGCTAGGATTGCGTCCAGCCAGATGGCTGTAGATAAGAGTAATTCACCATGACTAAGTGATGCTTATTTCAGGAATACAAGGATCATTTAATACAAGGAATAGCTGGGTGTCTCCTTCATATGATAAAATATATTTATCTCAATCTGAAGCCAGCTTCGTGCTTAATTGAGAATACCAGAAGCAATTTCATTAAAGCCAGGAACAAGACAAAGATGTCTACTAATCATCACTATTATTTAAAGTTGTTCCACAGGACGTAGACAAAACAATTAGACAAGAGAAGGAAATTAAAGACAGAAATTAGAAGGGAAGAGAAGATAAAGTTCTAAGTCTCAGATGAAATGATTGGATTGTTTGCCTAGAAGCAAAAGACTAACCAAAGACAAAATGATTTGCAAGATTAATTTTCAGAAAACAATCATCTTTATATACATGGTATCCAATTTCATGCCTTAAAAGAAAATATTTTTACAATAGCAGAAAACAAAAAATAAAATATTAGGAATAAATTTATTTGCGGAAAAAATTTAAATACCAGTGAGAGGCCAAACAAATTCCAATGAAAATAAGAACAAATAAAAAGACTACCATGTCCATGTTCTTTCATAGGAATGATCAGCATCACGAAGCCATGACTTCCTCATGTTTAATCTGTCAATTCAATATGATGTCCAGGGTTGGAGAGACGGCGCAGCACCTAAGAGTGCTTGCCATACTTCCAGAGGATCCAAGTTCAGTTCCCAGCTCCTGAATCATGAAGCTCATAGCTACCTGTAAGTTCAGCTCACAGGGATCCGCTTCTGAACTCTTAGGCATCCACATGCATATGTACCTAACACATAATACAAAATAAGAGTAAAGATGATAGCCAAGAAGCATACTAGTAGGCTTTTTAAAATAAGATTTACATAAGCTAATTTTAAAATTCATGTGGAGCAAGGCTGTGGTGGCTCACACCTTTAATCCCAGCACTCCGGAGGCAAAGGCAGGTAGATCTCTGAGTTTGAGGTCAGCCTGGTTTACAGGGTGAGTTTCAGGACATCTGGGGCTACACAGAGAAACCCTCTCTTGAAAAACAACCCCCCAAAAAAAGTGATGAGCGAGACTCCACTGTACATTAACATTTGCATATGTGCAGCAGTTACAGTGTGGAGATAATTTGTAAATAGAGGCGAATAGAATGGTGTAGAGATAATATCAGCACACGGGAGCTGAGGCTATGCCAGAGGGAGCTTTCAAATCAGTGGGATGGGGACCACTCCATGTGTTCTGGAAAAGTGAGCAGAGGCATTCTTCACTTCTCACACCAGCAATCTGCACGCAGACCTGTGTGAAATACCAGTGGTTACGGGAGTGTTCTTGGGTGTGTGGGGGCCAGAGGAGCCATTCCTCAGTGGCTGTAACACCCGGTTTTGGTGTTACACCCTCGGTACAGTTCGCTCGCAGCTGTACCGAATGCGAGTCCGGGCAAGGGCCTGGAGATTGAACTCACGACACAGGGTCATTCGATAGGAGATCAAGCGAATGCCGTTTATTCAGACTTGGGGAAGCCCTTTTCTACCTAACTGCAGCACAAAGATCTCACCACCCGGGGAGGTGGGAAATAAACACACAGGAAGCTTAGTTAACAATGTAGAAGATTGCTTGTAGCTAAATCACCAGGTGGGGCAGGGATAGTACGGAAACACACAGGAAGCTTAGTTAACAAATAACAAACTGTCCCCGCCAATGCACCCCAGGAATAAGGGAGACCAGGGCCCTACAAGTGGCCATTCGCAATGTTTTCTGAGGCAGCTTCTGATTAGCCTGGGGATTTTTGCGTGGGTCCCCAGAGTTAAACTGAGGTTCTCGTGCTTGTGCAGTAAGCACTTACCAACTTAGCTAAAAATTGTCAAGTGGGAAGGCCTTTCTAAGCATGAGCCAAGAAGCTAGAAAAGTTTACTAGATTTGATTTTTATACATATAAACAGTTTCTTGAACTGGAGACCTCAGCAGTTAAGAACACTTGTTCTTCCAGAGGACCTGGGTTCAATTCCCAAGCACCCACATGGCAGGTTACAATAGTCTGCAGCTCCAGTCCCAGGGGATCCAACATCCTCTTTTAGTCTCCTCTTCTGGGCTCCAGGCATGCACAGAGTGTACAAACACATGTGTAGGCAAAATACCTATACACATAATAAAATATAAAGCAGCATAGTCTAGATTAGCTGCCATTTTCTGTCCTTTGGTTGTTGATAGTGGGCTTCAGTATATTTTAAGTGTATGTTCAATTCAATGTCATAATTACAGTCATTTGAATTCTCTCCATGGGGGGTGGTGATGACTTGAGTCCTCAAGGAATAACTGTTCACTAAGAACATTTCCAAATAAAACTGAATGAGATCACACAGGTAGAGATACATAGACCATCACACAGCACACAGGAAACACACAAAAACAAGGCAAGATGATGCCTTCAAAAGACACTGACTTCTTAATTACCAAATCTTAAAAATACTGAAATCATTGGGCAAATAACTCAAGTCTGCTTGTAAAGATAATGAGTGACTTCAGAGAGGAAATGAAGTAGGTCAGTGAAGTAAGGAGAGAGAACATGGATGAGAACTGAACAAGGAAGTTTAGATTTGGGGAAAAATGATCAGAAACATTAGAAAAGAGAAGCTTGTTGGATGCACACAGTGGAGAGAATCCCCAGATTAAGTTTAGGTTAATCTGCCTAACTTGTGTTGGGCCCATGGCGCATATCATGGCAGTTAGCAGATGGCAAAGTTGCTTAACAACAAACGACAAAACAAAGCAAAGAAGCAGAGAGGAGAGAGACTGGGATCCTATTCTCTACTTTTCTCTCCATCGTGAGGTGAATAGGCCTCTTTCTCCACGTAGACTAGGTTAAGCCAAAGAAATACCAGGGATGGACAAGTAGGACAAAGAAATACTACATTCAGACAAAAAAAAAAATGAAAAATTAGCAAGGATTGCTTCAACTTTCAGAAAATTTATGACATAAGAGCCCACCTAAGAAGAGAAGGAGTAGACAAAGGGGCTAATGGATTAAAACAAGGTCCAGCTGTTGGTTGTCTGCAGGAAATGCAGTTCTCAACAAAGAAAGCCAGAGATGAGAACATAGTGTCTAATTCTACTTATATGCGGTAAATACCAAGTGTCATGGTTTAGATTTTAGATGTCCCCACAAAGGCCAGTGCATGAAAGACTTGGTTGCCAGCCATGGCATGTATTGGAAGAGATGTGGTAGGACCTTTGGGGTGGGGCTTATGTTAACTCTCCACTACTATGACAAAATGTCTGAGGCAGTCAGCTTAAAGTACAAAAGATTTGTTTAGGCTCACAGTTTGAGGCCTTAGACTCTGGTCAGTCAGTACTCGTGTGTTGGGCCTGTGGCGGCATATCATGGCAGGTAACAAAGTTGCTTACCTTATGGTAGCAAAGAGGCAGAGAGAGAGAGAGAGAGAGAGACTGAGGTCCTAATATTCTCTACTTTTCCTCCCTCCATTTTAAGGTGAATAGGCCTGTTCCTCCATGTTGTGCTCTGGTGTGATGCACTGGGCTGCCTCAGGCACGCGAGAAGGCCGACTGACCATGGCCTGAAACCTCCGACCCTGTGTACTACAAGGAGATTTCTTCCTTATTCATTGCCCATCTCAGCGTTTTGTCACATATATAAAGCTGACCAGCTCAACAGGCAAAGGAACTTGGTTATTGCAAATCAGGATCCTGCCCACGCAGAGAAGTGTGAAGTAACCAAGGGGAGGTAAAAGGTCCCTGGGAGTCAAGGTGGTACCAGTTCTATGCCTTTGTTTAGAAGAGGGGGTGTTGTCATACGGCCTGAATGTGCCTGCTAAGTCCATGTGTTGGGAACTTAATCCTCAGTGCAACAGGTTGAAGACAGGGCCTGATGGAGTTCTTTAGGCCATGGGACGTCACCCTCCAGAACTGATGACACCATTATAAAAAAGGAATGGTAGGTAATGTGAGTTCATCACCTTTACCGCCCACCCTGTGTGCTGGCACCATGACCTCGGACTTTGCACTTACAAAACTGTGAGGAAATTAATGTCTGTTCTTTATTATCCACTGAGGTGTTCTCTTAGCAGTAGCCCAGCTGGACAGTGTTATCCTGTGCAGCTACCCTTGGGAGTGTGCATTGTTCTGAAAGTGTGCTATTTTCCATAAAAACAGACAAGACCAAACATAAAATGTGCATGAGCACGAGTCAGTGTGTTTTGAGTGCAGGGGGGATGTTTGAGAGCCTAGAGATGACACGCTTAATGCAGCCCAAGCCCTGGGCGGGAAACGCTGCACAGAGTCCTTCTGGACTCGGGGATTCCCTCATGCTATGGTTTGGGGATCCTGGGGGGACCTGACGTTCCCTTTCATAATAGGTCATGAAACCATGTATGATTTTAGGGCAGAGGGCATGGGATTCTGACTTTGTCATCATGCCACCATCTCCCTTGATTGGCATAACGCCCTTCCCACAAAAGCCCTTCATAGGGGATCAGCTGTTGTCCCCCAGTTTCCAGAGTCTGAGCACCTGCCTGGTCATGTGGCATGGAGGAAGGAGCTTGACAAAAGGGGAGTGAAGCCAAACGAGCTGCAGAGTGGAGGGGACAAACTCCGACAGCAGTGACTGCTAGCGGGTGGGGTAGAGGCTTGTGCATGAGGCTGATTGTCCACAGAAGATGACTTCAGAAACACGCAGGGACATTCCCAAGGCCACACAGGATGTCACATTCTGTAACTCATGGCAGCATCCTCATAGGTCATTGTGGATTGAATCACGATCTTGCTAAGACAGAGGCTTTTAAGATATTAAAAAGTAGCACACATTCATAGCCCAGATATCATCCTGTACATTTAGGAATGTACTGGAGAAAGGGTTACCTGTAAGAACTCTAGGAGAATTAACACCATAGTGGGTAGTGCATAGGTCAGCTTTCATTGCTATAATGAATACCCCAGGGGGGCCAGCTTTACAAAGAACCGTTTGTTTCAGCTCACTATTCTGGAGGTACAGGTCTGCTGTTCACTGTTAGTGATGGCTTCCTTGAAAGGAGAGTTCCGACTAGTGTGGGTCATCAGTGTCAAGTCAGGAAGTGTATCTGTGTGTTTCTGGCTGTTTCTCTTCTATAACTACCAGGGTTCAACTTTGGGGGCTCCCACCTAATGAACTTATCTTACCTCTACACACCACGCTAAGATTCAGCTTTCCTCTTCTCCTGGTACCTCAAATGGGAATTAATTTGAGGAACACACTGAAACCATACCCAGACTGTAGCCACACCCTGGCAGGCAGGCAGGTAGGTATGTAAACACAAGTTAATTCCCCTTCCAGGCAGTAGATAGGCTCGTGGATTCAGGGCATTCAGGTCTGCAGCTCTACCGACAGGCCATCATCTATACCAGTGGTTAAGACCCCTTTCCTGGAAGTCACCTAAGATCATCTGCATAGCACATATTTATGATTCATAGCATCAAAATTATAGATTCGAAGTAGCAATGAAAATAATTATATGGTTGGGGATCACCACAGCCTGAGGCGTTGTATTAAGGGGTTGCAGCCTAGGAAGGTTGAGAACCACCGCTTTACAGGTCACCTCCTCCAGACTCTCCCAGGCGGAGGCTCACTTCTTAATTCCCAGGAGAAAGGAAAATAGCAAAACTACCTACTTTCTTCTCTTGGAGCACACACGCACGCACACACACACACACACACACACACACACACACACACACAGGCTACGTGGTGGCGGGTATCCCTGGAGCTTTCCAAAAGCAACATGACTCTGGCACAGCCACAGTTAAGTATTCATAGGAAGCCTACTCAGACCAACAGCGTATTGCCCTAGGCATCCAGGTATCCAGATTTGTTTTTTGTTCCCAGGTAAGAGGTTCACTTCCTCTTCACCCCATGACCCCAAAAGGAGCAGAACTTCCCCTTCATCACATCCAAGATTCTCGTTTTGAATGTTGCCCCCCTTTTGGGGACAGAGGAACTTCTGGCTCTTTTTGGTGGTGGCGTGTACATATGTGTGCAGAGAAAGAGGTTGCTTCCTCCCGTGGCCTTCCCTCATTACAGGTCTTCTCCCTGCTCCAGACTTTCCACCGTCAACTTCTGCCGGGGGCACGCAGTTTCTACTCTGTCGGTTTCCCAAGGTCATCCTTTGAGACTGGCTGACTGCTGGACGTACGTGCTGTGAGCATTGGCTTGCTCAGCTCACTGGGGGAAACTGGGTCCCTTGGACCTGGAAGCTACAGAGCAGGGCAGGGTGTGGCCTGGGGATGGAAGGGTGGAAGCAGAGGCATGGCTCCTGGTCCCATTTCTTCCCTCCTCTTGCCCTTTGATAAGTGTGGAAGGGGGTGGCAATGCCTGGTGGAGCTTGTGGAGGGGGAAGCAGCGGCCTGTGGGTTGGAACTTGGAGAGAGAGGTTATCTAGGATGAAATATCAAACCATATCACATTGATTTTCCCTCTGGGGGGGCCGGATATCACATCCTCCCATTTCCCTCTAGTGCCTGCCCGCCATCGATGGGGAAGCATTAACGGGGAATAATCAATGATGCTCTGTCCTGAAAATAAAAGGCTTGTCATGTCTCTCCATTTGGTGGAATGGATGTAAGACCAGGGGTCATGTGGCCGCTTCCATCTGTCTCCTGATGGAGGCACTGACTCAGACATGCTTCCCACCCAGAGGCCTGCAGCCCACAGTCAGGGGACCACAAGCTCTCTCTTCAGTTTCTTTGAGTTCTCTATCAGCAGCTCAGCTAACACACAAGCTTGGCAGCCTAGGAGGGGCTTTCGGGACCGTTAACTCTGGAGTTCCTTCATGGGCTGGTTCCCTCATTCTCTGGGTGCTAAGCTGGCCATTAGTACAAGGCCATGGGGCATTGCCTCAAGGCAAATCTTCCTCCCACCTCTCTGATCCGATTCACTTGGCTCCCTGCTCCTAACTCTCCCACTTACAAATGCATGAAGTCCTTTTAGATTGAGTTCTTATATCTCTGCCCATCAAAAGCTCCAGCTTGGAAGCATGCCAGGGCTCTTCTATCAACCCCTGGGATAGCCTCTCGGTTCTGCTTCCTCCTCAACCCTTCAGCCCAGAGAAAAGTAGAAAACAGCCCTTCCAATTTCCATATTAGTGTCCACGTGGCTGGGGGCTTTAGGTGATAGTCTTTGAACTTGTCTGAAGGTAGTTCTAGTTTAAAGTTCCTTTGCGGTCTGTTGGGTGCCTATTTCCTCCTGGAGGGAGGAGGGTGTCTTACTGGAAGCTTGCAAGGATCCAGAAGCTCAGAGAGCACCAGCATCCACAAGCCCCCTCCTCAGGGTATAGAAGCAGCAAACAGCAGCAGAGAGGAGACTGCTGGAGCTGCCTGCAAGTCTGCAGAAGCTCCAGGGCTGCAGGTTAGTGTGGCATCTTCCACACTGGAGTGTGCCTTCTGAGTCCCTTTCTACCCTCCTGGAGGCATCCCCAGTAAACTCTCAGCTACACGTGGGTGGAATCCTTCTTTGGTCTGCTGCCGTGCCCTAGCTGGGATGAACAGACATTTATTCACATCTCTGAGAAGTCATAGATCTACTATTTTCTGGGGGGAGGGGAGGTGCAGTGTGGAAAATGGACTTATGCTGTTGGGCATTCTAGGCAAATGCTCTACCACTATGCCACATCTCCAACTCTTCTTGTTTTGTTTTGTTTTGTTTTGTTTATTTAAGACAGAGTCTAATGTAGCCAAGGTTGGCCTCCAATTTGAGATGTAACTGAGGATGGCCTTGAATAATTCTCCTGCCTCTACCTCCTTAGTGCTGGGATTACTACCATACCCAGTTTTATGCAGTTCCAGGTGTGGACCCCAGGACTCCGTGCATGCCAAGTAAGCCTCCTACCATCTACCTTGTTCATCCTTGCTCCTTTGTAATTTTTTTAGACGAGGTCTGGCTAGCCTTGTACTCTCTTGTGTAGTCCAGGCTGGCCTTGAACTTGTGGTAACCCTCGCCCGTCTCTGTACTTTTGATGCACGCTGTATCTGAGGTGACACTTTTCTATCCTATACCTTGTTTTCCATCTACACGCATCCACTGTCATCCCAGTTTCTATTAGTAGGGAGGTTTGTTGTGCCACCTGGAGCTCTATTTAAATTAGGCCCCACTATTGAAATCATTTGCTTTTATTCTCAGCTTTGTTTAATCTGGGAATTTTATGAGCATGCCTCTTCTCTCCTGGCAAACATGAGATGGTGGGGCTCGGCAGACCTAGATGTATGTCAACTTCATCACTGACTAGGGTGCAGGACTTTGGAGGCACCAAACACACAGATGAGTCGCATTTCCCCTCTGGTTAAGGGGACAGAGCGGGAGAAAGAGAGCAGTGATGAGTCCAGAGGAGGACATCGGAGGGGGCAGAGCAGCTCCTTCTGCAAGTCCACGATGCCTTCCTCCATCTTTGGTGGTGGGGGTGAAAACATCGTGAGTCTCCCTGCTGGTTTTTTTCAACCCCCACCCCTGCATACTCTCTCATTCCCACTACCCAGATTAGTGTGGGGGCTGAAGGGCATTTTCCTCTATGAAGTCCCTCGAGGTTAGCATGGGCCCTGGGAGCAGAGCTTCTCCCAAGGAACTGCCACTTGGATCCCCGCTAAAGATCTGTAAGATGGTTTCTGCAACCTTATTTCAAGAAAAAAACAAAACAAATAATGATTGCTTCTGGGATCTGCGCTCCTCTACTCTTTCTGGTGAGCTCTAGATGTAACATCTCTTTCTTCAGGAGCAAGGGAGGGGCACAGATGCTAAGCTCAGGCCCTGTACCTCCTGTGCTCCTCCTGGGATCCTGTACTCCAGACCAGGGGGCTCTTCTGACCGAGTGAGTCCTGCCCATCCTTATGCGGCCCCTTCTTCCTGCCAGCCTGTGAGTTCTTCAAGATTTCCCCCAGAAAAAAATCCTCTGGTGCTCTGAAATGCCCAGGGGATTACAGCTGCTTGTGCACAGCAATGGGCTCCACTCAGCATGAAAGGCAGGTTCAGCAGTAATCAGGCCCTCAGCCTCTGCATGGACTCTCAGCTTCAAGCCCCACTGATCTGACTTCCATGTTTCCTCATTGGCTCTGTAAGCTTCCCCTATCTGTCAAGATGCAGCGCCACCTCCTGCCTAACAGGGAGCAAGCTAAGAACTACTCTGATGAGATACATATACCATGCCCATATTTGTGTGCCATATTCGAGAAGCCAATGATTATGACAAAGATGATGCCAGCCTGGTGTGTGTGTGTGTGTGTGTGTGTGTGTGTGTTGTATAAAACTCCAGCTCTTGCCTTCTGACATCTGCTGTATTAGTTGCCCCGGAGTAGCAATCCCATTTGCAAGGGTTATCAGCATCCCAGGAAGTAACTCATCGCGGTGAGTGACTTTAATTCATTACATAGCTAGAGAAAGAGGGTCCTTTCTATAATCTCTAAACTCCAAGCTCTAATTCTCTTATCAACGTCTTTGTTACCCATCTCATGGTAAAAAAAATTGTATTTGACAGTAAAGATGGAGGAAAGCTGGGAGTATAGAGGAGCGGCCTCTCTTCTGATAAAAAAGAAAATCACAACTGTCCTAAACCATAGCCTATACCATCTTCTTTTTCTATTTGCCCCAATTTAACTTTTAAAAATCTACTTTTGATGACTTGTTTGATGTCTCAATAGACGTGGCGCGCTCTCTCTCTCTCTCTCTCTCTCTCTCTCTCTCTCTCTCTCCACTGGGCATCACTGGTCAGCACATTGACCGTCTGTCTGCACCTCCTCCCCCCGTGCATGTTCCTGCCTTTGGTGTGGTGTCCCTATTCCCCTGCACACAGCTTTCCCAATCTGATTTCTGAATGACTGTAAATTGCTCCTATGAAGCTTTTGAAATGGAACATCTGTCCTTGAGCTGACCCTGTGTGGTCACCTCCTGACCAGGAAACCCAGGAAGTTCTCTTTCTCTTCCACATGCGGAACAGTTGGTTCCCTTGGTTTTCATGGTCCAGGGCCCCCACCCATAGATCTCTGTTCTATTTCTAGTCTTCCCTCTGTCACTGCCCCTACTTCCATCTAAGAGTTTGAAAACAATGGCCAGAAAATACCATTTAATCTGTTTCCATTTTTTATTATATAAAGAGGAAGGAAAGAGTGGTGGTAAGATTGTGGGTGAATAATGAAGGATTCTTCAGAGCTGGGATTTTTTTCCTACAGTGAAATGAGACAGATTCCCATCACAGCTCGAGGACATGTTCCATGAAGCCCCCCCTCTGCCATGTTCCCAGGGGTCAGCGAGGAGGAGTCAATACAGGTATAACAAGCCTCCGGAATGGTCAGGGTTGGTGCTGTAGTCCTGATAGAGCCATCGTAGAACCGTTCCTAGAAGGTGCTGTCTGCTGGAGGAGCACCCTGCTCCCCTCAGCCTTGCTCTGTGTGCTCCTGGGAGTTCTTACTTTCTCAGACAGGTGCTACTGGCTCATCTTGTCCAGGATTCTGAGCAAGACAGAAGCAGAGTGGGCAAGAACCAAGGCAGGAGCATGGTACCAGAGAGGAGATGATTTTAGATAGAGCTGGGATGCTGCGGCAGCAGGCTTGCAGAGAGTGCGGATCCTGACTAGTCTCAAAGCGAGGAGTTCAAAGGTGACCATTTCCCAAGACAGCAGATGCTAGACCATAGGTTTTTTTCTCTCAGCCTCCTTTTGATCCCAACTCGAGGCAGTCACCTGTGCAAAGAGCTTTTCCGCCACCAGTTAACTGCTCTCCTCAGCTCTCTGTGTCGGTCCAAGCTGGGCTGCAGTGCCTACATCAGGAGACTCCCTGGGGGGACCCTTTGACCTACAGAACGTCTGTCTCTCCATTCAGGAAATCAGTCTTTCTTTCTCTCTGCTTTTAACACAGATCCATTTACAGTGGCATAGTATAGCGAAGTAGAGGTAACAGACAAGGACCATACCGGGAAATAGCGGCAGAGAAATTGAATCTCTCACAGCAAAAGCTGACTGATGCCCTGTTGCTAATTTCCTTTGGAAATTTCTAGAAGAAGCATATACAAACACTGATTCCCATGAATGTAGGCTCTGCTTTTACCATTGGTCATAGTGAACAGATACTGTAGAAATTCTACTTTGCCCAATTCTTAAAAAAAAAAAAATCATGCAAGCACAAACACGCACATACACACACACACGCACACATGCACACACACACATGCACACACATGCACGTGGAGGCTGGAATGGAGTATCAGAGCTTCGGAGACTGGAGTTACAGATTGTTGTGAGTTATCCTTTGTCAATGCTGGGAATTAAGTTTAGCTCCTCTGCAAGAGCAGCAAGTGCTCTCAACTACCGGACCATCGCTCCAGTCTATATTTTGCCCAGTTCTTAACCACATTGGAAGTGGAGTCCTGAAAGGCGTGACAGTTTTTCCCTTCCCCATGTCCCTTGGTCTTTCTCTCTGGGAACCAGCTCCCCTGTGAGGTGTAAACTTTCGCCAGCTCCCGGGTCCTGCCTTTTCAACTTTCCTGCATCTTCTTAGTTCATAGTCAAAGCTAGCGTCTTCCTGAAATTCTGAGTCTCAAGCAGACATCCATGTACATCCAGGTTTCCGGTGTGCTTACGGCATCAGCGCCTCTTCCTTTGCCCTAATAGCTTCTGTTAGTCTCTGTGGTCATGCCTCCTTTGGACTCCAGGCAAACTGAGAGTGTGGATTTCATTTCTAGAATCATGATTGCTGCCTTATTAATACAAAGACAGTAGCCTAAGAATGGATGGACGAGAGGGAAAGAGCAGGGACTCATTGTTTGTTTGGTTATCTTGTTTTCGCTTTGGGCCTGGAACTCACTGTGCAGACAAGACTGACCTCAAACAGAGATCTGCCTGCTTTAGTCTCTAGTGCTGGGATTAAAGGTGTAACTGTAAGGCCCATATGACTTTGTCAGGACATAAATTAGCCAGTACTGTCACTGCCTACCTCTGGGCTTCATGGTATGTGAAGTCTAGAGGTTGAGTGAGCTCTCTTGCTATTTGCAGATGGAAATGTCGTAGACATGGCAGATACAGAACAAAACACATGCAGCTCTGTGGAAGGACACTTGTTTGCCTGGCTGGACATGGTCCTAGGTCTGACCTGTCTGGGGAGGGAAAAAAAGGGGAGAAAGGGAGGGAAGGAAACAGAAGGGGAGCATAGGAAAGGGAAGGGAAGGGAATTTCACCACTTAGGGATTTGGGGAGACTAGGGAAGAAAGCTACATCACCAAAGCTCTACATAAAAGAAATTTCTTCTCCATTTCTGTAGTTGTTTTTACTCTTTGCTTTTGGGGGACCCTCCACCCAGCTCCCAAATATATCACACGCAGGGGCTTATTCTTACTTATGAATGCCCAGCCTTAGCTTGGCTTGTTTCTAGCCAGCTTTTCTTACCTTAAATTATCCAGTCTACCTTCTGACTCTGGGCTTTTATCTTTATCCTTTCTTACTCCGTGGCTTGCTGTGCAGCTGAGTGAATGGCCCCGGATGCCCTCCTCCTTCTTTCCTCATACTCAATCCTTGTTCTCTCCTTTTCTCCTTCTATTTATCCTCTCTTCCTGCCAGCCATTCCTATTCTTTCTCCTGCCTCGCTTTTGGCCATTCAGCTCTTTATTAGACCAATCAGGTGTTTTAGGCAGGCAAAGTAACACAGCTTCACAGAGTTAAACAAAGGCAACATAAAATAATGCAACACATCTTTGTATCATAAAATCAGTGTTCCACAGCATAAGTGACTGTAACACATCTTTAATATTTTATAATACCTCTCTGTTTTAATCACACACACACAGTGTCTTATTATTCTGCTTCTAAGAATATGGGTCAGGGTGAGCTGTGTTCAAATTTCATGAAGTAGAACCTCAATACACATGCTTTTTGGCCTGGCTGTTTTGTTCATCCTTACATCTGTGGGATTTGTCCAGTTTGTTGAATATGTCAGTAGTTTCTTCATGTTGTGGACTTGGAATGTTGCATAAATATACCTCACTTGTTGTCGATAGTCTAATGACAGACTATTCCAGTTTGGAACGTTGATATGAGCAAGCAGATATTCTCCTGGTAAGTGTATGTGTACACACTTGGGGATGGATGATGGGCTATGCAGTAAGCACGTGTTCACACTCATCTGGATCCAAATGATTTTTTAGATGCCTTTTATTTCTCCTTGAATCCTTACATACTCTCCTGCCCCTTTCACTCAAAGAACTTACTTCACACAAAGTATATACACAACAGGTACTCATAACACTGCCAAACATATACATGTATAACTGCATATACATATCACATATACATATATATGGGTGTGCATATATAAGCGTTGCACAAACATACAACATATAGAATATATAACGTAATAGAATATCAAGCAAACCTTAGCAAGCCAACAATGCCAGCATCTCAAAAGATATGTGAATGGCCAGGCATGGTGGTACATGCCTTTAATCCCAGCACTGGGGAAGCAGAATCAGGTGGATTCCTTAATTTGAGGCCATCCTGGTCTACAGAGAGAGTTCCAGGATATCCAGGACTACATAGAAAAACCCTGTCTTGGAAAAAAAAAAAAAAGGAAGGAAGGAAGGAAGGAAGGAAGGAAGGAAGGAAGGAAGGAAGGAAGGAAATGAGAATGACCAAGGACACCTATTCCCATCTGACATCTGGGATTTAGTTCATCAATGGATTAGTCTCCAGGAATATTTCAGTTGTCTTTAGTCTGAGTTCTGGAAGTTGCTACAATTTACTTATTTCTATGGTTATTTGACAAGTTGTAAGCAGGCAGGACAAAGGCCTTTCTGCTGCAGCACTGGACTGGGAAAGATGGCCCACACCAGGCTGTTTGGAGCAGAGAATACGATCTTTGATGGGAGCGCTGTCTAGCAAAAGCTGCTAGGCCAAGGTCTCAGATGTGGTATTGATTTTCTTAGAATTATTTTTGTTTTCAACAAACCACGTTTTCCTGCATGCTTCTTCCTCGTTCAACCTTTAAAAAGAACTTGGGCTACAGTGTGATATTAACACGGATCTTCTATGAACTGTCTCACAAAACCAGGCTCAATCTTTAGAATTTCTATAAAAGAAAACATTATGGTGTTGGATAACTTTTCTTTAATCACAGGAGGATGCAAAAATATATATTATTTGCTTTGGTTTTCATTGGCCTCATGGGAAAAATCTAATGCTGTTCAGAAATATATAATTTCTCCCAGATGATAAATCTCTGATATTAAACCACTACTCTCCAAGACCCTTACACTCATGAAAAGGCCTGGAATCCATAACTTCAGCTACTTTCTCTCCGTCCCCAGATTCTTTTCCTTTTCCTTTTTGAACGATGGAGGCTTACCACATAATCCAGGATGTCTGTAAATTCACTATGTCCTTGCAGGTTGACCTTGAATTTGTGACCCTCTTGCCTCTGTCTTCCTAGTGCTGGGATTACAGCCCCACCCCGCACTGCAGGTTCAGTTCTGCGCCCAGTGCTTGCCATCTCAGGTCTCAGGGAAACTGCGCATGACTGGAAGAATGAACCCATGAATGTGCTTCTCATCGTGAAGGGTGTGGATGGCTGCCACTTAAATGCCAACCATACAGTTCTTTACCTTCAAATCGAAATGCACCGCCGCGTCAGAAAACACTGTAGGATGCACTGCAAACTAGCAATGCATTTGAAGTTCAGCTACCAGGAAGGTAGACAACTCTTGAGCATGCTGGGTGACCCATACTAACATTGAGACCATTGGAATACTGACCAAAAAGTATCCTCTTCCAAAGGGATGGGAACTCTGAGTGTGCGCAAGATAAGTCAGCAGGTGCTCTGCCATGACCAAGAGCTTGCACGGGTGCTAGATGACTTAGCAGACTCTGCCTAGACATATTCCCAGTGAATGCTGGGAATTCAGTCATGGAAGCTTGCTATGTGTATGGAATTCTCTGGTCCTTAAGAACCTTCCAGGACAGTGGTTCTCAACCTTCCTAATGCTGTAACCCTTTAGTACAGTTTCTCATGTTGTGGTGATCCCCAGTCATATTTTTTTTTCGAGACAGGGTTTCTCTGTGGCTTTGGAGCCTGTCCTGGAACTAGCTCTGTAGACCAGGCTGGTCTCGAACTCAGAGATCCGCCTGCCTCTGCCTCCCGAGTGCTGGGATTAAAGGCGTGCGCCACCACCGCCCGGCTTCATAAAATGATTTTCATTGCTACTTTATAACTGTAATTTTGCTATTGTTATCAATTGTAAATATCCAATACGCAGGACATCCAGTATGTGATCCCTGTTTGTTGGAGAAAAAGGGTTTGTTGAACCAAAGGGTTTTTTGACTCCCAAAAGGGTCTGGACCCGCAGGTTGAGAACCACTATTCCAGGAAGACACTAGTACAAACTCCTTAATCCTACAGGGGAGAAGGGCTAAAGCCCTTGTAATTCCCTCTCCTTTGCCCTTGAGTCCCATGAAAGGATGCATGCCATTTCCTGCCCAACATGAGACCCTGCTCAACTCGCCAGTGGGACAGAGCAAGCTCTCTTCACTGAGTGAATTAGGAGTAGAGGTCTGTGCTGGCTAGTTTTATGTCAACTTGACACAAGCTAGAGTCAGCTGAGAGGAGGGAGCCTCAAGTGAGAAAATGTCTCCATCAGATCAGGCTGCAGGCAAACTGTAGGGCATTTTATTAATTAGTGATTGATTGATGGGGGAAGGCCCAGCCCATTGGGCGTGGTTCCACCCCAGAGGGGCGTGGTCTTGGGTTCTATAAGAAAGCAGGCTGAGCAAGCCATGAAGAGCAAGCCTGTAAGCAGCACTACTCCGTGGCCTGCTTAGAGGTTCCTGCCCTGTTTGAGTTCCTGTTCTGACTCCCTTCAACAATGAACAGCAACGTGGAAGGGTAAGCCAAATAAACCCTGTACTCCTCAACTTTTTTGGTGATGGTGTTCATCACACGGTACCAGGAGTGTGGAGTATTTGCTGTGACAGACCTGACCATGTGTATTTGGGAAGATTGTAGAGAGACTTTGGAACTCTGAGCTGGAAAAATCATTGAGTCTTCAAATCTTGGTGATCTGTTCTGGGGGAGCTTGGAAAATAGAGTGTTGAGAGAATCGCAAATGATCAAGGCCTGGCTTGTGACGCTCCAGAGGGTTTGGGAGTCATTTAAAGGCTCTCAGGGCTGTTGCCTGGGCTGAATTAAGAACCTGTGGTTGTAGTCAGATGGGGATGAAGAGTTAGCCATGCTTAACCAGAGACCAGCACTGTTGAAGTGAAACCTTTGTGTTATTGGGGCAATTGGTGGTGATTAGCTGGAACCAAGAAATTAGCTGTAATTAATAAAAGACCAGCATCACTGGGGTGAAATTTTCTGGGAAGTGTTTCCTCAGGGTCCACACATAAAAGCTGTGTTCCAGAGGTGGCCAAGGTTGTACCTTGTGCTGGCAACGGAGTTTGGTAATGTAAGAGTCACCCAGGTGGTGCTGGTTGTGAAGGTATGACGGGGTCATGGAGAGCAGCTGAGTCTTGGCACTGTGAGAGGCCAGGAGAGGCCTCTGGTGAAGGTGCAGCCTCAGTAGCAGTTGAAGGCCCTGGACTGAAGTGGTTAGGCAAAGAAGTTGTGTCTTGGCACCATGCAGACAGCCTCTGAGAGCTACTTGTGAAAGCGCAGCCCAGTTGCAGCAGTTTGGAGGAGCCACTACCATGGGATGACTACCAAGAACGGCAGCAGCGATGGGGTAGAGCCAGCCTGATTGACAGGCAAAGACAAGCTGTGTGCGCTGCGGAGGGCAGAGCTGGAGGAGTGACCTGAGGCCTCGGAGGAGCCCAGAGGATAGTGAGTGGATCCCAGACACTGGACGCTGAGTGATTTACACTGTTGGAGTTTGGTTTTGCTTTGTTTTGATTGTTACTATACCTGGTTCTTCCACCTTAAAGGAAGAAAGTATTTAACTTATATTTTACTTAAAGGAGCCCATAGCTGAGAGACATTAGATTTTAAAAAGACTTTAGATTTTAAGAGGCTAGATATTTTGATGAGACTGAATTTTTAAGTGTTTGAATTTTTAAAGGCTGTGGTGTCTTTAAGTCGGCAAACTGCTACGATGTCTTTATTAATATGTGATCTTAAGAATGAACAGGAAAGGAAAAGCCGCAGCTTAACAGTGATGTGTTTGTGTGGCAGGTGGATAGGGGGTCAGTATGCTGGCTAGTTTATGTCAACTTGACACAACTGGTCATTGGAGAGGAGGGAGCCTCCACTGAAAAACAAATGTCTTTATAAGATCGGGCTGTAGGCAAGCTTGCAGGGATTCTTTTTCTTTTCTTTCTTTTTTGCTTGTTTTTTTGTTTTTTTGAGACAGGGTTTCTCTGTGTAGCCCTGGCTGTCCTGAAACTTGCTATGTAGACCAGGCTGGCCTCGAATCCCCAGAGATCTGCCTGCCTCTGCCTCCCTAGTGAGTGCCATGTCCATCTGGTTATAGAGTATTTTCCTAGTGAGTGATTGATGTGGGAGGGTCCAGCCCATTGCAACAATAATAACCATAACTAAGACGTGGTCTGTTTGTGCAGATTTGTTTAAATCCTCCTGCCGGTCTTGGTATATATAGGATGAGTTCACGGGGCACAGCCTGGACAAATGGCCACAGAATAGGCAGACTTGTAGAGGGATGCATTTGCTTGAGACTAGACTGGGGTGACCCATTACTGTGTATGTAACATTAGCTGTGATAGTGTGTATTAGAGGTGGCCTGTATTGAGGAAAGCCAGGTCAGTGCATTGTTTGTATATTTCTAGTTGTCTTTTCTCTACAAGCAAGTTCATTTTGGTGGTTTTTATGCACTTAGTTTGCAAGTAATCACCTAAAGAAGAAAACAACATGGGTGAAAATGGACGTGAAGAAGAGGAAAGCTTACACGGTATTCTTGGGAAGGCATGTAAATTCGTCCATTCACCATGGACATCAGAATGGAGCTTCCTCCAAAACTCAGACGTGGAGCTACCCAGTGACCCTGCTGTGCCACTCAGAGGAATCTAAGCTGGGGACATCCGGACAGTCCTAGTCACTAAAGCACACTATTCCCAATAACCAGTTTGGAGCAGCCTGCTGCCCGTTGATGGCTGGGTGGACAAAGGACATGAAGTGTGTTAATACAGAGGAGTTTCATTCAGTTACAAAGCAGAGCAAAATTGTGTCATTTTCAAGAAAACAGATGGGCCTGGAGGTCATTGTAATAAGCAAAATAAGCCAGAACTAGAAACACAAGCTCCCCAGTTTCTCTCTTGAGTAATCTAGATTTTTAAATAGAAAGAAAAACAAAGAAGATGTGGAAGTAGGGAGTGCTGTCTCACTGAAGACAGGCGGCCAGCCGAAAGGAAGGCGGGGGCGGGAGAGGATGGAGATAATGCAAGCGTGCCATATGCACATATGAAAATGTTGCAATAAAACCCATTAGTTTGTATATTAATACATACTAGTGAAAAAAATGAGTGGAAAAAAGTAATCAGTGAGCCAGGAGTTGATTTATAACTGAAGTCAGTTTCCAGTCAGGTCACTCCACTCCAAATATATATTTCAAAGCTCCGCGTGACGCTCAGAGCCGTAGGGAGAGGAGGCAGCTTACAAAGAGCAGATCTCTGTCGCTTGTGGGTTTGGTGAATGATGCCGTTTGAATGGCCACTTGATGGTGTATTATCCTACAAGTCTTAAGCGTTTCCCAAAGTAAAGGAGGTCTTCAGACGCCCACGTGGCCACTTGCCTTTCATTGCCAGGCCCCTGATATAGTCTGAACTAATCTCCACCGGGCCTTTCCTGGTCCGCGTTTGCTCAGCCTTACACTAACCAGATTCCCAGTTGATTTTTTTTTTTCAAGCGAGTGTTTCTCAGCTGGTGAAGGTTGCTTATAAAGACGGTTGTACATCCTGAGCTCCTGCCGGATATCAAAAGCCAGAATTAGCCATGAGCTTCTACCTCTGTGCTCACCATGAAAATATTAAACAGGATGGAGGCGCGAGGAAAGCACAGGAACACACGCCTTTGTAGCTGTCTTTTTCCACCGGATCCTGTGGCTCTGTCTCCATTTTGTGGAATATTTTTACAAATGTGTTTGTTGACTGTTTTAGAAAGGCAGGTGGACCTGTGGCTTCATCTGTGTTAGCTCCCAGTGGGGCTAGGATTGCCTACCTAATGTACTAACTAGGTGTCGTGAACCCGTCACACCTAGGCAGCAATAGAGGGCCACCAGAACCCGAGGAAACACCCGGAGCCTGGGTGGCTGTGTAAGTGGCTTGTTGACATACTGGGTTTGGTCTTGGAACACGACTGGATCCACTTGGAGAGCTTGCTTTATTGCTGCTGTTGGCGTGCCTTTGTTCTTTACTCTGAACTCTTAAATACTGTCCCAACAAACTGATTTTTTTTTTCACTCTGGCCTGTTGTGACGGCACGAAAGTCAACAGCTGCCTCGTCCTTCCACCCCTTACAAACGGGACTTTTAACCAGAGCCACTTTCTAAACTCGAGGGGGAGGAGAAGGTGGATTTTGCTATAATTACTGCTCCCGGGTCTCCTCCCTCCCAGATGCCTTCTCCTGAAACTGGATTGAATGGTGAATGGGTGACTTCCCAGGTGACTGGGAAGGCAGGCGGGGAGCTGGAGAGAGGAGCCGGAGACAGAAGGTGAGGAGACATTGGGGCTGCTGTGATGACGGAGTCCAGCTCTGTGGAGATTGAAGCAGAGCTGTGGGTCTGAGGCAGAGAGGATGCTGGGACTATGGGTCTTCAGCAAGTCATTCCTTCCCCCATGTGCACATCTTACATGTGCAATGACAAAGCTTTCCTTTAAGTCCCGGGAAAGGACAGCATCAGTTAGGCAGGGGTGGAAGGCCGGGACCTGAGTGTGTATGGAAGAGAACAGGTAAGAGGCAGCCAAACACGGCTGGAGAGAGGTGAGCCCTGCCTTTCTACTGCACTGCCCACGACAATCTGGGCTGTATTAACTAGAATACCAAGAATGCCCCAGCACATAAATATGATTTATGTTGTGGAGGAGGCACTTATTACCCAGATTTGATCATCACATGCATCGGATTATCAAACTGCCCCCCATAAAAATCTACAGATATCGTGTCTCAATAAAACCAAACGACAACAAAACAATGAAGTAAGGTGGCTGTGGTGACACAGCTCTGTAATCTTAGAGCTATGGAAGGGCAGAGGCAGGAGGATTGCTGTGAGTTTAAGGCCAGCCTGTGCTGTTTGGTTCCCTCTGAGATGTTTCCATTGGGAGGAAGGAAGAATGGGGCCCAGGATGGCCATTCTCATGCTCACCCAGAATGCTCTCCATCCTTTGCTTTCTGTGAAGAGTTTTCATGGGAGGTCTTCATCTTTGTGCTTTTCATAGATGGGTTTTCCTACCCATGACTTGAGAGGCTGAGACGCCAAGGAAGATGATGAATTAGTGATACTGATGTCCTGAACAGTGAGCAGTTCATCTCACAGGGCCTGATAATTTTCAACAACGGGGGGAAAGGGTTTGGCCCTCCAAAGACTTGGACTTGCAAGTATAGACTATAGCTTACACCACTTTGGGGGAAATTCAGTGGGTTTTTACTTAGCTTTGTTGCATCCTAACAGGGCTGGCAAGTGCCTGGCAGGTGCTCATGTCAGCTCTAGAGCCAGCCTTATGGTAGGCAATGAGTAAACACACAAGTCTCCCAGCAACACACACCATCCAAGCTAACCAATGGACCGAGGACCTGCCCACCCCACGCAGTGTCCCTCAGCTGTTTGATGAAGACTCTAATAGTGACTTTTATACATTACCCTTTTTCTTTTCTTTTTTTAAAAACATGTAGAGCATAGGTGTGTATACATGTGTGTGTATACATATGTATACATGTGTGTTTGTGCAAGTGTGTGCATGTGTGTGTGATGGCCATAGGTCAATGTCTTATACCTTTCTCAACCCCTTGCTATTTTATCTTCTCTCTCTCTCTCTCTCTCTGAAGCTTGTCGACTGGATAGACTGACTTGCTGGCCAGCAAGCCCTAGGGATCCCCTTGTCACTGGGGGTACAGGTACACTAGGCTTTTACATGGGTGCTGGGGTTCCCAACTCCGGTCCTCAGGCTTGTACGGCAAGTACCTTATCAACTGAGCTATCTCTCCAGCCCTCCATTTTTTTCTATTCATTCTTAAATATGCATGGTTTGCAGACAGGAAGAGGCCCTAGGAAGCGCATGAAGAAAAGAAGGATGCATTTCACGCCAGAATTCCTTATGCACATTTAGGAACTGAGGCCGCTCCATCTCCTTTCCTGTTCTTCCCCGCTAATGCTCAGCTCTTGTCCTGCAACCCTGTCCCCAGACTTACTCCCCATTGGTTTATTCAAAGTGGAGTCATGAATTAGAAGGGGGGGGGCTCCATCCAGGTAACTAATTTTGACCTTGTTTGTTTAGGGGGCACCCGTTGGCCCTGGCGCCCCTGCAAGTGCACGTGTATATCTTTATTCTCTTTGCATGTACCTCTAATTGATCTTGAAAAGAAGGGACAGTTAAAGAAGACGTTAAGGTGAAATGAAGCCATAACCGCAGCTGGAGACTTTTATTAAGTGTGGCAAAGTTTCCTGGGCTGCGCTGAAATTGTTTATTGATTTTGGTATGGCTGGGTGCTCGGGAGTAATCGCCCAGAATGCTGCCGGAGAGAGCCGCTTGTTAGCTGGGCTCAGCATCACCCAGCCCCGCCTTCACTCTGGAGCTTGCCTCCTTAACCTGTAAATAAATACCAGCTTAACTCCTGAGGTGCCTCACCTGGGGCCAGCCTGCTCCCTGGGTACCCAGCCACCCCCAACAGGGCTGCCCCAGGGAGGGAAACGGCATCAGGGCCGATGGTAAACACACATCATTTTCCGTCTTTACTCTTGTTTATTTGCCCCCCAACCTCTGTTCCCCTTAGTAGTAAGGGTCAGAAGTTTGCAGAAACACGGTAAATTGAGGTTATTTCTGTGGTGGTAGCTTTACTCTTTGATCTCTTTTTTTTGTGTGTGCATCTATCAGTTTCTGCGCCATGCTGATGTTTAGGCCTTCTAGTTTCTCTGTTACTGTGACCAATCTTGCCTGGAGTCTCCATAGTGACAGGGTGGTCTGAGGACTGGCCTTCCCTCTGCAGCAGGGACCCCTGTACAGGTCAGCTGAAAGGCTGGGGCGTGGTCAGCTCATGCAACCAGGCCTGTCTGCTCAGGGAACACAAGGGAAGCTGAAGTCTAGAGTCACTGAAGGAACAGGATCAAATAGTGAGAAGGCCTGGAGATTTGGGTCAAATTTGCATCTCCTAAAGAACTGGTTTTACCTGGGGCATCCTATTCCAAAGGCAGACAAAGTTTATGAAGCCTCCTGGGGTCATTCCACTCCTGAAATGGTCTTATTCGAGAATTAGGATTGGTAGAGTTGGGAAGGTAGACATCACTTGTTTGGGTGGATTTTGTCCCATGTTATCCAACAAATTATTAGAGCTGTTATATATTTCTTGAGAGCTTTCCTCTGTTTCTATACACTTTCTCCCAAACCCTCGGGGCTATGTTCCTGTCAACCCCCTTGAAATACATTATGTTGTTTCAAAGTCACAGAGCCACCAGGCTCCAGGAAGCAGGGTCTTAGATGAGCCCTTGGGAATGAGGAGCTATTCAACATGCGCGTTCATGGGGATCACCCTTAAAATCTCCCAGCTGAGAGGCTACTGCAGTGTTGGCTTTCCCAGCCCCTCTGTACTGGCCGATCTCATGCCATGTAGTTACTGTTCTCTCTTAGGATTCAGCCTGTTTCTGCTTTTTCTTCAGACCATGGAGAAATCCCCCTGCCTTCCAGAGAGAATCAGACTGTGTGGGAAGTGGCACATTCTCAGTATTTCCAAGATTCCCACCTTCTCGCTGTACTTCTCATCCACCCAAATGCTATGTCAGCCACCAGCAGTGTCTCCGGGAGAGCTGTCTCCAGGGAAGGAAGCAAAGAAGAAAGGGGACATAGCAGTTGGGTTTTATCCCTAAACCACTACAGACTATAATCTGATGTCTCTTTCTAGGGTCATAACAAAATACTGGAGACCGAGTGATTCAAAGAAGAGAAACTTAGTCACAGGACTGTGGAGGCTGGAGCGTGGTGCAGCTTCTGTCTGTTTGGTATCCTCTGCCCGGTGGAGGTCCTGTCAGAGCAGCTTGCTTCAATCCCTTCCTCTGCTCACACAGCTATGAGGTTTGTTACAGAGGCCCCTTGATGTCCTTATCTAGTCCTAGTTACTTCCCAAAGCTTTCTTAACATTACCAAGATGGAAACTGGGCAGTTAGGTTTTTAACTCATGAATGCAGGGGACCAGCATGGTGAGAACTTTTCAAGCAGGTCTGTGGCCTCAGGAAGGTTGGGCAATGCTGCCCATATCTTGGAAGATCAGGAAGAAGAACTAGGCCACTGCTAGGCTAGTGGCTTGTGGCTTCCATAACCTCCCAAAACAGCAACGCCAAATGTTGGCCAAGTATTCAAGTACATGGACTTGGGGGTTCAGGTTGGGGACATTTCACAATTAAACCACAACACATTTATCATTCTGTATGGGAAAATTTGTATTAGTTTCCTCAGCCAATTGGTAGGGCTTGGTCAAGACTGAGGAGGCAGTCAGTACCACCAAGATGAAATGAAGTCAAGTTAACTCTGCAAGAAATAACTTTAATATGAAGTCTCAGTAGAATAAAAAGATTTCTAAATCTAAGATGATATCTCACTCAGCTTCAAAGACTACTTAAATGGCCAGGCGTGGTGATATACACCTTTAATCCCAACACTTGAGAGTCAGAGGTTGGAGAATCTCTGAGTGTGAGGCCAGCCTGAACAACATAAAGAATTCCAGGCCAGCCAGGACTACACAGAGGGACCCATCTTAAACAAACAAACAATCCACTAACTACTGAACTTGGCTAGAGTGATGGTTTCGCATTTAAGAGCACTGACTACTTTTCCAGGGGACCTAGATTTGGTTCTAAGCACCCACATAGTAGTTCACAACCGATTCCAAGCATCCACACAACTATCAGGAACTCTAGTCCCAGGGGATCTGACACACTCTTCTGACCTCTGTGGGCACAAGTACACATGTGGTACCCAGATTTACATGCAAACTAAGCACTCATACACATAGAATAATTATTTTTTAAAAAAAAAAGACTTACCCGGACCATTATTTTAGTGAAAGAGATTTGGCAGCGGCTAGATCAAATCTGACTTGCCGGGAGAGGCTCAATTTGAATAAATAATGAGAGACTGTTACTAAGTGTAGTCATAATGTCTCCCTTGGAAATAGCATCATCTTGGAAATGTATTTATTTTTACATTAGCAGACTGTATTTAGATCGCAATATCTTTGAATTTGATCCTGGCCAGGTTATCAGCCCTCATAATGAAATCGCCCTTAAAGTGAGGATATGAAGTCAGGGTTCTGTAGGGCATGGCGGGCAACTGTTTACATCAGCCTACATCTGAGGCGGTCCAATCCAAACCATCTTCCTACCACACTCGACTAGCATCATAGTAAGACAGCAGTGGCCAAGCCCAATGGTGAATGGGCACCAGTGTGCTCCAACAAAGCTTGATTGGCTAAAAAACAGCAGTGGATGGATGTGGTTGAAGTGTGCCAAAGTCTGCTGAAGGTGAGTTTTCTGGAAAGCGATCTGACATTTATAAATACAAAATGCTACCACCATCAAAATGGCTCGGTGGGAAAAGGTGCTGCTAAGCCTGAGAACCCGAGTTCAGTCCCCAGGACTTGCATGGTGGGAGGAGAGAACTGACTCTCCTGAGCTCTGACTTCTTCATGTGCGCCGTGCAGTGCGCTTGGCCTCTCCCCACACAATTCAATGCAACTAAATTAAATTATTTTTAGACATGGTAGTGAGTGCATTTACTCTCAGTACCTGGAAGGCAGAGGCAGGTGGATCTCTGAGTGTTTGAGGATAGCCTGGTCTACACAGCAAGTTTCAGGCCAGCCGGGGCTACATAGTGAGGTCGTGTATCAAACAAACAAACAAAACCAGCAACATCAAAAAAACTTTTAATGAACTGTCAACTCTGTCACCAATCATAGAACAGTTGGCAAATACTTAGACATATTTAGCCAACTGATTTGGCCAGGATGAAAAAGGTAACTTCCAAACTCTCCTAAGATTTATCCTGATCGTTGATAAGTCCAAATCCATTCTAGCTTTCTTAATTTTTTTCTTTTCTCCCTAAACTGGTCTATTCATAGTCTTCCCTCTGAGCCCTATCCCTTCCCCCAGTCTCTAATTGGGCATCAGGACAGTGTGGACCTCCATTACTTTCCCAGCCCACACAGAATTTCAAATTCTTCCTAGAACCCCCCAGTCTGTTGCCTCCAGTGGAGAGAGTGATTTCTGACCTCCCCTGACCCTGTCTCGAACAACAATAAAACAGGGATTGGGAGAACCGTGACACAAATCAATAGGTTATCCCAACAGGCTGGCCCTTTGAAGCTGTTTTTTCTGGGACACTTGCAGCAGTAACTAAGATAAATCGCGACTGCCTCCCACTGTCATAGGAGCCCGAGGAGGCTCGGCCAATCACAGTGTGACCTCGCTGGTGGGTTTGGGCTGGAGGAGGACAGGGAAAAGCCATGATTGGGCTATGAAAAGAGGATGGAGGAGGTTCTTGGGCCTTGTTTTCTCCCCATGGCTGTCAGTAAAAGTTTCCCACCAGCTGCTGGCTGCTCTCTAGGCTACTTCTCATTTATTCTCATCCCTTATTTCATGTTCATTAACAAACACTCATTACATCCAGGCCCCCGGAGCCTTCAGAGAACCTGATCCTTAGGAGTTCCTCCAGCATTTCATTTGTCGGGTTCTGAGCGAAATATTGGAAAGCAGCCAGAGCCAATTCTAGGATCCCAGGAGAAGAAAGGGAATGACAGCCCAATGGCTTCCTTCTTCCTGGATGTGCCAGGTGGCTGGAGGTGTAAGGAGAAGATTGAAAGATGGGGCACCTCTACTGTTTCGTTCCTGGACATTGTGCCTCTCCATGGGCAGTGGATGTGTGGATGTGGTAGAGAAGAAGGGTACCAGCAGTGATGGGCAGCTAGCCAATGACAGAGGGGGAGAGAGGGGAGGGGAAGAGAGAGAGGGAGAGAGAGGGAGAGAGAGAACAGTAAAACCAAATCAATCAGTTAATCACATATACAACTAGTATTCCACTTCATATTAATTTCATTTTCCTAGCCATCCCCATGGGGCAGATATGATTGGCCTTCACACAGCTGGGGTGGGGTGGAGATGGCAAAGGAAGCCAGGCAGCCTGGCTCATGGTGATGTGAGTCACAGTGCTACCTCCGCTTACTCACTTTCCTGTCTGTTCTGCTTGCCTGTGAGCTACCAGGACCATGGGCCGGTGTTTTATATTGTAGAATCCAGCATAGATACAGAGAACTGTATAAGGGCAACGAATCTCCAGTACACCCTGTGTCTTCACCACCTAGACATCACCAACCCTGTAGAAGACCTTCCGCAGCCCCTTTCTCAATTCTCACAAATTCACGAATTCATTCCTCATGAATAACAGCCTGTCAGTTAGTTTTGACCATTTCTGAGCTGGACCTCTCCAGGATTCTGAGGGAGAGCCTCCCTCTGCATCGGGCCTCTTGCATCCCACCTTGTGTTTGTGAGCTTCTGGTACACGAGGGTGTGTAGCGGTAAGCATGTGTTCCCATATCGGGAGTGTACCACTGCTGGAACATACAATTCGATTGTATGGACCCTGGGGAGTGTCCTGCATCTCCGGTCCTGTGCACATAGTCTTGAAGGTAAAAGTGGAGTTTCTGGGTCAGAGAGTGTTCCTATATTGTGCTTTGGGTTGAGTCTCCGGAGCACCAGTGCAAGAGGGTCCCTGCTGCTTAGTACCTCGCTAACCCTGGGGACCGTAGGTTTTCATGCAGATCCTGGCAACTTCTTCGGACCCTCATGCATGTCTTCCAGTAGCGATGAGGCCAGCATTTTCATCTTTCTGTCGACTTTAGAATCTCCCTTTTAGGAACGCTCGTGTAAGCCTGCTGCCCTTTTCTCAATTTTGTGTAGAGAAAACTTTAAAATGCTTTTGGAGAGCTTTATGGCAGGGTTCTCCCTCCAGAGGACCAGAATGAATGGACATCACAAGGGGGGGGGGTAATCGTTAGATTGGCTTACATGATGTGGGCTGGGTAGCTCAGCAATGGCTGCCTGCACTCTAGAGAGCCTGTGATTCCCCATAATCGTCTCAGTCCATGAGAGCAGATGCCTCAGCAATCCCAGGCTGGCACTGAAGGCTGGGAGGAGTCTTGGAGAGCAGTGGGGTCTTCAGCTCACGTTGGAAGGCTGATGAAGCTGGTTTCTGACACCAGCAAAGAATCATGGCAGCAGCGGGAGCTGGCGCAATAACCGATGGACACACTCACCCGCAGGAGCAAAGGCAGGTGAAAAGAGCAGACTGGCTCTTTGTGGTAATATTTTGTTTGTGATCTAACAAATGAAGTTTACGTGAAGATCAGAGTGCCAAGGTAGCCACTAGTTAGCCATAGAGACCAGGCAGTGGTGGACACACACCTTTAATCCCAGCACTCAGGAGGCAGAGGCAGGCAGATCTCTGTGAGTTCAAGGTCACCCTAGGCTACACAAGGTTGATGCAGTCTAAAAGAGAAACCGAGTCAGGCAGTGGTGGTTCATGCCTTTAATCCCAGCACTAAGGTGGTAGAGACAGGAAGGGATATGGTTGGACGGAGAGAGGAATATAAGGCAGGAGGAGACAGGCACTCAGGGCATTCAGTCTGAGGATTTGTGGAGACAGGAACCCCATTCAGTCTGAGGACTTTGTAGTGGTAAGAACTAAGTAGTGGCTGGCTGCTCTGCTTCTCTGACCCTTCAGCTTTCACCCCCTCATATCTGACTTGGGTTTTTGTACTTAAGACCAATTAGAATTTGCGTTCCAGCTCTTCTTTCAGAACTCTTTCTATCTGGCAGCAGCCGGAAGGTGGCAGCCACTATGTGTGTGTGTAGGGGGGTGTCTTCCTGCCTCAGTTAGTCTTTCCTGGAAATCCCCCCACAGGTACTCCCCCTGACCCTGCATAACTCTTGGTCAGTTTCGAATCCAGTCAAGTTGACAACCAAGACCACCCATCACGTATGATGGCCTTGAGCAAAGAAAGACCATGGTGGGCAGAGGTGAGCTTGTTTCTTTTTCTGTTCTACAGACTGGATTTGGAGCAAGGTATCCCAAAGTGAGGGGTGGTGGGGCAGGCAGTTTAGGAGTTGTCTGACTTTGCACTTCTTGAAGAGGGCTTAGTTAAAGTGCCCAGAAAGAAGCGAGTCACCAGGGATGGTTTTAAGGAAGAGAAATTGCTAATTAATAAGGGGCACGTAACTTCAAAAGCTGACCTTTGTTTTAAAAAAAAAAGTAGCAAAAATACAGCGATTTTACATTCACCCACATTAATTGAGTGTTCCTTTCGTGTGGAAATCCATATCCACTGATAATCCCAACTGGACCTTTGATTTCAATATATATATATATATATATATATATATATATATCTGACAGAGATTCACTACCTAATCATGTTTATAGCTTAAATTAATATGGAAATCAAACCTGAAACTCTAGACCATTACAAAGACCCTGAGTTTTTACAGAATTTGAACTACTTTTAAAAAAAAAATGCTGTAAATGTGAGCTGCATAATAATAAAAGCTGATCATATTAATTTAATTTAATCTCCATTAAAGATGCCGGGAATGATTTGTTGAGTTTTTCTTTAAAGGAGAGAGACTCTGTTATGGATATACGCCACCCACAGAAACAAGTTTATTGGAATGAAAAATCGTGCTTTCGTTAGATTCTAGTTGATTGCTGGATCCCAACCAGGAATAAAGTCCCATGAGTGTCACTTCAATGGCTCTCTGAACAGTCTTTGTCCAGTCAGCGGCTCACAGCTCCCCACCGGGCTGTAGTGCGGTCTGGATCCTGAGGCCTGAGGGAGAAGAACCTTTTTGTGGTTTTCACTGCTCTTGTTCACACACCACCATATGCTAAACGCTCAGACTGGCTGTGTGGGGCGCCCCCAGTTTGCTGAAGTGGGGGAAGACAGCGGCTCTTCTCTGCCTGGGTGGAATCTGTGGCCTGAGGAGTGAGTGACAGGAGCGCAAAGGTTCGGATGGTGAGATCAGGTTCCAGGGGGCTCATCTGTGGTCTGTGTTGTGCAGGAAAGTAAAGGTCGGAGGGGCACCTAGTTTGGCTGGGGTGGGTCTGGGGAAGGCCCTTCTGAGAAACAGACATTTAGCCTGAGACAAAGAAAGGCATGGACCTTCTGCACCGCACCCCCTTCTGCACCGCACCCCCTTCTGCACTGCACCTTCTTTCTGCACTGCACCCCTTTCTGCACCGCACCCCCGTCTGCACCACACCCCCATCTGCACTGCACCCCCTTTTGCACCACACCCCCTTTCTGAACCGCACTCCTTCTGCACCGCACCCCTCCTTCTGCACCGCATCCCTCGTTCTGCTCCACACCCCTTCTGCACTGCAGTCTCAGTCTCTTTTGTATTTGTATTTTTGTTGTTGTTTTGGATGGGATCTCACTAAGTTACCCCCTCTTCTTCCTATTCTACTCCTATGGGGGTCTTAATTTCCAGGAAAGTGCTCCTGGCAGGTGACACCAGGGGTTTTTTTTGTTTGTTTGTGTGTGTGTGTGTGTGTGTGTGTGTGTTTTTGGCATCCTCAGGCTTGGGGCCAGGAGCCTAATTGTAGGAGAAGCATACATAGTTCTTTCTAGTAGTTTCACAAAAGGCCTCAATTTTATTCCCATTGAACCTGTCACTCCAGCCAAAGGAATGCAGGGTGCTGATTGGACAATGATGGGTCACATGTCTGGAGGAGCATAGGTCAACCACACTTCCACTTCCACTGATAGAAAGAGAAGGAAAAGAAATCCTTTGGATGGACACTAGGGATTCTTCCCGAGGCAAAGGGAAGGCTGACTTGATAGACTGGCAATGGTTCACAGATGGCCTCTATGACGTCTATCCCTCTATCTTTTTAAAAAGTGTGTGTGTCTGTATGTGTGTGTGTGTGTGTGTGTGGTGTGTGTGCACTCATGTGCATGTATGTGTGGAGGCCAGAAGGCAACCTTGATGTCATTCTTGGGACTGCAGTTCACTTCCATGTTGACAAGGTTTCTGTTGAAGCTGCAGGATGAGTACATTTCAGGGTCCTCTGGATTCTGCTGGCCAGCCCGGGATTACCACCCCTTCCCCTCTCCCTCCTTCCCTTCCCCTCTCTCTCCTTCTCTCTCTCTCTCTCTCTCTCTCTCTCTCTCTCTCTCTCTCTCTCTCCTTCTCTCCCTCTTGTAGGTGCTGGGACTTGAACTTAGGTCCTTCTTCTTGTGAGCTCTCTCTCTCTCTCTCTCTCTCTCTCTCTCTCTCTCTCT
>NW_026067957.1:5670209-5803457 GCF_014885135.2 Alexandromys fortis | reverse complement strand
GGTCTTTAACCACAACCAAGAACAAAATTAACTGCAATATTCATATGTAAATTTAGCTCAAATTTAGCTATGGCATTTGCAACCTGTCCTGAGAAGGTATCCTTGTGCTAGCAGGAAGCAACTGACTAAAGAAAATTCAGCAGCATTAGCTGCTGTAGCAGCAACAGCAATGGCTGCCAGTATCATGGGAAGGGTAGATGGGTAGAGGAACAATCCTTGGCACTCGGACCACCGCAGCCAGCTCCTCAGGAAACCCGCAACTCTTCAGTTGACAAGCCAGAATCTCCTCGATCTCTTGGCTCTGTCCTGTCTTCAGGCTTCTGGACAGGGAAATCCACAGCACGCACCAGCCGCTCAGGTACCCATATTGGATTGTCAGCATCCTGCGGGAAAACACAAACAGCCCCTCTTCCCCACACCAGTACGGGATCTGGACCATACCAGGTGTCATCTGATAGATTTTTTCATTTTACATGAGGCATCCCGGAAGAATCTGGCCGCCAATGCCTGTCAGTGGCGGTACGAGGTTGAGCATCCACAGTCAAAAAATTTAAAATGTATAAAATAAGAGATAAATGCTCTCGGGGGGTGGAACCATATTCCCCCTTTTTTGTTTTAACAGTTAAAAGTTCTGTACACAGAGAGCATTTTTTAACAATATTAGTGGCTTGCTCTCGAGATATCTTAAAATGAAATCTTAAGGATCCAGCATATTGTCCTTTACCAGTTAGTTTGTCAAGATTATTCTGGGGGAAGCCTGTTTCAGCATTTTTGACTGCAGTCTTTTTGTAATTTTTCTGCATGTCACCTCTCCATAACAAATAATCTCCCCCTGAAAGACAAGCCCTGCAAAGCTGTATCCAATCATTGGGTATAAGGTTGAGTTTTGCAAAGGATTTCAACAAAGCTACAGTGAAAGGAGCGTGAGCTCCATAATCCACAACTGCTTCTTTTAATTGCTTAATGTCCTTAAAGGCCAGGGGGTTATGCTGCCTGGCTCTCTGTCCCTGCTGATCAATCTTTTTCACAACAGGATAAATCTGTTTCTCAATTTGCTTCTCTCTACTTAGCTTATTTAACCTCTCCCGGATCTCTCCTTAGATTTCTTAGGATTTCTGCCTCTAAGTCTATAGGGGCAGAAGCAGTAGTACCAGGATTTTGTGGAGGAGGTCTCATGGAGACATCTCCGTTTGCTTTCTTGTTTTTCTCTTTCTCTAACTTTTTTTTTATCAGTGCGATCTCCTTTTCTAAATTTTCTTCTTTTTCCATATTCTTATTAACATTACCTGTTTCTAAAACTTTCTGTTCCTCAAAACTCTTAATAGAACTTAGAGATTCTACTTCCTGAATTTCCTCGTGGGCTTTATTTAAACACTCCAATTGTTTTTTGACTCTAACATCATCACTAAGAAGAGCATCTCTGATCAAGCACCATAGTGAAAATATTGCCATGGGGACTTCAAGTGGCCCTTGCTCTTTCAGAGCATCTTGAAGATCAGCCTTTACCTGATCCCAATCAGTAATATTAAAACCTCCTGCATGTAGGAACCAGGGACTAAACTTTAAAACTGTCTTAATGGTCTCTACTGCTGTCTCAACTTTAATACCGGTGCCTCTATTTTCCAAAAGACCTAACAACTGGCCTGTTAACCGGCCCTCCAACACAGGAACAGAATAACTTGCACCCATAACCAATTCACCCTCGCCACACAATTTCTTACCTTGCTGGCCAGTCTTCCCGAGGGCGACCTCTCAGGGATTCCCTACTTCCCGATCTCGCAGATGGGTCTAGTTGCCGAAGATGATCATCTCGCTGGGGCCTCCAATTGTAACACCCGGTTTTGGTGTTACACCCTCGGTACAGTTCGCGCGCAGCTGTACCGAATGCGAGTCCGGGCAAGGGCCTGGAGATTGAACACAAGAGACAGAGACCAGGGTCATTCGATAGGAGATCAAGCGAATGCCGTTTATTCAGACTTGGGGAAGCCCTTTTCTACCTAACTGTAGCACAAAGATCTCTCCGCCCAGGAAGGTGGGAAATTACCATATTAACAATGGAGAAGATTGCCTGCAGCTAAATCACCAGGTGGGGCAGGGATAGCACGGAAACACACAGGAAGCTTAGTTAACTGATAACAAACTGTCCCCACCAATGCACCCCAGAAATAAGGGAGACCAGGGGCCCACATTTTGACATTTACCCTTCTTTAGTACCAGCTCTAGAGGGTTCTGGGAGTGTTATTTATGGAATTCCTTAGCCCTGCTTGACACAATTCCTTAGACCAGAGTCCTCAAAACTGCCCTTCTATTCAAGCAGAGAAATGGTTAGCGACTTCATTTTGCTAAGAGGATGTTAATCCCATTTCTCACCTGGCCCATTGTCAAGGCGTGTGTCTGGAGCTTAATGGAAATACAACATAATATCTTTATTACAAATTCCTACTAAGGAAAATAACCCCTGAGTCTTTCCCAGCCAACTCATAAACATTTGCATTTCTAAAAGTAATTCTCAAGAGAGACGATGGGGCCTTTACAGTTGGATAGTTCCTCTAGCTGTTGCACAGTGCACCGCAGGGTCAAGAGCAGCCTACTTGGCTAGGAGGCTTTTAGCCCATTCTCTACCTGTCTTTGGAGAACGTGTCCTTGGCTTTAACTGAAGTACGCTATGAGAAGCAGCTGTAACTATCCATGACAGCCAACTTATGGCCCTATCTACGCATCCAATGGGGACACAAGAGAATTTTTTGCAATAGAAAAATGTGTGCAACTGAGTTTTTCTCTCCTTTCTAAAAGATGAATCCAGGATTAGAGAGCTTGCAGGCTGAATTCACTGGCAGCACCTGTCTAGCTGCAAGGGAGTCTGGGAAATGTAGTCTCTTGAGTGCCTGAGACAACAGCTCCTCCTCCTCAGCTAGAGAGCCAGAAGCTACAGTTTCAAGTATCCACTGAAGGGCTTGCAACTTACTCCTAGAGGACTGGGCACATGTGCAAGTTGGTGTGCACAGAGAGCAAATGGGCGTGACCATCCATTGTGTGCTGCACCTGCCTCTATGGGTCCTACTGGGGCATTGGTCAGGAGGAAGGATTCTGGGATATAGAGACTGGAGACTGGGCATGGATCTTGCTTCAGGGAATTAAAGTGAGACACAGAAGAGTGAGCTTCTATTCCTACCACTAAGTGCTAGAATATTCTCTTTCTTTCTCTCCCTTCCCAGATACACAGATTTTTTGCTATACAGACCATGCTGGCCTCAAACTCTCACTCTTCTATCCCTAGTTTCCCAAAGGCTGGCATTACACACCCCGGGCACACCTTGCACAGCTGCAGGCATTCTAAAGGGCCATGCCTGTGCCCTGCAACTCCTTGGTGTCTATGGAACCTGCAAGACCATAGCATTGCAGACCACTTCCAGCTGGTCCCAGAAACATCCCTGTGAGCCAGCTGTGACTTCTGCTGGTGGTCAAGCTCTGCTCTAAGGATCTTCCTGTTCTGATCTGCTCCCTGTCCCCGGGGTCTGGGGTGTATATAACACAAGCCCAAAGCTGGTTTCATGGCCTGTGGTGCCAGTACAGCCCTTGCTAGCTGTGCTAGAGGTGATTCCGCACGGGTGCATGTGCAGGAACATGCTCACACGTGTGCATACAGCCATGGGGAAGTTAATAGAGATCTACGGCCCTCATTCCCGTTTGCTTTCATAAATAAATACATTAAATCGGCAAGCTGGATTTATTTCTGGTAACAGCTTGCCGGCAACACCTCTCCCTCTCACATCTCCCCCAGAAGCACCCCTAGCCTCTCCGCCCCACCCCCAGGCACGGCTTTCTCTCTTAAAATTTTATTTTTAATTTGTTGTGATGAATGAGTGGCACCTCTGACAGCCGATTCGCAGAGATTAATAGAAATGACACAATATTTACGTCGGCGCTACGAACAATTATCCCGCCATCTATCTCTGAGATTATCTTCCTGATTGAAAACTACTCATCCGTGTAATCGGAATTATTTGGAATTAGAGGGGAATTTATAGCCCCCTGGAGCCCGCCGTCTCCCCTCGCTTCTGTACCTCGATTTCCGTCATTCTCTTTTCTCTTCTCTGGGCATTTGGCCTTCTCTCCCATCCTAGGGAGGGAGCAGAGTAAATTCAGGGCAGGAATCCTGTCTTCAGGGGCAGTGTGGAAGTATAGGGCCTGGAACCGGAAGTCGTGCTTGACAGGAGAGAGGGTCTCTGTGTTGTTGGACAAATTAGGGGTCAGCCGGGCCAGTCTGAGAGCACAAGATAGATGAGGGTAATTGGAAGGAAGAGGTTCAGGGTGAAGGTGGAGTGGAAAGGTGACTTTGGAAAGCTCATGGCGGAATGTGACAGCAGTCGGAAGTCTAAAGGAGTACGCTAAGTCCCTCAATGGAGTCACATCCCTTGAAGTGCCCAGCTCATCAGCTCAAGCTGTTGGAGCGTTGCCATAGGCTGGGGGTTAGAGACAGAAGGGTCAGTTGCTCACAGAGTCAGGGGTGGAGTTCAGGGTAACAGCACTGTGTCTGCCTATGAATGCCTGTGTTGTGCTCTTCTAGGGCTGAAGGATAAAGCAAGGGAGACAGTGATAGTGTGTGTGTGTGTGTGTGTGTGTGTGTGTGTGTGTGAGAGAGAGAGAGAGAGAGAGAGAGAGAGAGAGAGAGAAACTGTCGACATACTTCAAAACAATATTCTTGGGCTGGTGAGATGGCTCAGTGGATAAAGACACTTGCCACCAAGCTTGATGACCTAGGGTGGATATAGGGATTCATATGAAGAAAGGAGAACAGACCGATTCCTGCAAGTTTGTCCTCTGATCTCTACACAGAGCCCACCTGGGTTCACTCGAGCCTTTTACTCATGGACATCAAATTCCACGACCCCCAGAGAGTCCTCTGGGACTGAGCCTAGAGTATGCTTGAATCATGTTGAACCAGGGTGAACTGTTGGCTTTTACCTTAGACCAAGGCTCAGACTGTGAATTTAAGGTGTGTGATGTTGGCGCTGAAGAGATGGCTTTTCAGTTAAGAGCATTTGCTGCGCTCCCAGGAGGACCCAAGGTCAGATCTGAGTACCCATGTGGGGCTGCTCACAACTGACTGTAACTCCAGTTTCAGGGGGTCCCACATCTGCAACCATGTGGCGGAGTCTTACATAGACATACACACATACTTAAGTTTTTAAATTAAAAGCATATATATCTTAAGTGTGCCCTGGGACAGCGATGCCTCGGGGGATGTGTCTCCCCTGCAGGTGAGTCCACTACACCTAAGGGATGCAGGCTCCGTTCCACCCATCAGAGTCACACGAACCTCCTTGGCTGCTTCTCCATGTAGAAAAAGATGTGGTACCATTAGGGTGTTAGGGGCTGGGAACAGGTAAGAACTGGCTTTGGCAGTGTCCTTGAGACTGGCAAGTCCCTGTGGTCCTCAGGACTGGAGGACCTTGTCTACCACAGAATTATACTCCAGCACTGCCCTACTGACTGGAAATGACAGGAGCTGATCCAGAGTGACCCGTGTGCTCTTTAGATAGTGGGACCCTGCTCCCCAGGAGATAGGGATGACACGAATGTGTCATCAGGGCCTTGTTCCTTCCAATCTTCCTGCCAACTGAAGGGCTTCTTTCAGCCCCTCAGAGGGAGACTGTGGAGCTTCAGAGCTTAGCAAAGGGGCTGCAGGGATGACTCAGTGGGTGAACCCTTGCCATGGAAATGTAAGATCTCAAGTTCAGATCCTCAGAACACAAGCAAAGCTAAACATGGCGGGATACACCAGTGTTTCTACAGTGAGGCGGACAACAGAGACCAGAGAGTCCCCAGAAGCTCACGGGACAGCTAGTCTGCACAGGACATGGAGAGCAAACTTTTAAAGTTACTTTAAAAAAAAAATTTTATCAGAGTCCAGGGCCTATCAGTGAGTAACAAAGGACCTTGTGAATGCCAGTGGTGTATCAGGCTTCCAGACCTTAGCGCAACTGACGCCATGATGGAAATACCATTTAAGCCTTGGAACCCAGCACCCAGGCGGCAGCATCTTACAAAAGGAGGACAAAGACCTAATCCATTGAAGTCTATAGTTCTGCAAAGGTCCCTAAACACACTCACCTTGCCTTTTGTCTCCTTCAGTTCCACTTCTGGCTGTTCTTGCTCACTGAGGTATGTCAACCCAGGGTGCTGTTTTGTGCTTAAAATCTCACCCTGAGAAAGGCTTGGGACCGCACTTGGGTCTGGAATACTCAGTGTAGTTGCTGGCTGGCTAATAAATGTTTCCGTTGGCTTAAACCCATATCTGAGTGGTCTTCTCTTGTAGATATCCCATAACAGTGGTGCTGGGGTCCAGAGGTAGGAAGGATACTTTGTAGGAGGAGCAAGGTTTTGTATAAATTGTAACATCATCTTAGCTGAAAGGGAACATGTGCTGCTACTTGGAAAACCATTTTCTATTTATTGATTTATCTGTTTTTTGTTTATCTTATTTGTTTAGACGAGGTCCCTGAGTCTGGCCTCTACTCACTAATGTAGCTGAGGGAGACTTCATCTCCCTGTCTCCGTTTCCCACCTACTGGGATTGTAAGTGTGCATCGCCACTCCCGGCTCTAACATTTTCGTTTTCAAAGTGGCATTAGACCATCAGATGACTTTTTTCACACACATTAATCTATTTCGGAGAGTGGCGGATGTGCCCACCTTAAGGGTCAGCAGACAAAATGGGTGGGTGGCCTACCGCGTTTCATCAGAGTTAGCTACTGAAGAGGACTTCGGTGCAGAGGGGTCCATGTCCACCACAGCGCCCTGCCCCTTCCCAGGCTGGCTGTGCGTTTGAGCTTGGGCAGAAACGGTTATCTCTGGTCATTTGTCAAGCCTGGTCCACTACTCCAGAGTGAATGGACCAGATGGGAGGCATTCTGTGATGATAGCAAGGACAGCGATGGGGAGGAAGCTCTTCTGTGTTGGGGTGGCTCCCCGTGGGGAGTTTCTGGAACTATTCCAAGGAGAGACAAGGATGTGAGGAGGGGAGACTATTAACTCTCTGCCCTTCTGTAGTCACCTAAGCCCTGAATTAAGGCAGCTCAATGTTAGGAGCACTCGCTGTTCTAGCAGAGGACCAGAGTTGGGGTCCTAGCACTCCGTGACCCACAACTGTCTCTAACTCCAGTTCCAGGGGATACAATACCCTCTTGTGATCTTTGTGGGTGCTGTGTACATATGGTATCCATCCATACGTGCAGAGAGAACACTCATACATATAAAATAATAATAACAAATTTTAAATCTGAAAAGCTGGTTTTAGGAGGAGGTGGCTACGGAATACTGTGTACAGCTGCCCCTTACCAAGGATCCTCTGGATGCCGCTGGGCAAATCTAGAGAGCACCAGGGCTGGGCCCAGGGACAGACCCTGAGCTTTACTTAAAGCATAGGAAAGGGGCCTGCGTTTGTTTGGAGTACTTCATACAGGGGCAGGGGGCACTGGGTGAGACGTGCGCGGTCCCCATCGGGCCTAGAGCAGAGCGGAAGTCATTGCACGGCATCTGGCACAGGCTGAGGGGCTAAATTTTCCCATCCCAGGGCTGCGCTGGGCGCTAAAGGACTATCGGCACTAAACAAGGTGAGGGGGTCTCTTCCTAAGAGGAGCTGTAGGGGTGCACAGAGAGTTCCCGGGGTACTCAGCCTTAATACAGCCAGACAAGCTGGGGAGGCTGCGCTGAAGCAGGGGAAGTCTGCCGGCAGGAAATGACTGCTGGAGAAGAAACAGATGCAATTGAGCAAGACTCCTGGAGGTGGGTTTCCCTGCCTCGGCCCAAACGCAAGTCCCTGTGCTCAGATTAATTAGCGAGGAAATATTTTCCTGTCTGCAGAGAAAGGCTGCTGGATTGCCAGTGGGACTCGAGGGTGGGCAGTCTATCAAACAGCTACTAATTAGGTTACTTCCCACTGCTGTTGACATGCTGGGGACATGTTCCTGGACCAAAATAAAAATGGGAGGAGGGGAGAGGAGCTGAGGCAGAGCTAGAGGAGCAGAGCAGGGTCTTCTCGGTGCCTTTCAGAATGGTTAGCTGGGATTGTGGAGAAGCGGGTCCAAGGCACAAAGCAGGGGGTGGGTGTTCATTGCCGGCTGACGGAGCTGGCTCAGAGCTGCTGTCCGGAGTGTATCTCGCTATTCTCCATACATCTCCATCTCCGGAGAAGACACACATTGATAGGGGCTAGAATCTGGATGATGCTAATACTAACAGCAAGTTTACTGAGTGCCGGTTCTCTTTTGGGAACTCGCTTCCTGGGCTGGCGTGATGGCTCAGCAGGCAAAGTGGTTTGCCATCAAGTCTGAGAGCCAGAGCTCGATCCCCCAGACCCATGTGATAGGAGAGAACCAACTCCTGCCAAGTCGTCCTCCGGTCTCCATTGTCCTCCGTGCCATGTGCAATGCAATAAAGCATAATCGTAATTTTAAAAGGAATCACCTCGCAAAGCACCTCATTCGTTCATTCCCTCAAATGTATGAAAGGTCAGGAAATTGGTGTCTGTTTGCTTCACCTGTCCTCCAAACTATGGGTAAAGCAGTTTAGCCATTTTTTTTTATATATAGATAAAGAAACTGCACATCAGAAATGTTGGTTAGCTTGCCTGTGATGTCACGGCCAAGAAAAAGCTGAGTTTGGAATCCAAGGTCTGCCCGAGCCCAGCCGTACCCGCTCTCTGTTCTGTAGACGGTGTGTACTCACTGATGCTGTGTTATCTTCAGGGACCCAACAGAGGAGACTGGCTGCTGTACTCCAGCTTTCTGCTGACAGCACCGTGCCAGCTTCATCCGGTCAGGTGCTGTTGGTCTAGGAGATGTTGGTCTATGCCTTCTTGACTGGAGACCAGGCAGGTGAATGAGCTGGGGTGGGCGGTGGACCTCCACCCTTCCCTCCCCATGCTTTCTTTGTGGACAGAGGCCACTGAGTGCTCCAGGGTAAGCATCTTTTTTAGGGAATACTAATCTAGTGGTATATTTTTTATTACCCTCAAAATTCTGACAACACCCTTCTTGCTGTTATAAGGGTTCCTTATGGTCCAAGCAGTGTGTGGATCAGTAGGTATTGCTTAAGGGCAAGGACTATGTTTCCTATAGTTTTGTGTTATCTGCTCTTAAACTGTACCAGCGTTCTGGGCAATGAGTGTCTCATGGATGTTTTCAAGATCAGAGTAAGGTTGATTATTATTATTATTATCATTATCATTATTATTACACCTGAGACAGGGTTTCTCTGTGTAGCTTTATAGACCAGGCTGGCTTCAAATTCACAGGTCCACCTGCCTCTGCCTCCTAAGTGTTGGGATTAAAGGCGTGCACCACCACTGGCTTGTAAGACCTCTTGATCTTGTCCAGCCTGCTGCTAAATGTCTTCTTGGTTTTTAATGTTGTCACCAAATACCTCATCGATACTGGCTGTCTAAATATCCACTGCTGAATGCTGAGGAAAGGAGACAGTAGTCCGAGAGCTGTCATCACCCCTGTGTGTGTCCAGGTTTGTCTCCACACAGAATGAGTGGAGCCCACATTCTGGAAGAAGCTGCTTCCGGAAGGTAGAGATGGATATGCGGTGCTGTTCCATGACCTGGGGACCTTAGAAGCCAGGCCCAGGTGTGAGGTCCGGGAATGGTGATGCCAAGGATGCCATTCACCTGAGTGACTGGGAATGAAAGAGTGTCCTGGAAAACCTGCGTGCTCAGAGCAACCCTGCCTGAGCATGGAAGGGTGGGATGACGGAGCAAGTGGGTTACCTAAAAATAGCAGCGCCACGTTCCCGCGGTGAAGGATGGGTCCTCTGTCATGCATCTAGGGATGTTTGCTGCAAGGCTGACCGCCTATGGGAAGGTGGGGGAGAGGTCAAACATCCACCCTGAGACGGACATTTGCAGCCTCTTCCAAGAGCAGCTGAGCAGGTAGGCTGAGAGGAGGAGGGGGCTCTGATTCAGAGGCCTAGCTGCGGCTGTGGGGGGGGGGGTCTGGGGGCTCCCTCTGCTGCACCTGCCTTCTGCAGTGCTTGATGGTGTGTGTGTGTGTACATAGGTGGGTGTGTATCTCTCTCACTAAGAGAACAGATGAAATCCCACCCAGAAGTCACCTAGCCCAGATCCAGGCCCACAGTGGGTGCCTAGCAAATGTCAATCAGAGTCACGTAGGTACAAGGTGAGATCGAGACCAGAGGAAACAGCGGGACCCTATGCAAGGAACCTAGTGTTTTATGAAGAAAAGGGAAGGGTCTTAGTCCTGAAGTTCCAGGTGTAAGTGTGCTCCACCCCCCACTGACACTGACCCCAGGAGACTTACTCTCTGAGTCACAGAGTGCTCCTCTGTGAAGCTAGGAACAGAGAACAGAGTACTAATGGCTGACATCACACTGCACTCCATGCCTAAAACACCTACCGTTTGGCTCGTCATAGAAAAAGGCCCGCTCCTCTAACTTGCCACAGTCCAGACGCGAAATATTCTATCACCCTGAAAATGCTCCTTCCTGCCCTCTGCCCACTCCAGAGCCTTGTTCCCACAGCCACGGCTCTGCCTTGTGCCGTTCTAGCTCAGCTACGCTTCTGGAATTTCCTAAAACGCAGTTTCCGACCACACTCTCTCTGAACTTGATTTAATCCGTTCAGCGTCATGGTTTGGAGCGTCATCCATCGTGTGCGCGCCGGAACCCGGGTCCTTTTGATGGCCCAGTGGCGTGTGCCACGGTTCACTCCTTCACTGGTTGCCGTGCGCTGAGGAGGACTCTAGTCTCAGCTAGTAGAAATAAACTTATTACAAATATTTATATGCGGGGCTTTGGCCCCAACTGTGTTCTCATTTCTCTGCTGTGAATAAAAGAACAGTTGCGTTGCACAGTAAGTGTGTGTGAACTTGAGAGACCAACTGTTTCCAAGATGGCGGATCTCTCTGTCTCCTCACCAACAAAGGGCGTAAGTTTCATGCATTACGGTCATGGGTACTTTTCAGCGCCAGCCTCTCCAGTGGCGAGGGATAGTATTTCACGGTCCTGATGAGCATTTTCCTGATGATGGATAACACACTTCCTTTATGTCCATGTGGGGCAATTGTTTATGTTCTTTCATGGTTTAAATCTTTTGTGTATTTTCAGGTGCATTGTTTGCCTTATTGGGCTGTAAGATTTCTTTATATATTCATGATACACACACACACACACACACACACACACAGAAAGAGAGAGAGAGTGTGTGTTCTCTTCAGCCTGTGGCTTGAATTTTCATTTTTTTTTTTTTAATGATGTCTGCATTTGGTTCTTGTTAACACTGGAACCAATTGCCACAGATTTAATGGCTGAAGACAACACAGATTACATCCCTTACTCCCAGGATACAGCTCTTCAAAGCTTCTAAGAGGAAGCTTGAGGTGTTTTCCAGCCCTGCCCCTCATCAACGTTCCTCTGTCCTGGCAGATCTCCAAAGCCTTGTAGTTTTGCATTTTACCCAGCATTCCTATTTTTTCTCGGCGGAAAGACTAGTCTGATCAAGCTACCCCATCACAGAAAAAAAAAAAAAAAAGGATACAGAGAGGTTCTTTTTCAGTCTCTAGAACTTTCATGTAGGTGCTGGCCCAGGGATGCATACATTTTTGGAACAATTGTAATCAAATATCTGCTATATTTCAGGCGTTGTTCCAGAGCTGGGAACACAGCAACAGGCAATGAGCAAAAATGGCTGCACGCAGTTCGTTATATTTTACTGGAAGAGACAGACAATCAAAAAAGGTTCAGCACAATATATAGAACGTTAAGTAGTGAAAATCACTGAGGGAGTGAAATCAAGAAAGGCGATAGACGTGTGTTGGGGAACGAGCTGTAATTTTATGTAGGACAGCTAAGTGAAATCTCCTGGGAAGGGGGCATACACTATATAAAGACCCGAGTGATGTGGAGTCAGGGAGCCAGTCCTGCAGGTGTATGGGAAAGAGTGTAGCAGGGAAAGGGGGCAGTAAAAGCAAAAGGCACAAGCAGGGACTCGGACAGTGCTGAGGCCAGTGAGGCTAGATCAGGTACAAGATAAGACGTGTACAGAGGAGGAGGGGCTCGGAAGAAGAGTGGGCAGTTTAGGGGTTTCTTCAGAGAGCACAGTGCAGGGGTGACTCTCCTCCCCACCCCGAGCCTCTAAGAGACACGCAGAGAGAAAGACAGCGGTGGGGCAACAAGACTTATTAACTGGCAAGAGTAATCTACGTAGAAAGGCCAGGGTGTCAAAGAAGAACTACGGCTGAGCCAGAGGGATCCCATGTGGGGGAAAGAGGGGCATCAAAGACAGGCTGGAGGTTTGGGCCCCGGGGAACTGGAAGATGGAATATCTATTTACTACAATGAGAAGAGCAGGGCTGAGGAGGCCTGAATGGGGATTGCAGAAGCTCAGCGTTGGAACACACTTGGAAATGTGATCATGAGATTTCCCTCATTCACCAGGGTCCCAGTCCAGAAACCTCACAGATGGGAAGAGCTTCGAAAAGCCTGCACAATAGCTGCATACACCAACCCCGCCCTGAGGCCTTTCACAGCTGCTTAACGGGAGATGCAAATCACTGACCAAATTGCGTCCTTCGAGACTTCCAGGAACTCAGCCTCTACCCTTAGCGAGATCCAAGGCAACCAAGTAAGCAGTCCTGCAGCGTGAGGGAGCCAAGCGCTCTGTGATGTCAGATGTTACCAAGAGACACCTCGCCTGAAGGACTCAATGAGGCGAGCACCGGGATTCCCAGCACAGGATTTTATTTACCCTTCAGCAGAAGCAGCTCCCAGCATTCACAGATGTCTTCCTATCGAGAATCGTGACTTAAAGCAGGACTTTTTACACTCTTTCACCTAATGGAGGCTGGAGAAGTTAAGAGCACTGGCTGCTCTTGGAGAGGACCTAGGTTCAGTTCTTAGCACACACATGGTGACTCACAACCATCTGTAACTGCAGATCCCTCCGCAGCACCAAACGCACGCGGTGCAAGTGCATGCACACACACAGAGACAGGCAACCCTGCATACATAGAATGTGTGTGCTCTTTCCCAATCAAAACCCCTTTATGTTCAAGAATTTTTTATATAATCCCAGGAATGCAAGTGTATAAACAGTCATACTATCAAACATTTATTGATAGCAAATCGTTAAAGCTTTATTTGAAAATAGTTCTTTGAGGACTGTAGAGATGGCTCGGCGGTTAAGAGGAATCGCTGTTTCTGCAGAGGGCCCAGGTTCCGTTCTTAGCACCCACATGGCAGCTCACAACTATCTGTAACTCTAGTTCCTGGAGATCCAATCCTCTGTTCTGCTGTTCTGGACTTCATGGGCACTGAACACACATGGTGCACAGACACACACACAACACACACAGGCAAAAAAAAAAGCCATATACATAAAAAAACTGAAGAAATTAAAAAGAAAATTCTTTGGCATATATATAATTTTACCCTTTATTAAAGAGGAAAACAAGTCTGCAGAGTATTGAAACGGAGGACTTTATTCGTTTCTTTCACAATGAGATAAGTCTGGGATCAGCAAGATGGCTCAGCAGGCAAGGGCGCCTACTGCCAAGCCTGACAACCTGAGTACAATCTCTGGGACTCATATTGTGGAAGTAGAAAAGGGATTCCTGCCAGCTGCCCTTTGGCCTCCACACAATTGCCACGCCACACCCCCAAAATAAACAAATACATAATTTTAAAAGTGTAACAAAATGACCCCTTTGCATAAGTACATAGCACAAAAATGGCAGTGGTATAATTGGAGCTATTTTAGAAATTGTTAGAAAGTCTGTCCTAATCTCAAGCCAAGAACCCTTTAATGAATTTTTATCAAACTCAAATCTGCAGCTCAAATGGCAATTTTAAAACTGAAGAATTCTGCCTGGAGAGGTGGCTCAAATGGCTAAGGGTGTGTGTTCTTGTTCGTTTGTTTGTTTTTTGTTTTCAAGAAAGGATTTCTCTGTATAGTCTGATCTACTCACTCTGTAGACCAGGTTGGCCTCAAACGCAGAGATCTGCCTGCCTCTACCTCTGGAGTGCTGAGAGTAAAGGCGTGCGCCACCACTGGCCAGAGTGAGTACTCTTGCAGAGGACCTGATAAATCACCAGCACACACTTCAGGTGTCTACAACTGTCTGTAGTGCCTGTTATAGAGCATTAAATGCCCTCTTCTGGCCTCCACAAATACTGCACTCCTGTACACAAACCCACCGTCTCTCAAACAACACACACACACACACACACACACACACACACACACTTCGAAAAATACAAATCAGCCAGGTATTGGTAGTGCACACCTTTAATCCTGTCAGAGGGAAGCATGTCTTTGTGAGGTTAAAGCACACTAGGACTGCACAGACCCTGTGTTTAAATAAATAAGTAAATAAATGTTAAATTTAAATAAATGAGATATTTAAATACAATATAATCCAAAGATGTACTAATCTGGTGCATCCTTGCTAGGGAATGATGAAGGGAGAATACTTAAAGTCTTTGTTTAGATTAGTGAGCTCTTATGTTTCTGTAAGGAGGAGAAACGTTGTGTATGCTATAAAAACACTGTAATTCATAACATCTATAGTCCCGGATCTGAGCTGAGATGTCTCAGGCTATCCTTGCTGGCAGTGTGTGGTGCGGCAGCGTGTACAGTGCAAAGCACGCTCGTGTGTGTGTGTGTGTGTGTGTGTGTGTTCAGAACCCAAGGCTGCCATAAAATGTGAAATGCAGCTTGGCCGAACACAGCCAGCAACACCTCGGTTCATCACACATTTGACTTTGGACTAATTCTTTGTTTATTCAGAGACCCTTTTTCTGTGGGTAAATTGTTCCCAGCTCTCAGATTTGGTTACCCGACCCCATGTGGTGGGAGCGACCCATTTTATTTATTTATTTATTTATTTTAATTTATTTATTATGTATATAGTGTTCTGCCTGCATGCGTACTTGCACCCCAGAAGAGGGCACCAGATCTCATTATAGATGGTTGTGAGCCCCCATGTGGTTGCTGGGAATTGAACTCAGGACCTCTGGAAGAGCAGTCAGTGCTCTTAACCATTGAGCCATCTCTCCAGCCAGCGACCCATTTTATTAAACCAGGAAATCCATTCTCACCAAAAGAAATCCCAGACCCCACCAGATCCTTCCACTCTGTGCCCCAGGAAAAGAATGTTTTTGGAGCATTTGTGCCCCCCACCCCAGAGATGTCATAACCAGTCCATCACAAGCAGACCTCAACATGGCGCCCTAATACAGCTGCTTTATTTAGAAACACAAGCAAAGGGGGAGAGAAAACACAGAGATCAGGAGGTGGAAGGGGAGGTGTGAAAGAAGTGATGAACCATGACCTGGCCACCTCGGGGATGTATGATGTTGTAGAGGGACTTTAGACCCTTGTCTTTGGCCGTAGGAGCCTGATGTAAACCTCAACCCTGCTAAACAACATCTGGGCACTCCCGGGGGTGAACATTGATTCCATTCATGAGGCTACATTCCTGCATGGCCAAAGCCTCCATAAGCCCTGAGTGGCAGGCAGTCAGGTCTCAACCCAGCGGGGCCCCTGTAAGACAGTGGGTAGAACTTACCCCAACACTTCAGAAGAGGACCAAGATTCGCCCTCACTAGCTGAGGGTAGCCAATGAGGCACTCTCTTGATAGCCCTGACTCTGGGCAGAGCTTCCAGTAGAGAGAAATAGGCAGAAGGGAAGAAAGATCACAGGTTCCTGGGGCTATAACGGGGCCACCTCAGAAGCAGGTAGCCCCAGGCAGGTGGAGGCCAAGACAGGGTATTCGAGTGCCTCTTACACACACCTTAACAGGATGCGTTCACTGGAAGCACCCACTCCTTTCTTTTTTACTTTTTTCTTTTCTTTTCTTTTTGGTTTTTTTTTGTTTTTTTTTTTGTTTTGTTTTGTTTTTTGTTTTTTGAAGCAGAGTTTCTCTGTGTAGCACTGACTGTTCTGGAACTAGCTCTGCAGACCAGACTGGCCTTGAACTCACAGAGATCCACCTGCCTCTGCCTTCCGAATGCTGGAATTGAAGGTGTGCACTGTCATACCCAGCATAGGAGCCTCCATTTCTAACACGAGAGTGAATGTTCATAGGACTGACCTACCAACAAGTCCACTTCTGACATTACCATGTGACTGAGCCCCGTGTGGCTGACTGAGCAAGTCAGAGAGGACCTCCCACTCGCTAAGGCCTCGCCCTCTGCTGTGTGTTCTCACAGAAACGCTATGCCTTACTGCTGTGATTAACACCACGACCAGAAGAAACCTGGAGAGGAAAGGGTTCACTTCATCTTACACTCCCAGATAAGAGTCCTTCAGAGGGAAGTCTGGACGGGAACTCAATCAGGGCAGGAACCTGGATGCAGGAACTGAAGCCAAAGCCATGGTAGAAGGTTTGCCCTCGTGGCTGCCTCAGCCTTATGCCTTACAGCACTCAAGACTACTTGCCCAGGAATGGCACCACCCACAGAGAGCTCTGCCCTCCCACATCAATCATCAATCAAGGAGACATACCACAGGCTTGCCCACAGCACAGACCAATCTCGTGGGGACATTTTCTCCACTGAGGTTCCCTTGCCCCAAATGACTAGCTTGTGTCTGGTTGGTGTAACACTACACAGAACACACTAGTAGCTGCTAGCTTTTACCCAACCCTCATTTGTGTGCACATGCTCTCTCTCTCTCTCTCTCTCTCTCTCTCTCTCTCTCTCTCTCTCTCTCTCTCTCTCTCTCTCACACACACACACACACACACAGAGGAAGTTTAAGGCACAGGGTACACGCTAGCATGTGGCTGTTTGGACTATCTGTTGGAGGTAGCCATGAAGCTGAGCTCTCGATGACATAAGTCAAGGAGTCACTGCAGGACAGTTTAGACACAGGGACATTGCTTTTGTTACTTACTGCCCTTTCCCTCTTCTCTGGACCTCGGGACCTTTCCGGTTTGTCAGCTGGAAAACGACACCCATCTGTGTGTATAACAATCTATAAGCCTTTGATGGCCGGCTTGAAGACATCACCACCTCATAACCCCTTTCCAAGTCACAGTAGACTCTTCTGACCACCCCAGGCACTCAGCCGTCCATGATTGTCCCTTGCTATGTTTTGACTTGTAATGTATCTATCTTCTTCAGAACAGTGATGGCGGTTGTTCACCTCTGGATCTCCCTTCCTTTGTCTACCACCTGGCTGGTGTCTAATAAGCTCTCGCAGAGTGAATGGCGCTGTTGGACTGGACGAGGACGGGGTGGGGATAATGGTCAGGGTCAGCTCTTGCCCCATCACTTTCTACCAAGCCCTTCCACATGAAATCCTCCTTGGAGTTTGAGGAAGGGGAATTTTAGTGTCTGAAATAGATAGACATCCTCCCACCTGCTGGACTCAAAGGCAGTCTTCAGGGCTGTATTACAGGGCGGGGAGGCCTCTGCCCTGTCCCAGGGTTTAATGTGTAACTCGTCACCTTCCTGAATGTCAGTTTCTTTTATTTGCCTAAAACATTCTCACCTTGCTCTGTTTCCTTGACTACAGTTTGTCATTCCCAGCACCATAACCTGCCACAGCCACCACTGTCACTTGCCACTGGAGTCTAACCCAGAAGTCTCAAGCCCACCAGGTATACCTGGGCACCCCCATCTGGGGTCCCCCCCTGTGTGGGAAACCTCTAGGCCAGAGCCTTGCTCATCAGAAGTGTTTGTGGGAGTCAAACAAAGGCTGCTCCTCTTCCTGCTGAGGCCCTCTGCTGGGATTCAATTTCCCTCTTTCTCTTACCTCCAAGCCCCGACTTCTTCCCAGCCCACTCCCTCCTCCCTTTCCTTCCTCCTACAGATGTTTACAGAGGACCTTGCATGCAGAAGGCGTGGGAAGAAACCATGGGGAGCAGAATGGTCACTTTCATGGAGATGACCTTACACTGGAAATGCATCAGCAACTCAACGAGGTGACCTCATACTGTGGGAGATGCTGTGGGGGAAGTGAGCAGAGGTCCCCACGGAGAAGAGGAGAGGGGTGGGCTCCAGGAGGACAGTCGGCGGAGGAGATGTCAGAAGAGCTGGCAGGGGCAGGATAAGTGCTACTGGAGTCTGTGTGTCTGTGTGTCTGTGTGTCTGTGTGCCTGTGTGCACACACCTGCGTGCACATACATAAGGTAAGTACTGCACCTTATCCTCAATCCGCTCCCACCATATTCACTGCAGCAAGGTCTCTCAGTCAAACTCAGAGTTCCCCAGTATGGCTGGTGTCACTAGCCAGCTTGCTCAAGGGACCCCCTCCCACTGCCTTCTGAGGCTGGAATTACAGGTGAGCCCACCTGATGTTACCGATGTCTTAACCACGAAGAACAGAATCTAAAGCCCATTTCTATGAATGAAATATTTTTGCTCCTCTCTCAGAATGAATGGAAGTAACAAATTGAATGTTTGTGCCCCTGTTGTCGAAGTGCCAACTGAGGATGGACTAGAGACAGGAGGCAGATGCTACTGCCCTGTGCAAGGAGTTCCTGGAGCGCCACTGGGGCAAGTACCACTGGACTTTGCCTGTGCTATGGGTATCCCAGGAACTGGTGGAGCCAAGGAGACAGGATGCTGATGGTGCCCTGCTGGCCCTGGCTGCGGCTGCTGTGTGAAACTGATCCAATCTTTGCTCCTTGCATCAGATGACATCATGGAGTCTTCTGTCACTTGTTGGGGGCAGAGCTGCTGGTGTCAGAAGCCAGGCATAGGTCTAGAGGCCATCTGTGATGTTCTGCTTCTGGAGGCCTGGCCTGTATGGACTGCTTGCTGAAGCCACACTGCGGGAGCTCCCTGCTCCCTGCACCTGATGGAGCGCTTCCTGCTGAGTTCCCAGCCAACTGAGATCCGCAGACTCTGGATGGGCTCATCACTATGCTCCCTGGTCACGTGGGTCTGGGAAGACACACTGCAGAGGTGCACAGCTATTGTCAAGTACACGACAGCTCCAGACTCCTTCCGGCTGCCATGCTCATAGCAGGCATGGGTGGGGACAGGGAGCAGCCAGTGCCAGGAGGGTCCTGCTGGAGATGGGCTCTCTCAGATCTGGATGATTACATTGATCTTCTTGGGGACCCAGTGCTGGCACTGACATCTGGGACAGCAAACGCAGCCTGATAATAGATGGGTACCTGCAATGGGCACCATACAGCACCAGCAGATATTACAGGACTATGGGTAGAAGGGCCCGGAGAGGGTGGCACAGACACCGACCTGCCAGCTATGTTCTTGAAGTACGAGAAAGATAGTGGCAGCCATCACAAGGGTCTCACCCAGCAGTATGCTGTCCCTGCCCCCTGTCCTCTTCTTGGAGTTAGAAAATAAAAAGTCTACAAGTAGAGAAAATGACCAAGAGATTGCAAAGGGCAGGAAAGAGAGATCTCAGTAAACAATTATGTAACACCCCACAAAATGTCTAGTTAATGGCACAACACTACCATATCTTTGTTTGGGCATCAGTGGATGAAACCCTGGATTCAATCTCCAACATAAGCAGACACAGTGCCTCGTGTCTATCACTCTAGTACTCAGGAGGTGGAGGCAGGAAGGTCATAACTTCAAGGTCACCTCTGCTCCACATTGAATTCGAGGCCAGTTGAGGACCATGAGACTCTGCCTTACAGTTGCTGATGGTGGTGTTGACAAAGACAGCACAAACATTCTGTATTTGATATTCTTATCCAGTCAGACATTTCATTCAGTAATTTAAAGCTTTTAATCCACACACTGTAGCTCATGTGAAGGACGAATCACCACTTGGAACTCACCCTACACACGGTTCCCGAGTCCTTGTCTTATGGACACCTTTGACTGCTTTACGACAGACTTTCACTCATCCTTCAAGACCCAACTTAAAGATCATTGCCTCGGTGAAGCTTTCCCTGTTTCTCCCCGGAGAGTTTTCCCTTGGTCTATAATTGTGCTTGTTGAGAACAGTGTGTGTGTGTGTGTGTGTGTGTGTGTGTGTGTGTGGTAGTGTGTGTATGGTATATTATGTGTGCTACATGCATCTGTGTACATGCATGGCAGCCAGAGGAAGATGATATGTGTCCTGCTCTATCACCCTCCTTGTTCCCCTGAGATTGTCTCTGCCCTTCACTGGTATCAGAAGCCACACTCGCGGCCACAACTGGCTTTCATGTGGTTGCTGGGGATTCGAACTCAGGTCCTCATGCTTGTGCAGCAAGTGCCCTTATCATCCTACTGTCTCCCTGGTACTCTGTGAGTGTGCTTCTAAGAAGCGCTAACACACTCACTACACTGCTTGTCTGTCTACCTTCTGTTAGTCTGCAGATCCTCTCAACCCTTGAATCTTGTTTGTGCCTTTGTCCTTGGCTTCTGGCAGAGAGCAGCACATAGTGGGACATAGTGGTTCTTCAGCGACAATTCTCTAGGCCTGTCAGATGCGTGAATGAATGCCTAACCTTCAAACAGCAAGCTTTCCAGAGAATTAAGGGGAGATATTTGTATACAAGGATATGCTAATTAAATTAGCTTTATTTATTCATTCACACAGACGCAGCAAGAGCCTCATTTGGCTGCTATTAGCATTCACTGTGATTTACTGGAAGGGCTGGGGATCTGAGAAGGTATCTCTTGGCTTTCCCCATGGGCTCCCTGCTTGCCTGAATTAGCAAGACTGGACTCTGGGAGGACCTGCAGGCTGGTATGGCCTTTAATCACCCCTGAATCTATGAGGAGTCCAAACACCTGGCCATCCCTGGGGAAAGTTGATGGAATCTATTGAACAGCATCAGCCAACAGAAAGGCTTGGGGCAGCCTTTTGCTGAGGGGACACCAAATCACATCTCTCTATCGGACATAGGACTGGAAGTCCCAGCCAGAGCAATTAACAAGCGAATGAGATTAAAAAAAAAAAAATCAGGGGCTGGAGAGATGGCTCAGAGGTTAAGAGCACTGACTGCTCTTCCAGAGGTCCTGAGTTCAATTCCCAGCAACCACATGATGGCTCACAACCANGGGCTGGAGAGATGGCTCAGAGGTTAAGAGCACTGACTGCTCTTCCAGAGGTCATGAGTTCAATTCCCAGCAACCACATGATGGCTCACAACCATCTGTAATGAGATCTGGTGCCCTCTTCTGGTGTGTGTGAAGCAGAATGTTGTATACATAATAAATAAATAAATTAAAATTAAAAAATGTTTAAAAAAATCAAAATCAGAGCAGAAGAGTAAGGTGGGCTGTTTACAGGTGACACGGTCTTCCCCGTGGAACCCTCTGATCCTCATGTTTGTAGCAACCAATATGGTAAAGTTGTGGGACATGACCAAGGCTAGATAGTGGGATCCTGTCTCAAAACAAAACAACAAATTCAGATGAAATCACGAAAGAGTGCTAGAGGCTCGGCCTTCCTGACTGTAAGGCTTAAGGAAGGTAACACAGGGCGTTTGTGGTGTTACGAGAAACACAGAGCAATGACACGGGCTGGGGAGCTCAGAGCAGACCGTTCAGCTATCCCCTTGGCAATAAAATCATGTATATAGAGACCTGTGGTCCGTGATAGAGTGCCAAGAACATGCAAGAGAGGAAGGATGCTCTCTGCAGCAAATGGCCTTGGGAAAGTAGATCTTCACACGCAAAAATAGTGAAACTGGACTTTATGCCATACACAAGAACGAACTTAAATGAATCCAGTGGATACACTAACCTGGAAGTGTAAAAGTCCTAGAAAATAACAGTAGGGAAAGCCTGGGTCTGGATTTGACCCAAAAAAGACCAGCTACAGAAGCAAAATGAGACCAACAGGCTGGCTCCAAGTCGGTACCTGTGTGGCAAAGGAACCAGCAGGAAGGGAGGGCAGCCGAGAGTGTGGAGGGAGTGTTAGCAAAACGGGGAGCTGCTAGACACGAGACTGGTGACAAACACGCATGACGAATTCCCAGAACTCCGAAGCCAAGACTGAACAGCCTGATGCAAACTAAGTTAGGGCCGGGAGCTGGCTTGGCTGGTACAGTGCTTGCTGCGGGAGCGTGCGGACCTGAGTGTGGATTTCCAGAACCACGTAAAAGGCAGGTGTGGCGCGTGACTGTAATCCCAGCAGAGATGGAGGATCCCTAGGGTTTTATGGCCAGGCAGACCAGCCAAATCCGTGAGCTTCAGTTGGAGAGTGACTGAGGAAGACATTGCTGGTGACCTCTGGCCTGCGCATGCGCGCTCAGTCACATCCTGGTATTCTTCCCCATACAAACTATAAGACAGTTGATGGCACAGCCTGTAGTGCCAGCACTAAGGAAACTGAAGCAGGAGGAGCCTGAGTTCAAGGCTAACCTGGACCATATAGTGAAACCCTATCTCAAAAATAAAAAGGGATAAGAGGTGAAGGCCTTAAGAGGAGATTTCTCCGGGCAATATACACATATAACCAATGGGTGTATGAGAGGCGCTGGGCACCATCAGAGAAATGCGAACCAGAGCTGCAGTGGGCCATTATCTCACGTTTGTGAGGGTGGTAACTGCTGAAACAAATAGCAACAAAAACAAAAAATAACAAGAGCTGATGAGCATGTGGATAAATTAGAACTGTTGTGTGTTACGGTTAAGAGTGAAAAACGATGCCACTGTGAAAAATACAATGCTTCCTTAAAGCTAAAAAGAGAATTACCACACGTTGTAACAATCCTGTGTCTGGAGATGGTGTGTATGTGTGTGTGTGCGTGCACACATGTGTGTGTGTAACAACAATCATATTTGGATATATATGCATACATACACTTATGTATACACACACATATATATCAGAGTCCCAAAAAGATACATACACCTTATTGTAGTATAATTTATATTAACAAGACTACAAGAACAATCTCAATCCTTTCATCAACAGACGAAAGGATTATGAAAATGTAACACACACACACTGAAGAGGCGATCCTGCCATATGTAACACCATGGAAGAATCTGGAAGACACTATAGTAAGTGACATTGCTACTGGTGGAAGGACAAACTTCGCATGACCCTACTAAGAGCATGCGTCCGAAGTCAAATCCATGGAAACAATAGAATGCTACTTGCCAGGGGCTGGGGGTGGAGAATTGCTGTTTAGTGAATGATAAAAGTTTCATTTTTGCAGGTAGATCATGTTCTAGAATGTTCTGCCGTGCAGCTCTAGACTGTAGTTAGCAATGCTGCTTGTGCAGAGACAACTGGTGAGAACATGGACTCCACACTGTGTTCTTGTCATCACAGAAGCTCCAACATGACATCCTGGCTGCGTGTATAGAAACAGTTTGGCAGAGACTTAGGCCAGAGTGACCACCAAGAAGACTGTCCACATAATCCAAGTAATAGCTTGGATTAAACCCAGAGCAAGGCCTGGGTCTGAGAGCCTGGGTTCACGTTGGATGTCTCTCACTGGTCGGCCTTGATGGCTAGTGAGACGGTTAAGGTTAGTCAGAGCGAGAAGATGAAGTGCAAACAACTTGGAGGCTTGTGTTGAGAGATGGAGTAGATGGTGACCTCTTGGTGATGGGGAGCCCAGGGAAGAGTGTGTCGTACGTCGTGGAAGGAGAACACAGGTGTGGGTTCCGGCGCATTGAGTCGGACGCAGGAACTTGGCTCCCAGTCTGATGACACAGAGGAAGACACCGAGCTCTGAAGGTCCAGGGGATGGGATGGTGTAGCAGAGAAAAGGAGCTGAGGAGGAGGCAGGCCCCCGCAGGAGGCAGCGTGCTTTGTTCTGATTTCACAGAGGAGACTTTCCAGTGTTTGATGTGCTCAGCGGAAGGAGCCTTGGGAGGATTGATGAGGGGCGAGAGGGGAGGAGAGTCCTGGCGGGGCGAGGAGCCGGGCCCAGATGGTGCTGCTAGCTGGGGGCAGGCAGAAGAGCAGTAATTAATCTGAGATAGGAGAAGAGGGTCACCATTAATCTTGCTTCCCCAAAAGGCTCACGCCCCCCCCCGTTTCTTTTTGGATATGGAAAATCCATATTCCTAAGATTCCTGACAATTTTTACTTCTAAGGTCCGACTCTTCGCAGAGAGTCTCAATGTGCTGAGCGCTCTCCTTTGCTTGAGAGTCTTAGTGGGCTGTCAGCTTCCTTCTGCAGAGAATGATCACATGACCCTGGCTGAGCCAATTAGCGTCTTTCCAGGGCCTTTGGCCTCTGGGCAGAGCAAGCAGGGTTAAGCAGTTGAGGGTTCATCCCTTCACCCTGTGTCTGAATCACAAAGCATTTACCTACAAGATTCTGTTTTCGAAGCCGAGACTGCCCAGGTCATTTCAATCCTTATGTCCAGCTAGCCACAGCCAGTTTCTGCTGGTTTTGACTGAAGTAAATGAATGATCACTAGGACATGTTTTACAGTAACAGAATATGCCAGAACTGCAGAGGTGACTTCAGTCTTCCCATTTCACAGAGCGGGCTGGGGACCCTGCCTCTCCCCCCTCTGTTTACAAGAGAACAGGATTCAAGGCTTGAGCTTGGGCTCCCCCGCCCCCCATTCTCTACCCTTCTCTCTTGCTTCCCCTCCTCCATCTGTATGCTAGACCCTATTCTGGAGAATAGGTCGGGGGCCTTAACTGTCCCCTCTGGATTCCACTCAACACCAAGAAATCTCTCAGAAGTCACTGGACTCTAAGGTCTTGCTCAACTCACCAAAACAGAAGATACAAATTTCTGGAAATGACCCGAGGGCCCGGAGATAACACGCAAGACTCACCCAGCCCACCAAGTCGGTATTCTTGTCTCTTCCCCCTTCCATCTGTGTGCATGTAGAAGCCCTTCTCCTTTAATTAAAATAGCATCACATAGCTGAATCTCCTTTTGGGTAGAGGCTAAAGTAGAGATGGATAACCGGCAACATCGGAACAGACCTTCTTGACTCTACAGTTTTGGGCAAGCCATTTAGGTAGTTACTCTGATGTGGTGGCCTCCTGGCTTATGAGTCCGAGAAAAGAATCTCTTTATCAGCTCATCAAGGTAAGATAAAATAAGACAGTATAGGTCAGGCAACTCCCAGAAAGGAGGCTGAGACACAAAAGATCTCAAGGCTTGATAGCCATCAGTTCCACACCTGTTGTGTCCTTGTAACCTGAGCCAGTGGACCCTTGAAGCCAGCACATGCTCAACAACCTGGCATAGGGTGAGCAGCTTGGGTTGAGAAGCACTGTGGTTGGTGGGGGTGGGGTTGTGGTTAGGATCCTAAGGGCAGAGATTAGACAGGGATGATGCCCCCACCTGAGCTTGATGTGGAGAATAGCTAGAAGTCTGGTAAAGGATGAAGGAGCGTGGAGCTGGGGTCGCAGCCAATGGGGTTAGCTTGCCTGTAGGTTGTTGATTGACTACTAGACAGCAGAGGAGTCTTCGGCGTTGATGTGATGGAAGAAGCTGGGGGAGGAATTCTTGTCCGAAGCTTCCCATGCACTGATTTTGCCACGAGTTGCATTTCGTCCCTTGACTTTATGATCTGGAGATTTTTCCTTCCGCTAAGAAGACCATGGAATTCCAGTGGATGATAGGTGTGCCAAACTGCTAGACCTGGTGAGTGCCCTGAAAAATGGGACCCCTGGTCACGTGACAACACTGGTCCCAGAGTGGGCATCTGCATGGACCCTTTCTCAGAATACCCTTTAGAAAGGCCTCCACTGCCCTTCCCAATTCCTCTCCCAAGCGTGCTGTGACCCAGCGCGGAGCCTTTTGACCCCTGCCCATAATGCCGTGCTACCCCAAGCTATCTGGAACAATGCCTGGAAAGGAAGAGGCCAGCATCCTCCTCCCACCCCCAGGGAACCTTGTCCTTGTGTTTAAAGCCCGTGTGCCCACTGTGGCCACTCCTGGTCTCCCATGTCCCAGCAGGGGATGATTAATGGCGTAGCTGCATCACTGTGTTGTATTTAAGTCTGTCCCCAAGCAGATAGATTGTCTCTGCAGATAAAGTGCTCCTGGGCCCTCCCTGGGCTGTGGCTCCTGGCCCACTCCTTCCTCTGGGCTGGCAGCCTGCTACCGGGACCTCTGAAAGGTAAATGAATTGATAAGGCGGCGGGGGCAGGGAACAGGCTGTATCTTCAATGGCTCTTGTAAACAGTGTAAAGTCACCTTGATGTGCCAGGACTAATGACGCTGGAGCTGGGTGGGCGCAGAGCCAGTATAGGGCCCCCGCATCCCCAAGGCAGAAGGAGCCACCGCAGGAGGGGGTGCATTTCCCTCTGCCTTCCTCTCCCTCCAGTGACACACTCTCGGCTCTGTCTCCCAGAGCTCCGCTTCACTGTCTGTACTCTCAAGTGACATTGTGTGTCCAACCTGTCCCCTCAATGACAATGAAATCCTCACTTCTGGTGCTTTTGGCTGTGACCTTTTTAGGAAATGAAGTCTTTGAGAAATCACATTAAGATGAAGTCCTATGACCAGTGTCTTTACAGAAAGGAGCAATTTAGACACAGTGACAGAGAGGCAAACACAGATGCCTTTACAAGTCAAGGGCACCGAAGATGGCCAACAAGCCTCTAAAATTCAGGGAGGTCACAGAACAGGTACCTCACAGCCTCAGAAGGAGGTAACCCTGCGTTGATCTTGGAATTCTAGAACACGTCAGTAAATTCCTACTGTTCTACGCCACATAGTTCGGGACATTTTATTATCCAGCCTTTGAAAATCAATTCAGAGCAGTAATTCTCCCTACAGGCATATGAGGGGCAAGCAACAAAGAGTGTGCCAAGACACAGCCATGATAGACCAGGAGTTCAGTTATTGAATATTAAGTCTGGGAGGCTCACCCCAGACATAGTTAAGAACTGGGGTGGCAGGAGATAGCCAGCCAGAGAAATCACCCAAAACACATGGCTGCAACAGGGCCATGGCCACATGGCCTGGGCTTGGGAGTTTAGGAGGATGCCCACACGCTGTACAATTCTTTGCCTAGGAAACTCTCATACTGGGGAATCCACAGAAACAGAGAGAAGACCATCTTACCAGAGGCTGAGTTCTCAAAATATATTTGTTAAAGAGAAATAGATTTCTTTTACTTAGCCATACAAATGGCGGTATTTCACTGGGATGACCCTTGCAGACTAATGTGGGGGGGGGGATGGGGATGGAGGCAGCTGTCTAATATGGAGGCTTCTTTGGGGTTCTGTGAATGTTCTAGAAATAGATATGTAGTGGTGCTTATCGTGCGATGTGCGGATGAACTTACCACGCTCAAGTGTACGCTTCAAGATGGTGCTCTTCTTATGTGAAAGTGTATTGCACACTAAAAGCAAACCCCTCAAGGGAGGGCGCTCTCAATGAGACCTCAGGAGCCTCTTCTGAAGGAGAAGAAGCCTTCCCTCTCCCGGGGCACGGCAGGCGACTGGATTGCGGTTGCTATCTGTGTTTTGTCTTCGTGGGGGGGGGGGGGTGTCAGAGAGTGCCTGTGCACAGAGGTCATGTGAAGGTAGAGGAAGCCTTGCGTGTGTTCTCAGGCATCCTTACCTTTTGTGGAAGGCAGGATCTCTCACTGACCTGGGACATGGCCGCATGAGATACAATGACTGAGCTGCTTCCAAGGTTCCACTTGTCCCTGTCCCTTGTCTGTCACTGGGATTATAACTGTGTCACCACATCTGGCTTTTCACGTGGGTTCTGGGGATCTAAACTCAGGTCTTCGTGTCTGCAAAGCCAGTCCTGTATCAACCGAGCCACATTCCCAGCCACTTGAATTGCCTGAATTTTATATATATATATATATATTCATTCATTTATTTATTTATTAGGGGGAGCTACAGCATGTGTGTAGAGGTCAGAGGACAACTGTGTGGGAGTCGATTCTCTTCTTCAACCATGTGGGTCTGGGGACCGAATTCAGGTCATCAGGCTTGGAGACAGGCACACGTATCTGCTAAGCCATCTCTTTGACACCAGCATCACCTGTTTTAAAGCAATGCTGTGACTTTTGGATGGGAAGTTCAAGGAGGTGGAGGATCCTCAACTCTTCAGGGATCCTAGGACACTCAGAGTGGAGTACTTCTGGATAAAAGGATGGGTGTTGGGGAGGGGTGGAGGTGTACCGAGCCTGGCTGTTGCGGTGGCAGGAGAAGTCGCAGAGAATGATTCAGGGTCTTTGGGGCCTTTTTGCTTTTCTTTTCCCCTGCCTTTGGGTGGATAGACTAAAATCCTAAAAGTCTTCAGTCTTCTCTTCCTGACCTCTGACCTCTGGTCAGGGGCTATGTGGGCCAGAGCACTTGCCATCAGCCTGTCACACCAATGCTTTTGGAAAGAACTGAAGAAAGGAGGAGGGAGGCCATGAGGATGGGCAGGGGCCTGATCCAGAAAGAATACAGGGATGCACTGGGTGATGTGGACACCCTGGGTATTTATACAGGACACTCCGTGCTCCAGACACTGTCCAACACATCTTCTTGGACTGAGTCATTTTATTCTCACGATAGTTTTGTGAGTTCGACATTTGGGGTTTCCAGTTGCAAATAAGGAAAGCAAAGGCTCGGAGAAATAAGGGGACATGACTTGAGTTTCCTGGTAATCGATGAGAGGAAAGAATTCAGCACAATCAGTCAGTTGATGGATTAGTGTTTGGGAGTAGGTGCCCTGCAGGTGGCAGGGGGACAAGATTCATGCTGGGACAGTGTGTCTCTTGAGAGCAGAGTCTAGTGGTCTTCCACGATGATGGCCAGCATTCAAAAGGATGATGTATGTTATCACTGGGGGTCCCCCGTCCCCCATATACACATGGGGCAGCTCAGATGGGTGAATCCAAGGCTGGGCTCACTTAGAAGAGTTGAGGCTGAGGCTGGACCAGTTCAGACATCAGCCTGGGGATAACAGTCAAAACCAGGATGTCATGGGGCTCGCTAAGCAAATGCTTCCTGGAGGCACACGTTCAATTCCTGCATTGTGCATTTGGGTCAGAGCAGGCAGTACACAGGGGTCTGGGGGAGCCTGGGAGGACTGTGGCTACGAGAGAAACACACACCCCATACACACATGCAAACACACGCATATGTACGCACACACGCACACACGCACGCACACACACACCCCACACACATGCAAACACACACATATGTACATGCGCGCACACACACACACCACACTGCTTTCTGCCGGGAAGCAGCGAGGGGTCAGTGAGAAGCCAGACAGCTGCTGGTGACTGTATAGAGAAAGACGATGCTAAAGGGAAGGCCTCAGTCTGCATCAGAAGAGGGGTTTTCCCCAGGAAGGCGCCTGGTGGATGAATGTGTGCCAAGTGCTTCTGAATCCGGCCATCAGCAGGGACCCCTCCCAAGGCCTACCCTGCAGAGCTCTCTGCCTTCCCAGCAGCCACCCTTGCAAGCTACTCTGCAGATGGCCAGGCTAGCTCTAGAAGGATGCAAACTGGTGGCTGCTTGGCCACCCTGGCCTGGCACCTGCAGAACCATGCACAGATGAAGGACACATCAGACAGATTCTCCCAAAGTCCCCATCCCGATTCTCTACTTTCCCAGGGGCATTCTCATGAAACACGTACTTCTGACATCCCGGAAGAATGACTCCCAGTGTCTTGGGTACCATTCATTCGCTCATACACTCGTTCATCCATTTCTTTAATCAGCCAGAAAGTCCACAGTCAGGAAGTCTTGCTATGTATCAATTACCATGATAACCCTGGCCACAAGGTGAATGAGACAAGCACTGTCTTTACCTTCATGAAGCGTTTCCTCCACTGGCAGGCTGCAGCAAGGGTATTTGAGGTCCAACAAGTCAAACAGGCCTTTGACTTTAGCAGGTTGGGTGCCACATATCCTGTGATTCTTACTAGCCTAGGGAGGGAAAAACTGGATCTAAGAGAGAGAGAGAGAGAGAGAGAGAGAGAGAGAGAGAGAGAGAGAGAGAGAGATGCGTTAACTTTTTCCTTTAGAAAATCATGATCAGGAAGCTTTAAGGGTTTTAATACATCCCTTCCATACCAAGGGCTGACTCCATGACCCCCTTAAAGGGGACCTTGTAAGGATGGCCCCTGTGCCAACTGAGCATACGCAAGTTACATCAAAAGCTGAAGCTCATAGCCCGGCATGATTAAGCCATATTGCTGTCCTTCCCCCATGATGCTACTATTTTCTGGAAACTTCCTCCCCTTGTTTAGCTTCTGAATATGGACTGACCTGTCCCAAGGAGGCCGTGTCAATCAGCTAGAAACTGGAGCAAGGGATGCTCTTTTTATAAAGACCCTTTAGTACCAAAAGAGTGGGGCTCATTTTCTGGAAGAAACCTTTGCAGCACTTGGCCTCCTAGGAAATCTTTCTGGGAGAAACAGGTGCCAGGTGGCCCCCACTATGGGCCTTTCTTTTGTGGAGAATGCCACCTGCCTTTGCAAGAGTTCTGCCTCGGGGGACACAGCTGGCTCCAGCTTCTTCCCCGGTCCCTTCCCCTCTCTACCCTCCAGGGGCCTTCTGCCTGGCCCCCGGGCAGTCCCTCTGGCCCTCAAGCTAGGGGAACGCACACCGTCCCTGCCTCCTGATCTGGCAGGGGGAATGGAAACTTTCGTGGAAAGCACTTGAGCTGACGAATGCTCCCAAGTCAGACTGTTGACTACTCAGGGCCCTGACGACCAGGGCTCAGGATGGCGGGGGAGGGGCTGGGGAAGCTCTCCTTCACAGGGTCAGGACCTCCTTCAGGCTCCTCCCTCTCATCGCACAGACCCGTACTCACCAGCTCAGTGTGACCCGAGTGAGCCAGTGAGCCGCTCCACTCAAGAAGCCATTGTCTTCCACACTTCCAGAGTCCTCAACAGCCCTAGTCCTCCCCCTTTGCCCATACGCGTCCCGTCCCCCTTTCCCGCGCCCCATAGGTGACTAGGAAGCTTGCATGGGGCTCCCTGGAGTTGCAAGTCCAGAGGTTTTTGCTGTTTTGCTTGAGACCTGGTTATGGTTGTGGGATTTTTTTTTCTGTCAGCTGCCTGTTATATCAATCACGGAGTCGGAATCTATTTATAGGTTTGGGAGTACTGTGTCCTTAGTCACAAAGAGACACAGACAGGGGACTGTCAGCTGGTGTCGGAGGAGCCAAGCAAGGAGTCATCAGCCACTGGAACACCTGAGGGTAACCAACCGGCCCTATTCCTCAGCAGCCCCGTCCTCCAGCCCGCCCCACCATGTAAGTAAGCTAACTTCTCTCACCGCTCCCCAGACTGCCCTGTGCCTCCGTCCTCCCTACACACCCTCCTCCTCTCTCCCGTGCATTTGCCCTCTCATTTTAATGGATAAAAATATCTCCCCACGCCTGCTCTTTGATCCTGATTTCCACACGCTGGAGCATCCATCCATCCCCGCGTGGCCAAGAGGTAAATGTTGCCTCTCTCTGACCGTCATGAGAAGGTCAGGGGGTCTCCATGCGGCTGGGTGCGATGGTTTACATGAACTCATTTGGAATCCATGGGTTCCCTTTGGTGTTTTTTTTTTATTTGTTTTCGTGGAGAGAAAGTAAAGTAAATCAAAAGGGCAAAGCCAAGTTCACACACGGCTCAGTGGGGTGTTTATGTCTCCCAGCGTGAAAACTTTCATTTGTTGGTAGCTTCAGCATTTGGTGAGTGAGAGAGGTGACAAAGGCTGGCTTCTCGAGGGGGGGGGGCTTCAGGGTGATGATGGAGGGGTGCTGACAGTCTCGGGGGGCACTCTGGGAGCTTTCAGGTTCAGCTAGAGTCATGACAGCTCCAATAACTAGCTTATTTCCAGCACCTCCAAGGAAAGGGGACACCCCCCCTCCCCGCCCCCTCCATGGAGTGATTCTACTTGACAAAGTGGAGATAAAAGCAGCCGACCCTTTCCTTGCCAGTTTGGATTGACTCCATTGCTGGGTGCATTTTCTCAACCCTGGTGGGAGTTAAGAAACTTGGGTTAGGAAGAAGTATGGAAAAGGAGTAACCCAGATGTTAGCTGTTTTGTCAAAGCTGGGCTCAGTGCACACAAGGTGGGTCAACCCTGCTCTTCAGGTGGCTCTGGAGCACACACACACACACACACACACACTCACTCACCTCCCACCCCCACCCCATTGCTGTCCCGAGTCTTATCTGCCTACCATGAGTTTCATGTGGAACTTTGCAACTTTAGTTTCTAGATAATGGGTCATATTAACCAGAATTCCTGCATTTGAGGAGATTGGCTTTATAGCATTTCTGGAAGAGAAGGCCTTAAAGTTAAAAAAAGAAGAAGAAAAAAAAAACCCACCATCAACAAAAAGCTATGTGTTGGTATTTAATGTACACTATGTAGAAGTTTTTAAATAGACTCCATCCTTGCCCCAATGAGTTTCTATTTCCATATGCTTCGGTTACCAGATGCTATATTGCTAAGGACTACTTCTAGATTTGTTTAAGGGAACGGTATCGGAGCAAAGAAACAATCCTCACTTCCATTTAAAAGCACTAAACAAAGCAAGTCGGCCTGCATTGGTTTTGATGATGTGCAGAATAGGTTTGTCAGCAAAACAGCTGATGAAATTTAAATAACCTGCGGGGGCACACATATGCTTCCGGGGCAATTGGAGCTCGTTTCGTTTTAGCTTGCCTTTCTCTTGGGTCCTTATTTCTACCTGTATTTTATGGTGGGTTATTAATATCTTTAATTCGCTATTATCGAGGGGAGGAATGGGATCGGGAAGTCAAAAGAAAGGAGAAGGCGAGTTTCACATGTTCACCAGTGGAAAAACGCAGAATAGAAGGAGGTGGCCTGGTGTGGCGGCGTGCGCTTTTAATCCCAGCACTTGGGAGGCAGAGGCAGGTGGATCTCTGTAGGTTTGAGGCCAGCCTGGTCTACAGAGTGTTTTCTAGGAAAGCCGAGGCTGCTTAATGAGACTCTGTACCAGAAAGTGAGAAGAAGAAGAAAATAAAGAGAGGAAAAAAGAGTACAGAGGGTGAATGTTATTGTTTAGGATCTAGTAATCAAAACATGTCCAAGAATCCGAGGAAGGGAAAGCTGGGTACGTTGTCCGTGTCAGGTTCTCATTGTTTCCTATTCCAAGGTCTCTGTTTGACAAGCCAATCCTGCTACGCCTTCCCTGCAATGTGCTGGGGTGGGATTTTGTGGGCTGTTGTTAATTAAGGCTCGTGCGAATCAAGTGATTGAGACATTGTGCACAGAGATCGGAGAGGTCCACTGCTTGCGGAGCCGAGCTTCCCGGACTTTCTGAGCTCGGGGGCTTCTGAAAGGAAGTCTGTCAGTTTTTTAACCTTCCAACACAGGGCTAGTCCTTTCCTCCCCACCAATCCCCTCCCCCATGTGCACCCCGAGGCCTGTCTGGTGGGGACTCCTGACTAAAGGTAACGGGGAGAGTCTGTGTTCTTGTTAGCGGGGAGAGAGCATTTGTGGAAACACTTAAAACCAGCTGCTCTCTCCCTTGACCTGCAGATATGTTCAGACGGGCTGGGGGCTTGCTGGGTAGCATGATGGAGGCCTTGGCTTTGCCGCCTGTAGGCTTCCCTGTGGGGATGCAGTTGGGGGAAACTCCAGGGCATTTGCGTAAACCCCTGATTACTTGCTTTCTGCTTCAATAACCATTAATTGTATGTGGTCCGAGCTCCCACCAGACTCATTGTTTCCCCCTAACTGATTCCGTAAATGCAATTGGTCACGGAGCTGTCTGTGACTTCATGTGGGCAGGACCTAACACAATCCTTGGCATCCTTGCCCCTCTCTGTGTATGTCAACAAGCTGTTGCCCATGTGCACGCACTGTGGTTTCATGTGCCTTCCTTCCCTAGAGCACGCAGGAATCCATTCTGACCTCTTCCCAAACTGGGGACAATGGGACCAACGAGCAGGTGCTTTGGAATGCTGCAGGCTCAGGTGCAGGACCGTTAATCTCCAGGAAGAAGGGATGGCAAATGCCAGGAAGTACTCCCCTGATTCAAACAATTTAGGTAGCTGAGGTCTCTCCAAACCCCATGAATAGAAATCGGCAGCTGGCAGGGACTTTAAACCAAAGACCCTGGGACAGCTCTTTCTCTCCATCGCTGCGGTTCCACAGAATCTCTGGCCATCTCTTTCTTATCTTGATTTTTTTACGTTTCATTATCTATCTCCTTTTTTTTTTTTTTTTTGGCCGCCCTCCTTCCCCCCCCCCTTTGCCTTTCCTGAAAACACATTTCTATCTGGCACAGAAAATAAACTCAGATTGTGGGTAGTTATGTTAATCTAATTCAATCCTCCGAGGGTTAAGAGTGAAATTCTAATAGTGGAGCTGTTGAGGGCTTTTTTGTTAATGGCTTGGGGATTACATTGAGTTAAAGGCTCATTTCCTAATCAAACAGAGAGGGAGAGAGTGATTCCGAATATTTATGAGTCTCCCAGTGAGAGTTTAAACTTTCAACTCCAAAAGCTGGGTTTCTGCGGGAGGAAAGAGTTAAAACCCCTCAGGGCTGCTGGGGAAAAAAAAATTAGACCAGTTAAGTCATCAGCGTTTCCAGGCAGCTGTAGAACTTCTGGGCGCCTCAAAGTGGAAGGTGGGGTGGAGCTGTGGAGAGGGGGAGCTGGGTTCACAAAGTGGAAATGGAGATTGGGCCCGGAGCCAGCTAAAGGGTTCCGACCTGCCGAACCCCACAGCAGGCTGGGCTGCTCCATCCTTCCGAGGCTTGGAGGAGTTGAGAGATTCTGGCTCCTCAAATCAATATCTTTCTCTAGTCTGGAAGTGAGAATAAGAGACAGGGGGATGGCTCAATTTGCCAGCATCTGGAGAGTCCCTCGTGTTGCCTAGGCAGCACAGAGAACCAGCATCTGTCCCTGTCCCTGGAACAGGAACTTCCAGATCAGCCAGTGCCTGGGACCTACAATTGGGTCCCTTCCCTTGATTCTGCCATTCTGCTCCCTTCCCGCCAGTCTCTCTGGCTCGCCAGTGCTAGGGGAAGGCAGGTAGCGATCTCCCTGACCTCCAGCCTGAGAAAGCCAGGGGCAACTTGGCCAAGGTTGAGTCATGTCAAGGCCAAGCTAAGGTGAGGTGTCCAAGCCCAGGCAAAACTCCTTCGCCTCTCTCTGCTGTTCTTTGGAGTTCAGTAAAGGGAGGAGAAGGCAGAGCCATGCATGTGACTGCTGAACAAACCCTGGGTCCCAGCTCTGAGGGTTCCTTCTCAAGTCCCTGATATGGGCATTCTGTGATAGCGTCTTTTGCTCTGTCACCAGCCAGGTGGACATTTTCTGTTTCTTTAACTTGGATTCCGGCCACCCCTCTTTTCTGAAGTCAGCTGACTTGCTTCCTCTGGGATCTTTGAGCGACTGTCTCTGGGGTGCTGGGCACAGCTTTCTCTTAGTGCTCCACGAGTGGTGGCCCACGTGTCTTGTTCAGGTGGTCCTCATGTACCCTCAACACCTTTCCTGTGAAGCACTCTCCATGACCTCCCTCACTGCTGCATCCACTTGCAGTGGGGTGTGTCACGATGACCGCATCACTAGACCTGGACCATCTACGCTTTGCTCCCGCTTTAGCCTAGTCCATTGCTGAGCAGGCATGCCCCACATGCCTCAGCTAACAGTTTGGAGCTATAGCTAACGGCACATGTGCTCAGACAGCTAAGACTCCAACACTCCCAACCCCCTTTCTCAGTGTACCACAGAGACCCACAGGGACTCACTAATCCCCTCTGCTCAGGATAGAATCTGTCTCCCGGGGAAGACAAACTGCTCAAGCCCTGTCCAAACGATGTACATGCATCTTTCCTAAGCTCAGTCCAGAGCACAGATTCTGCACACCCTGGGATGTAGCCTGGGAACTGGTGTGCACCTCCACAGAGGGCCGCTTTCCTGCTGTGCTGTCAGACGGAGTCTTGAGTCGACAACCCTTCAGCAGTCAGTGGAGTGCCCCACTGGGAGCAGAGCTCAGGGTGCCCAGGACCTCGGCTTGGAAAGGACTTGGGGTTTTAAGCCATGGTGAGAGTAGAGGGAGCAGGGGCCTAGGGCAGCATCGTTCAGACAGGGGCATGTCTGACACTCTGAAAATTAATTTTGTCCACACTCTGGGTCCTGGCTCATATTCTGGTGAGAAGTTTTCCTGGCTCATATTCTGGTGAGAAGTTTGGTGCTTGGGTCTCGAGACCATCCTGCCTGCATCCTGCTCTCTTCCTCCTTCTCCAAGGCCAGTTTCTGGTGTTACATACAGAACAGGCTGAATAAGTCTGGGTAAAGCCAGCACTCCTGTGACCATAGGGCTGCAGCTGACTTTTTGGTCCCCTTTTCTCTTGTTAGGACTGCCTTGAGAGATAGAGTCTAGAGCCTAGTGGGGACCACGGTAGGTTTTACAATGATTATCCTCTTGTGTGATGCTCCTGTCCTCAGAGGCGTGTATGGGGACTCACTGTGCCACAGAGCAGTGAGTTCTGCTCTTCTTTCCCACCGAGAAGCCCTCTATTTGCCGGTTGAAGTGGGGAATCTTGAACAGGGACCACAATGTCACCCAGCCTTGCAGCGTGACCTGTAGTCTTCCTCCTCCTCTCTGCTCACTGTCCTAGCAACAGAGGGACTGCCAGGAAACACTTGAATTGTCACACTTCCCTTTCAACCTCCCTATCGAAGACCCTAGTATCCGGCATAAAGTAAGTGTTCGATGAATGCATTCAAACGAATTACAGAATCTCTTCTCTCAAGGGGCATGTCCAATCCCTTAATCACAGGAGGAGTGAATTGAAACTTTGATTATCCATCTAGACCAGTGGTCCTCACCCTTCCTAACACTGTGACCCTTTAATACAGTGACTCCAAACCACAAAATTATTTCCTTGCTACTTCATAACTGTAATCTTGCTACTGTTATGAATTGTCATATAAACATCTGATATGTGATCCCTGTGGGGTTGCGACCCACAGGCTGAGAACCGTTTATCTACATGATCAAGTATAGCAGCTCATGATCCACTGACCATGGTCCTGGCTCCAGCCCTTTCCCTCTCTGCCAGGAGAGAGAGAGAGAGAGAGAGAGAGAGAGAGAGAGAGAGAGAGAGAGAGAGAGAGAGAGAGAGAGAAAACAGGCTATTTCCCAGGAATTTTTACATCCTTTCAGGAAAGGAGCTTTGCCTACTTGATGTCAGATTTAATTGCTGAACGGTGCCTCTCTCCCACCTATCCCCCCTCCCCCGCCATCCATTCCTCTCCTTTGTCAGGCCCTGTCCTCTCCCCTTTCTCAGCAGTACCTGCCTCCTCTGGCGGTTCAGACTCTGTCAGGCCTGTTTGGGTCCCAGGGGTGCACATAAGAGGAAGCCCTTCTCTCTGAAGCCTTGCAGAGTGTCTGCTTCCATTAGCGCAGACAAGGCCTTTGAAAGGTGGTGGTGGGCCAGGAGCATCCTTCCAGGTACCGGATCCACCCCACCCCCGAAGGGCATCACTGCAACTGTGGGGGAAGATGGAGTGCAGAACCCTGGACCGCTGAGGGTTAAATGATAGCAATGAAAAGGCTGGGCGTCTCTTGGGGACTGGTAGCTGGCTGAGACAATTGATTAGCTTGGCTTAGTGATCTTTCTAGCAATATTCAAGAGTAAAATTCTTGCTGGGGTAGGCTCTGTACGTGGATGTGTGAGCATTTTAGGGTTTCTGACGATGAAGGGGCAGGCTAAGATGGCAGAAAGAACTGTCACGGGGTGGGTTGCTTCTGTGCCAATCTCGGGCGGGGCCCTACTGCCCCTTGTAAAGGTGAGGTCAGGTAACAACTGTGTGCTCTATGTGTGCACAGTTCAGTTTGGGGAAGCAGGCAGAAGAGATGCAGGGCATTGTTGTTATTGTTGTTGTTGTTTACCTTCTCTTTGTGACCTCCTGGGAAATTATCGTTACTCTGATTTTCAAAGGACACCGACAGACTGAAATGATGTGGAGTGTATGTGTTTGGGGGTGGGGGATTTAGCATGGTGACGTCATTCATGGGTCCAGAACTACAGAGATGGAGACAGGGGATCCCTGGGGCTTGTTGGCCAGCTAACCTAACCTAATCAGTGAGTTCCAGGCTAATGAGAAACTGTCTCAAGGAACAAGGTAAATGACATTCTCGATAATCATAAACACACACACACACACACACACATACACACACACACGCACTCATGTGTATTCACAGCATTGTTAAACATTGATGTCAGCTGGAGAGAGGCCCTGGGTTGAGGGAGCCCTCTTCCATCTGCAGACCTTGGTGGGGCGGGGACAGATGTCAAAGGGGTTGGTGCGTGGGAACACAGGTGCTCACACGTTGCAGAATGTGGCTCCCTTGGTTGTGACAGGAGGGTTGGCGGGAGGTCCCGTAGGCTCTCTAGCTTTAAGTAGCTCACGTTGAGAAGTGATGGTCCTGATGAACAAGTCACGGTAGGCCAGCTAGCCCACGTCCCTGCCATCCGAAGCCAGGGACCCAGATGTGGCGTTGGCTGGGCCTTGAGGATTTACTATTACTTTTCTCAGCTTGCCTTCCTCTTTGCCTTCCCATACCCCACTCTCACTGAGCACCCTGGGAAACTGCTAAGAAAATTAGTCAGGACTATCACTCCAAACACATAGCTCCAAAGTTTTGATGTCTGTTTTCAGTTAGCAGAGGCTGCCCTTCTGTGGCTTCATGGGCCTCATTTCCCCCTCCCGCATGGTACCCATGCTTCCTCACACCTGGGGAAGTCCTGGTACCAGCTTCCCTTCTTCTAGCTGTCCTTGGGCAGCAACTGAATGAAGGAGCACAGCCCTTGGGGACTTCTGCAAGGCTTTGTTTCTCCATAGTGTGTTTTCCCTGCCTGCCGATGGGGGCTGGTCTCTGCTCTGAATCTTCTATGGATGTTGAGAAACTAAAATAAAAATCAGAGAAGAAACAATCCCCAAGAGTGGAAGCTCTTAACAGTTTTGGAGGCCAGGAGGAAAGAGGCTTTCGAAATCCCTACATTCCTTCTAGAATCTTCCTGGTCACTTTACAAAGATCAGGAAAAGAGCTACAGCTGAGATGGTTTCAAGAAATAACCGGTCCGGCACTGTGCATGGCGGTGTGAGCTGAGGGCCTGAGCGTGGCCATGTGAGCTGAGGGTCTGAGCATGGCCATGTGAGCTGAGGGTCTCTGTGTGGCCGTGTGAGCTGAGGGCCTGAGCGTGGCTGTGTGAGCTGAGAGTCTCAGCGTGGCCGTGTGAGCTGAGGGTCTCAGCGTGGCTGTGTGAGCTGAGGGTCTGCGCATGGCCGTGTGAGCTGAGGGTCTGCGTGGCCGTGTAGGCTGAGGGACAGTGCACGTGGCAGTGTACACCGAAGGACTGTGCGTGACAGTGTACACTAAAACTGTCCACATGTGCACAGTTACCCCTTTTTTATAATAACTTCACTTGTTTTTTGAAATTATATTATACTTACATCATTTCTCCCTTCGCTTTCCTCTCTTCAACCCTTCCCGTGTACCCCCTATTTGCTCTCTTTCAAATCCATTGATCCTTTTCTTTAATTGTTATATACATATGCATACACATATATACATATATATTCCTAAATATATAAATACAACCTGCTCTGTTCGTATAACGTTATCTGTATGATCTCAGTTCTGGCCACTTGGTTTTGGATGACTCTTAAATATGGAACTGTGTATGGGGGTCGACCTTGATTGGTCTGAGAACTGCCTAGATTACTAAAGGTACATTTGTGTGGGCGCTTCCAAAGACACCAGATCATGAAGGCTTTGGTCTAGTCAATGGCTTTAATACAACTGATAGAATCAAAATCTGAATAGACTGTTGGGAAGTTGGGTTGCAAGAGGGTGTGCCTTTTGAGGTCACTTTAGCCCTGGCCCCTTTCTGGGACTTCTCCCTGCTTCCTGGCTACCTTATGGGGAGCAGCCTTGCACCCTACACCCCTTCTGCTACGAGGCTCTGCCTCTCCATGGAGTGGACTGAAGCCTGTACCCCATGAGCCAAAGCAGACTGTTCCTCCTTCGTGTCATTTGTCAGGGATTTCTGTCACAGTGACTAAAGGAAAGCCCGACTAACAAGTGAGAATATTACTCTCTGGGGTTGGGCCGATCTGGCAAAGTTTCTCACCTTTGTGTGCAAATCTATGCACCCACAGCCAGTGTATATGGCGCTGGTATGTGGACACGAAGGCAGAAAATGAGTTGCATAAGTTGCCTCGTATGTCTGTGAGTCTAAGTCCCCAGAGTGCGTTTCTGTGTAGGGCCAATTCTTCGCTGTAGAGAGTAACTAAGGGGGGGGGGGCTGCTTGTTCCCCACATGGCTGATGGGACGTCTTCTGGGAATACTCAACAAGGAAAGAAAAATGGGAACAGGGAAGGGCAATTTCCAGCGCCTGGAGGTGTGGGGGTGTGGGATTTGTGTATTCCAAGGAGCTGCAGAACCGCCAATACGCTCCTACGGGAAAACTCCAAAGCCAGACTTGTGACCAGCCTGTGTGTCTGTGCGCACGTGTGCACGTTCAGGGTATTGTGGTCAGCCATCCATGACTCTTCTCCCACATCTCAGGCTGAGAGTAATCTAGAAGGAACGTGTAATTACTATTTACTCTGGGGTACTCAATCGAGAACACCCTCATGTAATGACTCGCGCTAATTCCACCTCAGCCGCCCATCTGCTATGGCTCCTTGGGAAGCAGGGAGGAAGTGCCGCTTTTAGCTCAGAGGAAGGGATCCGAGATGGAAACTAGCTCCTGTGAGCTCAGGCACTGCTCTTGGGTCACAGACACACACGGATGGCATCTTTCTTGGCAGACTCTTAACTCGTAACTCTGCTGTTGGGTATGGGCCTTTCAAAGGAAGGCCAGCTGCGACCGAGGGGCTCAGTTGGGCAGTCAGTCATACTGATCAGAGGATTGTAGTTAAAAACAAAAAAATCTTAGAGACAGGCAGATGCCATGTATAGTATAAAATGTGTGCAAAAGAGGATGTTCATCACATAGGGAAGAGACAGAAGATAGCGCAGGGGTGAGACACCACCCACAGGAGAGCAGGGCGGGCATCTGGGGCGTTCTTTACCCGCTTCTCGGTGGCACCATCAGTTTGACTTCCTCGGCACCTCTTTCGCTTGCTTTCCTGACTTATTTTGGGAGAGTTTTCCAATAATTTAAGATGGGGAATGTGGGGAGAGAAAGAGAAAGTGAGAGAGAGAGAGAGAGAGAGAGAGAGAGAGAGAGAGAGAGAGGGGAAAGGAGGGAGGGAGAACAAGTGAATGCATTATAATTAAACCCAAGGAATCTGTTCGCTAAAAATATCAGAAATATTACCTTGAAATACGACACTACTGCTGTAGCCAGGCACTGTCGTGGAGGCAACCAAACTGTGTACGGAAATAAAGCTGAGATTTAGATCCCCGTATTGAGCAATCACTTACGTTAGCTTCTGCAAGCTACCGCCTGGTGGCTTGCACAAGCAGCTTGTCTCTCCCTGCCTCGGTGCCTTTGTCTATAGAAAGGATGTCCGCAGAGTGGATGGGTGGATGACCCCCAAGGACTTCTCTGCATCCTGCTCTGAATGCCTCTGTTTCTCCGAGCAGGGAACCTCTTGTATCACAGCTATACTCTAGGGTCACGAGTTCTGTGGTAGGGAGAGTGGGCCTGCGCCCAGCCGTGTCTGGATGTGACAGGCACCCAACATACTTGGCATGTACTGATGAAGCCCTTGTGATCGCACAGGTGTGTGATTCTAGCCCTCAGGAAGCTGAGGAAGGATTGTGTGAGCCCGAGTCCAGCCTGGATGGAGTGAGACCTTGTCTGGGAGAAGGTAAAAAAAAGTGTCTGTGGAATGAACAGTACCAGATCCCCACCCCGATTTTACTCGGCCGAACCACAAGTGCTATTGGCCTGGCTAGTTGGGCTTAAGGTCTTGGGCTTCTCCCCTCTAGACCTTCAAGTCAGGGATGGAGATTCTTGCTTTCATGGTTTGGACAGCAACATCTTTCAGTAATAATATGTGAAGTGAGCGGTGTACAAAAGCGCACTCTTGGGTTGGTGAGACGGCTCAATGGCTAAAGGCCCTTGCCGTGAAAGCCTGGCAAACTGAATTCAAACCCCAGGCCCCATGTGAGAGGTAGAAAGAGAGAACCAGCTCAATCTACAGGTTGTCCTCTAACTTCCGTGTGCACGCTGTGGCACGTGTGCTCACCCCTGATCGTGTGCAAACAGTCATACGCACAGGAGCAATAACAATAAAAACATAATTAAAAATCACCAAACAGGTAAGCAAATCAGTCTGCCGACACCCTGTTTAGGAAGGCTGGCTCCTTTCTGCATGTCTAGCCCACACAGCGTGTTCCTGTCCCTTTCTGTCCCCTCTCTATCTTGCTCTATTAAAAGTATTACACTTGGAGACACGCTAAATAAAGAGTCCTCGGAGTAGAGAGTGCGCCTCATCCATTTTCTCTGTCCCTATGTGCCCCCTTGTAAAGATTATCTCTCGGTTTTTACTAAATGGCCTTGATTTTTATCATTAATCGTGAGTGGTAATTCCTTTTTCCGTGTCTAACTTATTTCTAAAATATTCTCCCTTGGGTCCTACAGTCTACTTTTACTGGTCTCCGTGCCCCTTTCCCCCCGTCTATACCATTTTAGAAGCCTCATCAAGAGACTCCATACGTGGGACCCTTGATCTCCGGCCTTCCCTCTTGCTCCCCTATATTTTCCAGAAGAGCGGCTCTGGCAGGCGGACCTGGTCTCTGTCATTCCATACAGGGCCAGGGGACGTGCTTTGTTCTCCAGCCCCCGAAACCTCAACTCTTCTTAAACCTGCCGTTTTCACGCTGGGGGGTGAACCACATCATAAATTTAAAGCTTGAAGATGTCTCTCTTCCTTTTGCTTCATATTATGTGCCTTCTCGCTGCCCCCAAACTCTCCTTCACCCACCCCATTCTCTCCTTCGCCCCGCCCCCAAACTCCCCTTCACCCATCCTCTCCTTTGCCCCGCCCCCAAACTCTTTCCACCTTAGCTCTGCTATTTCTTGAGACCTAGCCATGACTTTTCCTGGAGACATTTCGGTGCTGTTGTTTAGTGCTCCCCTGCTTTCTTGACGTCCCCATGCATCCTTTTCTTCAATGATTCTTCTGAGTGTGGGACAGGGAAAGACATCTTGTTATGTTTTTTTTTTCAAGACAGGGTTTCTCTGTGAAACAGCTCTGGCTGTCCTGGAACTCACTCTATAGACCAGGCTGGTCTTGAACTCACAGAGATCTGCCTACCTCTGCCTCCCAGGGAAAGGCATTTTTAAGGAGTTATTATGTAATGGAAACTTTCCTTGGTTTGTCTTACTTGCCTTTGTAGGGACTGGAAGAGAGAGGTATCATGATTACTCCCATCTTACAGGTGGGGAAACTGAGGCACTGAGGTTAAGGATCTTGTTTAAGGTCAATCAGGCAGTTATACCATCTAACGTCACCTCACACCCTATAAGATTCAATATAACAAACAGCCAATAGAAAATGTGTGTGTGTGTGTGTGTTCATATCAGATCACTTTCTTGTTATTTAACCCCAGATTGACAAGAAGCAACTCAAGTAAGGAAGGGTGGGTGTATTTTAGTTTACTGTTTGAAAGTAAACAGCCCATCATGACGGAGAAGGACTATCAGCAGAAGGAAGCATGAGGCAGCTGGTCGCACGTTCCAGAGAAAGATCAACACTGGCGCTCGGCCCACTTTGCCCCTTTTTACTCCCCATTTATTTTGACTGGGGTCCCAGCCCATGGGATGGTGCCGCCCACATCCAGGGAGGGACTCCCATCCTCAGCTAAGCCTCTCTAGAGACATTCTCGCAGGCTGGGCTGTCATTGTGTCTCCTCGATGAATCCAGTCAAGCCGACAGCGAAGATAAAAGTCTCACGGTGACACTGATCATTGGGCCTCACACTCGTTAGACGAGCTCTCTCTCACGGAGTTACATTGCCAGCCTTTTTTTATTTTTATTTCTAAGAAAAAAATGACCTTTATTCACTGATTTTGTATATATGTGGGTATGTGCATGCCAAGGTGCGCAGGTGGAGGTCAGAGGGCAACTTGCAGGGGTCAGTCGTATCCTTGAGTCTCAGGGACCAAACTGAAGCAGGTAGGCTTGGCAGCAAGCCCCTCTCTCTGCCTATGAGCTATCTTGCCGGCCCACTCTCAGTTTTATTTTGAGATAGGGTCTCGCTAAGTTACCTAGGCTGGTCTTGAACTCATTCTGTAGCCCAGGCAAGCCTTGGACTTTTGATCCTTTTATCTCAGCCTACCATTTTATAGCATTGACATGGACACAGAATTTGGCCTGAGGGCTTCAGATTTTCATATATTTTATTTGAAATGTATCCCATGTTCCCCTTCACAGTGCCACCTGGGCGTCAACCTGAAACTCTCGCTGTTACTTATTCTCTGCCCCTTTCTAAGTATTACATCACAGGTGTCGCCATCAAGACAGTCCCCTTACTCCCTCTTAGCTCTTGTTCGCTTCTCTCAAAACCCCACTTTTCCATAGATCATTCATTTTGTGTGTTCGTGTTTACATGTATGTGTGCACGTGTGTGCATATCTGTTTATTTTTTAGACAGTCTCTTACTGGTCGAGAGATCTCCAAGTAGGCAAACCCCACCTGTCTCTGCCTCCCTGGAGCTGAAATTGTGAGTCCAAGCCACCATACCAAGCTTTTTTACATGGGTTTTGGGGAACCAAACTCAAGACCTTGTGTTTGCAAGCACTTTGCTGACTGGGCCATCTCTCCACCCCCCGAAAGCAGTTTGCAATGTCTCCATTGAGCAGCAGGTAGGCATGCTGGGAAAATGCAGACCCAATCTGTGAGTTGCACTGGAGGACTGAGCGAGCGCCAGCGTCGTAACACTGTCGTAGTGAGTACACGCCCAGCATTGCCTGCCCTGTGGTGGCCACGCCTTCCCACTCCTTCTCATCCCCATGTGAGACCTTACACCCTCCTGCAGCCATCCACAGGCAACACTCGCCCCTTCACGTCTCCTATTTTCCCCACTGTGCGTTTTTTCACATTTGACCGTTCCCAAAACTTGAACCTGGTAAGTCATCATCTTTCCTAGTACGAATACCGGCACGCCTCCCTCTGAAGCCTTCTTCCATGGGGGCAATCTCCCTTCCTTCTCTGGGTACTGTCTCTTTCCCCTCTATGTGGGCAGTCTCTGTTTTAGCCTGCTACCAGGCTTTCTAATGGAGGGAGGGGGTGGGGCCGTCTCTTGCCAAGGCCACAGCACCTGCAGCTGGACCCCTTACTCACCCTCCCGTGTGACCTTGATCTCTTCTTGGTCTGCCTACCTTGGCTCTCAAGATGCTAATCACATTCCCAAGGCGAGTCAGACTATCTTCCCTCCTTGGATGGAGTCCAACATGTGCTCACCATTTGGGACAAAGTGTTTGTCCTCTGTGTCTGACCTTCCACAGATGAGAGTCCACTGGGTTCCTATTGTTCTGCCTTCCTTTTCTCTCCAGAGGTACTCACAGCCTAAACCCTTCCTCCTGGAACAGTGTCTGGGCGGGGGGCATTTGACAGAACCTGCATGGATGCAGGGGCAAATCTGTGTTTGGCACCCGCCCCTTCTCCCTACGCTGAAGTGTCACACTGGGAACCTCAGGAGGACCAATGAGGAGACCTGGACAGTCCAGTGGAGACTTTATGTCCCCAGCTTTTTCTCTTTCCACGGGGGTACTTCGCCTGGTTCTCTGGTGTTCTTTCAAGATCCCAACCCTGGTCTCACTTTTTTTGTAGGGAGTTCGCTAAAACTGTTCCAGCAGGGGTGTGGGACATGGTAGCACTACTGTGTGTCACCTATGATGCCTGCCAACGCTAACCTGTAGACCTCAGGTTATCAAAGTAAGCTTCAGGCTTCGATGGCTTCTCCACTGTGCACCTGGCCTAGGCTCCAGTTCTCCAGCCCGGAGCACCAGGGGAAAGCAGGAGAATTCTCCGGCATTCTGGACCCACTGTGAGCTCCGAGGAGTCCCCTCAGACTGAGGCAGCCTTTGCCTACTTGACTTCTCTCCATCTGCAGAGGCGACTCAGGATCTCTGCCAGATGAGTCTGAACAAATACACCTTGGTGGGTTCTACTGTCTCTGCCTTTCGGAGAAGGTTCTAAGGAGCTTGGGGAGGTGAGGGTCTTAGGCCAAGTTCCCCAGAGCAGGGACTGATGGGTGTTCTGTCAGAGAGATGTAACGAGAGACTGGCTTCTGGAGGAACCTGGGAGCAGTGGGGTAGAAAGTAGGGGGGTGGTCAGCCCCCGAGCCAAAGCATGGATTTGGCCGTGGTTCGACCTGTCCTGGAGGACCTCTCTATGGAACTTCCCATCTTGAGGAGTGGAGATGGGCTGGTTCCACCCCCTAATCAGCTAGCGATCAGATTACCGTTGCCCTAGTGGAGGGCAGAACCACGGGGCTCATCTGGACCAAGTGGACGCTCCTGATTTCAGATGGAGAGGAAGCACTGTGGGGCAAAGGAGCTGAGTGGCGCTCCAAGGGTATCTACCCTGGGAGGGAGGACGGGACGTGCCCTAGCATGGCCTCTTTCCTTTCGCATCCACGTGGGCCCCTCGAGAATCTGATTTTGTCTGTCACTCTCCAGGTTGGCTGGGGATAGAGCTCTCCCGGTCCCTGTGTAAGAGGGAATCACTCACCTCCTCGTGTTTCCGGAACGTCGATGGCCGCAAGCTTGGCCTTTGAGATAGAAAATGAATTGGGCAAGAAAATGAGGGGAGAGGTCAGGCTTGCTTCAGCTGTCTGCAGCCTGTCTGGCTGCCTCAAGGGACAAGGTGCAGGATGTGTATATGGAGGGCAAGCACACAGGCAGGGGGCCTCAGATGGCAAAGAACTGTGTTAGATGGGGTTCCTTGTGTGTTATTGACCCTCATTCCCATGCAGTGCCTTAAAATGAATGCCATCTCCCATATACCACAAGGACACAGATGTTTCCCAGAGCAGAGGATGATAGGCCCAGGAAATAGCAAAGGCAAGTTTCAAGCTCAAATCTAGTTCCCTCTGTAGCAATGCTTTCATAACTGAACTGTGGTCATGGATACCCAGTTCTTGGGGTACTGTGGAGGAGGGCGGAGGTGAGTCCATGAGGCCAGGCTGGCTCAGTGACTCAAGGTGGTCCAACTCATCTCAGTCCCCAGGGGCTTGGAACTTCTTCCTGCCTGAACTCCTCAGTCTCTCTTACCATCCTGGGGCTGGAGTCCTACCCCCTGCCGTATCCCAATCCAAACCTCTCTATGGTTTTCTCATCTGCTCCTGGAGTTGTCTAAGCCAGTCCATGGGAGGTCTAAGGATGACGGGCGCTGAAGCATGGGGACGCTCTAGCTCCGGCTGGCCCAAAGCTCTGCTCTTCCCTTCCCATAGCGTCACGGCTCAAGTTCATGGATTATAAGGGCACTGGACCGCCGTGTGGAGGAGAGGTGAGCCTAGTCTCTGCTTTCTAGGCCTCCACCAGCTTTTCCATTTCCCACAGAACCAACTGTAAACTTCTCAAGACATGTCTCTGCTCACACAAGTCAAGGCGGGATGGACAGGAGCTGGGGAAGCAGGCCTCGCTGGACTGCACCGACAGGATACTGACTGAGTTTGCTAGCTACCTCTGTGCAACAGTGTCTAGCTGTAATGATGCCGTGGTGGGTGACGGTGGTCGTGATGAGCAGGGGGCAGAAGGCAGCCCTTCCCCTGAGCACACACTACGGACCAAGCTCTGGTCCTTCTCTTCCTCACACTGCCCATGCTCAGCAACTTGAGATTCTGGAGTCACCCCCTCCTGTGTGACAGATGGAAAAGGCAAGGCTCAGTAGAATTCAGTGACCAGTCTCAGGCTGCAGTGGCCCCTGAGTGGCAGCCCTGGAGTCTAAGCTATGGCCACACTCAAATCCTACACTGGCGGCTGCTTTCTGACACAAGAATCCAAACCCTGAGCAACACTGCAGAATCAGAACCCTTGAGCTGCAGAGGAGAGCCCCCAAATAAGCAAAGAAAATTCCCATTTTGCAGTGGGAAAATTGAGGCCAGGGTCAGAGCAGCCTCAGTGTAGTGGCGTTAATGTCAAGAAAGGAATTTGAGGAGTTTTATGTCTTCCTGGGGTAAGGTACAGAGTGCTGAGTGTGTATTTTAAAGTGCTGGGTGCTGAGTATGTATTTTAGGGTGCTGGGTGTTAAGTATGCATTTTGATCATTGCTCCATGGAGGCAGGTGTGCGTGTGCCATCATGCGTCTTAGTCCACTGTGGCACAGGGAGATAGAGGGAAGAGAAAGGAAGCAGCTAGATAAAGTTGTCCCAGGAGTCCACGCTAGCTAAACGACCTGAGTTCAAACCCCAGAACCAATGTAAAGGTGGAAGGAGAAAACCAAATCCACAAAGTTGTCCTCTGACCTCCACACATGTGCACCCCCAAACACACAGGGTGATGGTAAATAAAGTTTGCAAAGGAAAGCAAGGTCCGGAGAACTGGATAAAGCCAATGTCAGGTCTAGCTGCCCTTTGAGCTCACGTCCCCATCACCATCACCGGGCGAGCAGGGTATGAGCAGGGTACCTCTGTGCGCCTGTTCCCGCCTGTCTTCCCACAGAGAGCTGGCAGGCCCGGCCCATCTCACCGCTGCTGTGGCTGAGCCCAGCTGGAAACGGCTGTGGACTGCACCTCCCAGCCAGAGCTGACCTATGCAAACACAGGCAGAATTACAGCCACCCATAAACAAATTAGCATCCTTTAAAAGGTGAAAAGCACCATAAACTGTCTGGGTTTTGTTTATGGCTTCCAGGGGCGGTGGCCCAGAGTTGGATTAAATCACGGAGGTGTCTGCTGCTTGCAGACTCTCTCCCTCTCACCTTCCCCCAGCACCCTGTGGGCACACATGACCATGCGCGCTTCTTGCACATACGCACTCATACGCATTGGACCTGCCTGCAATGGCCGCTCAGTCCATCCTGGTCCTGCCTCTGTTCCTACCAGCCCGGGTCCCAGCAGGTGTTCCCTAATTAGCAATCTCTTCATTTCCAATCAAAGCACAAAGCGGCCCCAAAAGCCCGTCTTTATGAGGGAGCCGAGCAGCGGCTAGGGATGTGAGGGGGGGATAATTGTCTTCGCCAGTGGCGGCAGTAAGCGGGCTGGCTAATTCATTATTGTAATAACTTTGCTTGTCCTTGGGGAGGTGCGAGTGGGGGAGGGAAGCAGGGGAAGGGGGGAAGGGATCAGAGGGGCTGAGGGTGGGGTGGATGGAGGTCTGGGGCAAAGGGTGGGAGCTGGAAGAGCAAGGGACTGGTGCCCACTCCTGTCCTCCATGATGACCTCCCAACCTCTGACCTTTCTTCAAGGTGTGTCCTCTGGTTCAGCATCTACTCCCTACTGTAGGGGCAAGTACCAATAGTGCCCTCTGCAGCAGCCACTTCTCAGTGACAGGAAGTTCAGCCTCTGGACCCTTGGGATCTCTCTCTGTGGGAGGCTCAGAGAGCAATGGACCTGGCTTCCCAGGCTGCAGGTGGCCCTGGAAGAAATCTTAGGGTTGAGACTGAGGTCTCTCCGGATGTTGATTTTCCGAAAGCTAAGTCCTACAAACTAGATCTCCTATGCTTGTCACGCCAGTGACAGAGTGACTGGCCGCTGTCTACACGGTTAGCTGACTGAAGATCCCTCCTACCCAAATCAGGAATTTCCAAGGTGGTTTGGAGTGTCCCTAAAGGGGACATGGTAGCTGTGGTCCAGCTGCCCCTCGATCTGCCTTAGTGTGTACTTGCATGGAGTGTTTGTCTCACAGAGAACAAGGCCTCCTATATGAGAGTCTGGGGACCCCCTCCCCAGCTGATGAAGTACAAGTGACTAAACCTAGGGAAGACAGTTGTGGTCCAGGTGATCAGGTGGCCCTGTCAGGGCTTTGGGAGCTAAGGCTTAGGTGCGCAGAAAGGAAGGCAGGGTGCTGTGGAAGAAAGAGTATGTGCCACGGTCTGGGGTGACCGGTCACAAGGACATAAGGAGGATGAGCTGTGGGTCACTGGGGAGCTAGGAACTGCAGGTTGAGATCGCCTCAGAGCCTGAGAATCAGGCTGAGGCTCTGGCTGTATCTCCTCCACCCCACCAAACTAGCAACAGCAGCCTCTGCTGGCCTGTCTGTGGCTACCTCGGTCCCAGGTCAGTCCTCAGTTTTGGGGGTCAGTCAGTCAGGCCGTGCTAGCACAGACTTCAGCACCCGTGCCTACCGGATAACCAAAGCAGAAGGGTGGTTACTGTGGTCCCGTCATGGCTGCTGGTCTTCCTTGGTCTCCTGAACACCCCCCTGGCCTTGCTGGATGGGGACCAGTTTGTGCTTCGGACTGTGGCTCAGGGGTCAGAAGACCTGACGTCAAAACCTAATTCTATTATGATCATCGCTTTGTGCCTCAGTTTCCTCCTCTGTCACATGGGCTCAGTAAGGGTAGCTGCCTCCTTGAGATCACACCTGTGACGTGCACAGCACAGACTGTGTTTAAAGATGTGAGCGCAGCTCCGTGGCGGAGCAGTTGTTTGGCATGCACAGGGTGTCTGGCTCAACCTCAGCACAAAAAGGAGGAGATGCTGGAGGGGGAGTAGAGAGGGGAGGGAGTATCAGAGCATCCCCTCCTTTGCCTGTATTCCGCCCACCTGTGAAGTGGAACAGGGAAACTAAACTCTCTCTCTCTCTCTCTCTCTCTCTCTCTCTCTCTCTCTCTCACTCTCTCTGCGTGGGAGGGTGGGTGGACATACATGTAAAAAGAAGCCAGAGACCTGCATGGAGGGCGTCTTCCTCAATTGCTGTCCATTTGCCTTTTTGAGACAGGATCTCTTGCTGACCCTGGAGCTCACCGATTGGCTAGAGCAGGATAGGCTAGAATTCTTGTCTCTGCCTCCCCTGCATTGGAATAACACACATAGACCACTGAACATAGCTTTTGATTTGAACTCGGGTCCTCATGCTTGTAAAGTAAGCACTTTACAGAGCGCGTCCTTCCTTGGTCTCTGTCGTTGTTGTTCGTGGTGGTATTTGTTTGCTTGTTTGTTTTGTGAGACAGGGTCTCTTATAACCCCAAGTTGGTCTCAAATTTGCTATGCAGCCACGAATGGCCTGAGACTTCTGATTCCCCTGCCTCCTCATTCCGAGGGTTGGATGTTGCGTGCACACGGGTACAGCAGCACACCTGGCTGCTTGAACCCTTTTCTGGTTGCACAGCACTGGGTGTTGGGGTGAGCAGCAGCCTGCTATGCCCAGGGGGCTGCCTTGGAAAATCTGTCTTGAAGCACAGCTTTCTCCCCAGCAGGGAGGTCCAGAGTGCTTCTCCTTAGTCCGCTCTCTTCCTGTTTGGTCTGTGAGGAAGGCTTTGCAGCAAACGGTGGACCCCAGACACATGCCTGGCTCTGCAATCCCATGCTCTAGACTTGGTCTGGCTCATGTAGGAGTTTGGTAGACTTGAGGCCCAGTCCTTTCAGTGGTCATCTTCTGTGGATAGTGTGGCTTTGGTGAATGGCTGTCATCCTGGCTTAAGAGTACAGAGATCCAAGGAGGACGGCAGTAGTGCACACCTTTAATCCCAGCACTTGGGAGACAGAGGCAGGTGGATCTCTGAGTTCGAGTCCAGCCTGATCTACAGACCCAGTTCCAGGACAGCCGGGGCTACACAGAGAAGCCCTGTCTGGAAACACAAAACAAAAAGAAAAGAGTGAGGTCATCCAAACGGCCAGCTCCGCTCCCAGCTCTACCCCTGCTCAAAGGTCATGGAAGCCTGTGGACACATCTATCTGTTCCTGATGCGTGACCTGCACCAACCCACGGTACAGTGGCAGAGGGCTTTCCTGGGGCTGGAGAAGTCTTCTCTGAGAAGTGACATTTAAGTTAAGAGAGACAAGGATAAAACCCAAGTCAAGACTGTAGAAACAAATACAACACAAGCCACTCCAAGGGCCCTGTGCGTGGTTCTCAATTCCTACAGCCAGGCTTCCTCATGATATATTCTATTTAACCCGAACGATCAAATAAAGACCATTGCCACCTCTCGCCTATGAAATAAGAACTTGCACTGAACTACTCTGCCTTCTTCTTGGTGACCCAAGCCTTTGCCATTTGCTCTTCAGTTGACCCTCCCGTCACCCTCTCTGTAGACAAGCAACAACCCAAGTGCCCACTAGCCACACATGTGAATCCAGAGATGAAACACAAACACTAGAGTTGCATAATGGATGGGTGGCCCTGACCGAGTTGTCAAGGTTCTCAGTGCCTCCCCTTCCCTATCTGTAAAATGGGCCTGTAGGAGGAGTCACACACCCTGGTTATCTCGAGAGAATTACTTCAGTTCATAGACATAACAGTGCTCACATAGCAACTGGCAGGCAAAGGCCGTTGTCTAATTAATAAGAAGTTAAAAAAGGTGAAAATATTATTGCTATTACCTTGAAGAAAGAACAGTTAAGGTAAAAAAACAACAGAGAGAGGTCAAAGGGGCAGGTTGGGAGTCAGGAGGCCAAAGATACCAGGCTGAGCACTGCGAGCCCCTAAGAACCTGGCTCCCTTTCTAGACCTGAGCTGAGCCAGAGATCAAGAAAAGTTCAGAGAGCCTTTGCCTGACACCTGTTTCCATCCCAAAAGATGGGGCAGGAGGCCTGGGGGCGGGGCTGGTGCATTCTGTGTCTCCCTTCCTTGCCAGGACTTGAAACTGTTGCATGCCGGCCTCTGGCTCCCAGCTGCATGGGAAGCACCGGGTATCAGCTGCAGGGGAATATTAATGATTCAATTTTCAACCGGGTTCCACTCCAGGGCCTCGCCTGCGACATGCATTTTTAATCATAACAAAACAGAATGACAAAGGGAGCCATTTGCAGCAAGGCAACCCCTGCTGGCTAGACCCCCCTCCTCTGCTTGTGAGAGGGGTAGCCCCTCCAGCGTCAGGACAGTGTGACGCCCGCATCGGCCTGCATCTCTGTCCCTCTGTCTCTCTGGTTCTGTCTCTCTTATTCTTTGCCTCTCTTCCTCTCTGTCTCTCTTTCTCTCTGTCTCCCTCTCCGTCTCTCCCTCTCCGTCTCTGTCTCTTTGTCTCTGTCTCTGTCTGCCTCTCTGAGCAAGACTTTTTCTGGGCTGTAACTCCTTTCTGGATTGAGGAAAAAGAAAATCCTGCATGCCATGGGATGAGGATGGAGATCCGCAGGGTATCCCTGGTTACCCACAGGCCTGAAAGCCAGAGCGGGGAGAGGCCTGCGAGCATGGAGGTTGCACCAGAGACCCTGCCCCAGCATCCTATGAAGCCAGAGTTCATCTTCCTACCTCCTGGATCTGACCATACCAGGGTCTTCTGGGTGACCTGCCAGGAGAGGGGGTAGGCGGGAACTGACCAGCACAGTCTAGAGAAGACTAGCAGGCAGTGTCCAGAAACTGTCTCACCTTCGGGAAGAGCTGGAGGAGGTGGCTAGAGAAGGGGTTGCTGGGTATAATGTGCTTGTCTTGAACTCAGCCAATATTTGCGAAAGCCTATGTCGGTCTATGTGCTGGGTGCCAGGGATTGTGGGTGAAATGGCTAAGAAGATGGATAAGCAGGATGGCTGCCTTCGCAGAGCAGTCAGTTAGGTGGAGAAGATTAAACAACAGTGCCCCTCGTCCCTTCTCAAAGCCTCCCCGTGCCTTGTGCGTCTCGGGTGCGCAGTAATTGTCCACTGGCCGTGGGTTTCCAGTTGACTGTTCTCGGACTGCCACACACACACCCCGGCTTGTATTTGCGAGACTGACTCCCAACTTAGGCTTTTACCTGCTTCCTGCTGAGGGGTTTCTCGTCCTGACTCATCATAACTAATAACCTTAGTGTTGAGCATTATAAATGCTCCTCGTATGGTAGACACTGTGCACCTGACTGACACCAATAATATAATCTTAACTTCAGCATCCCCTTCAATTTTTTTTTATTGCTCAACCCATCTTATCAAAGAGGAGGCGCGAGATGTTAAGACACTGACTCCAAGGTTGCACAGCCAATCATCGGCAAAGCTGGGGTATAAGCCCAAACAGGCTAGCCCTGTGGTGTGTGCCCTGTGACCCCATGCCATTTGGTGGCCACCTCTTAATCATCCAGAAAGCAGGTCAGAAAGAGGTTCTTTTCTTATTTTTCTCTTATGATTCCGCAGAAGGAAGGGCCTGGCTTGCAGGCTCAGGGACACCCCTCATCTGGGTAACTCCCAAGTACCGTTCTCCAAGGCTCAGCAGAATCTGAATGGCAGGTGGCTGGTCTTGGAGGGCCACTCAAAGAAGCCCATGCCCTTGACTCTGCATCTTGTTCCAGGACTGTTGTTCCCTGCCACTGCTCCATACCCGGCTCATCTCCATCCCTTCTAAGTCAGAACACTCTCCATCCCACTCCCCTTTCCCAGCCACCCCAGTGACCGTGGGAGAGGAAGTTAAGGTGAGTTGGCCTTGGGGCTCCTCTAGGCCTCAACTCCCTCATTCAGTACAACAGATGCGCACAGTGTTCTGGGTGCGGAGGATTTCACAGTGAATAGACCTCCATCCCCACTACCCTGTTCCTTCTGTTAAGGTGGGGAGCCCCAAGGTGGTAGGTGTAGTTAGTGTAGGTAAGTGGAATAGATAGGAGATGAAGTCGGGGGTCAGAAAGCCACTCACTCTGCTTCACTGACCCTGAAGGAGGTGAGGCAGTCACCCCACATCTGAGCACCTCAAGAAGAAGGAAGACAAAGAAGGCTTTGATATCCTGAAGGGGGAAGGACCCAGTGTAGCCAGGAGGTAAGCAGCTGGAATACAGTGAGCATTGAGTGAGCGTGGAGGGGCAGGTGTGGGAGCGACCTTCTGACCTCATCGATAGAGGTGGCCTGACCCTGTGGGTCCAAAGGCATCCTGTTTCGACAAAGAGAGGAGGCCAGAGTGGACATCTTAACTGTAGAAGAGGGAGCTCTCCAGGGGCCCTGGTCAGTTTAGGGTTCCCCAGTGTTTAGCCAAGGCGTTAAGGACAGTCAGTGGTAGGTGTTTCTGTTTTTGCTATCCCACCCCCGTGCCTGCGGCCACAAGAGTCCAATTGCTCCAGTGGCCTCTCTTTCTTTTCTGGTACTAGGGGCTGAAGCTGTAGAACTTTCTAGAGAATGGGTGATAGGGGCCAATGAAGGAAGCTCATTCCTGGAGGGAAGAAGGTATTAGAGTAGCTACTGAAACTGTCACTGGGATGTCTTACAGGTGATAGGATCCTTCTTTCTTTCCTTCCTTCCTTCCTTCCTTCTTCCTTCTTTTCTTCCCTCCCTCTCTCTCTCCCTTCCTCCCTCCCTCCCTCCCCCCCTTGTTCCCTCTCTCATTCCTTCCTCTTTCTTTGCAACGTCTTAGACATGACCTCACTATGAAACTCAGGCTGGCCTTGAACCTGTGATCCTCCTGCCTCAGCCTCTGTGTTGAACGCTGGGCTTTACAGGTGTGTGTCACCACAACCAGGCAAAATGATCTCTCTTGGCTCCAGTACAGAGTTTCTCGGTTCTCGTGTTTCCACGGTTGTCCCTGGAAGGAGGTATATCAACCATTGACTTTCCTAGGAACTTATGAGAGCCTCATCTTGTTCTGAGGGGAACTGTAAGGGGAGGGCACTCTCAATAAACACTGCCTCATTTGGTTACATCTTATTTCTGGGTGGTGGGAGTCCCTACTGTGAGTAAGATCTTGTGGAGACATAAGCCGTACAGCTAAGGCCATTCTGCCCGGAGGGCCGGGAGCCTCAGCTTTCTGAGCAAGCTTCTGTTGTCTCCTCCTGCCTTCCTACCACTGCCTCTCTCTGATTTAAGGGCAGGTTTTATTCCCAAGCTGCCTCGGGGCTCCTCTTTCTGATTGCATTAAAGTCTCCGTAATTCTCCCTCATTAATGATTGGCATATTTTTACCTCTCGCTAAAGGAGCTTCAAGGCAACTCCCGGGGGGGCCTGCTCTCAGAATGAAACAATTTCATCCTGCTCCAGAAACGCATTAAAAAGGGTTTGTCAGGATCTTATCACCAGTTAGAGAAAGCTAATCAAATTACTTCTATTTATTAGCTGGTACAGCAATGTGGTATTCCAGCAAACCCCCGGCTCCAGCAGGGTGGGCATGCACTGAGCACCCTGGCACCTCGGCTCCTTGGCTTCTGAAGGTGGCCGGTGCTAAACGGACCACCTTCTGCCCCTGTTGGCACTAGGAGGGTAATAGGAGAGCTGGGATGAGCTCCCAACATAACCCAAGCCACGCTGACCAGCTACTCAGCAAAGACGAGCCCTTGAACTCACCTGTTTGTGTATTCCCCTCAGCCACAGGGCAACATCTCAGGCAAGGCTTTCTGACCTTCACAGAATGAAATAGGAAATAGTGGCATGTTTATAAGGCACATAGTATCCTCCTAGGGGGTCCCCTGTGGTCCCCAGCACCACGTTGATTGTGCACCCTTGGGTACCCTGTTTCAGCTGCCCAGGGAAGAAGCATGGTTCATGGTGTCTGAGCAAGTGTCAGTTGTGCCCCCATAGCTGCTATTCAGCACACTCTGCCATCCCTGCTCAGAGTGGGTGGCCTACGAAAAAGGCCATCAGCCCTCACTTGAGGCCATCGGGCCCTGAGCAGATTCTAGCTACAGCAAAAGCGCAGCCCCCACCCTGCCAGCCTGGGGCAAGGGGCCATCCCAGCTGTACTGCCCCTGTGGTTCCTGGAATGGTTCAAAAGACTGAGCCACGTGCCCTGTCACGTTGCACAAAAGGACATATTGATCGTTTCATAGAAGCATTTCCTGGGGTCCTTTATATCTCTCTCCCTCGTCACCCGTAATGAGGAGGCTGAGGCACAGAGGTGGGGGAGGCCGGCGCTCATCCATCCGGGTGGGATTTCTTCATCTTATCAATCAGGACTTTAATTAGACACGTCCGAGAGGGCAGCTCCATCTTGGGGCAGGCAGCAATCTTTATCAAGGATGCCACATCTCTAATTACTGTGTACTGACAGATAACAATTGGGGAGCACGCAGAGGGTGGGGGGATGTGGGAGGCGGAGAAAGGACAGTGGGACCGAAGATGGCCATTTGCCCAAGGAGAATGGCCTTCCAAGACAACCTGGACCAAATTGCTGTCACCCAAATGCCCAGGGACGGGGATGCAGCCTCAGATAACACCCTTCAGAATGATTGCAGGGATGAAGTTGGAGAATGGCCAGGCTGGCATCTAGGCAGGTGTGAGGATCGCGTCCCCAGCAGTCAACCATGCCCCCGACACGACACATATAGTTTTCAGGAAACTCTAAAGATGTGCCTTTGTTTCCTTATCTTTAACAGCAAAGGATAAAAATGCTAATAAGATCTTTCTGTGAGCTGCAATATGAGGGATTGAGGTTGCTGGTATATGTATATATATATACATATATACATATATGTATATGTGTGTATATATATTCATATCAACCAGCTTGTATGACCTCAGGAAAGTGTCCTAACGTCTCTGCGCTCAACTGCCTTCCCCACCAAATGGAATAAGGCCATACAAACATGAGAATCTGAGTTTGGTCCCTAGAACACACGTGAAAAGTCAGGCATTAAGGCACATACTTGTAATCCCAGCACTGGGGAAGTGGACACAAGAAAGTCCCTGGGCTTGCTGGCCAGCTCTCCTAGCCTAATCAGTAAGCCTCAGGTCCCAGAGAGAGAGCTTGTCTAAAAAGACAAGATGGGCAACAGCTGAAGTTGATCTCCAGCCTCTGTGCATGTGTACATGTGCGTGCGTGCGTGCGTGCGTGAGAAGGGATGATATACGTGCAAGCATGTGTATCCTGCCCTACCTCCTGCCGTTTAGGGAATAGCATTAGGGAAATGGGAGCCATTCGGATAAACAATCAAGACTAGTGACAAGGGAGTCTCCTACCTTTCTGGGGTAACTCTTCCCTATAGTGTTGACGAAGAACTAGGAACCGCAGGATTGGGGATCAAAGGCCAGACCCAGAGCAGCAGGCGGGCGCACTGTCTTGGGCTGAGGCCCTTAGCATGTGTTCCCCGCAGGGGCCTGAATTCGGATGCCTGTCCTCGCCACGGTGAGGAACTGAGGTCAGTTGGGTCTCGGGTTCTCCCAGAGCAGAATGAGTCCATCAGGTCCTCCTCAGGCCTGGACAGCGGACACATGCACTGCCTAGACCCAGCCCAGTCCCCCATGACTGCCCTGAAAGTTCATCAAGGCAGGCTGCATGGATCCCACTGTAATCGGTGGCCTAGCCCCTAAGTGTGCTCTGCTCTTCCTGTGGGAGCAGTGCCTCCTGCATATGGGGTCCTTTCCCTAATTCCGGTGGCTCTCAGAAGAGAAGTCTGAATGTTCCTTACTGCCTTCTCAGGAAAGGTATTTCGACACTCTTGCTCTCCGCCTGGGGCTGTGTCTCCTGCTCCCCAAGCCACCACACTCCAGTCACCTTCAGAGTAACTCAATCCTCCAAATCCAGGAAGGAGAATCCAGAGCTGAGGTAGCCCCCACCTCAAAAAACGAGAAACCAAACAAAGGTCCACTCCCTTCTCCCTGGACCTCCAGCAAACAGTTGCCACCTGGTTCTGGCTGGCTCTCCTGACACCCTGAGTCCTTGTTTCCAGATACTGGGTGACAAGATTTTTCTTGAGAACTGGCTTGCTAGTCCTCAGTGCGCTGGACTCTGGGGTACTCGTGCCTGTGGGCTCTGTGGTTCTCCGTGGGGGAGAAGCAAGAGTTAGCTCTGGCTCTTCACGCAATGGACAGAGAAGTCACTTCTCACGTAGAGAGCAGTTGGAAGGCTGCTAGAGCCAGTATCAGCACCCAGCTCAGGGCGGTGTTGGGGAGAGCTAAGATCACTGTGGATTAGACTACCAGTCAGAGAAGAGAGTAAAGCTAGGCACCATAGCCTGAGAGACAGCCAGGGGTGGCCCTACAGGAGAATTCTCAGAAGTTCTGACATCTTTAGCAGGCTGAATCTTCCTGCAAGAAGTGAATGCTTGCATCCTGTGCTCAGAAAGTCGAGGGCTGTAGGACAGCTCTGCGAGGCACGAGGTCACGTGTCCAAGAGATTGTCCAGGGGTGTCTGACCTGATGGCAACCTCTAGGTAGAGTTTCAAAATGCCACTCACACAGGAACGCTATGCAGTGTTGAAGAGGCGATGTCCCACCTCAGAGACCCTAGCGTATATGAGGACATGGAGCCCTCACGCAGACTTTACTGGAGTCAGTGAAGGTCTCTGTTAGGGAGTGTTTTCAGGAAGACAGGACAGACACCAGGCCCTAGGGTCAGTCAGCCTTCCTGGAAGGAACCGCCCTCTTCCTTCTGGCTGTCTAGATCAGACAACGAGATCGCTTGGGAAGCAGGAATAACATGCATGATGGTCAGAGGTCAGCGTAGCTCAACCAGAGTCCTGAGAAAGCCCATGAGTAACGCCTGCTGAGTCCCTGACCACACCCAGACAAGGGGAATACAACTGGTCAATGAGAGTGGCCCTCACCTGAGACTTATCGCGTATAAAACCTTCCCGCGAAGCTGCCGTGAGTTCGGCTCCTCTGTCCCAAATGAGGCCTTCAGACAAGCCAAGCGAGGGGAAGGGAAGCTGCACGGGGCATGCGATCTGTGGAACTAGAGTGGAGCCTGAATTCTGTCCACGTAAGCTTGCTTTTCTTGTCCATAAATGGGAACTGTATCGCGTCCCAGAGGGTTGGGTATATGTCTTTCGCCCAGTGTATTTCCTGATACGGTTCCTGGTAGAATCACAACAAACAGTAACTGCCTCGGTTATTGATTTATGTATTCGTTCATCAAGAAAATGCTTCTGCCACCTTCCTGCTTTCAAAGCACATATGTTCCAGCAGGCAGTGACTGAGGAAGTCAAGGATGAGACCATAAGGTCTCTGCAAACTGGATGAAGCCAGGCTCTCTGGATTCTAATCCAACAAATGTAATCAAGTCCCCCAATATGTAATGTCTTAAAACTGCAAAAGCCAACCGGGTTCTGTGAGAGTTGACCTCAGCTGCTAGTCACAGCATCTGTCTGGGTGGCTTGGCCAGGGCTAGCTCAGTGCTCCCTCATATGATGGTTGTCATGGACCAGAGGCTCCAGCGAGGAGGCTCACCCAGGGGCCCTGGTTCTCTACCTGGGCCTCTCCCCATGCCATGGTGGTTGTTCCAGCACCCAGTGTTTTCATCTGCGTGTTTCTTTTTCTGACTGGACCTTGGAGACTGTATGCAGGGCCTCCCCCGATTCAGCTGACTGAGCTGGTCCCTAAGGCTGGTCTACATTCAAGGGGACAGGAATTAGACTCCATTTCTCCATTAGAGTATATAAGCGCAGCTATGCACTTACAGGAACGTTCAACCTTTTGACATGGTGACATGGCATTGTCGTGTGCACTTGAGAAAGACATAATCAAATTATTAAAAAGGCATCCCCAAAGTCTCACAATGTTCTAACTTTCTGTTTTGTTAGTGGTGTAATATTTTGTTAGTTTGTTTTGCTTTTATTTATTTATTTAAGATTTCTGCCTCCTCCCCACCACTGCCTCCCATTTCCCTCCCCCTCCCCCAGTCAAGTCCCCCTCCCTTGTCAGCCCTAAGAGCAATCAGGGTTCCCTGCCCTGTGGGAAGTCCAAGGACCACCCACCTCCATTCAGGTCTCGTAAGGTGAGCATCCAAACTGCCTAGGCTCCCACAAAGTCAGTACGTGCAGTAGGATCAGAAACCCAGTGCCATTGTTCTTGAGTTCTCAGTAGTCCTCATTGACCTCTATGTTCAGCGAGTCCGGTTTTATCCCAAGCTTTTTCAGACCCAGGCCAGCTGGCCTTGGTGAGTTCCCGATAGAACATCCCCATTGTCTCAGTGTGTGGGTGCACCCCTCGCGGTCCTGAGTTCCTTGCTCGTGCTCTCTCTCCTTCTGCTCCTGATTTGGACCTTGAGATTTCTGTCCGGTGCTCCAATGTGGGTCTCTGTCTCTGTCTCCTTTCATCACCTGATGAAGGTTTCTCTGGACATTCTACATAGTCCTGGCTGTCCTAGAACTCACTCTGTAGACCAAACTGGTCTTGAACTCACAGAGATCCACCTACCTCTGTCTCTTGCATGCTGGGATTAAGAGCATGTGTTACCTACCATGCCTAGCCCATGGTGTATGATCATGTTAGGCTGCATTTATACGGTGGTATGTGGCCCGTGGGCTGAAGGTTGAACATGCCAACAGTTTGGTCAGCAGGAAACCAGGCAAGGTCACAGTAAGGAGTTTTCATTTACTTTGATGGTCCACGTGATATCATTAATGAGTCTTTAATGTTCAGAGTTTTGGGGGCTTTATTTGTTTTGTTTAAACAGGTTCCCCATTTACATGCTGATTAGCCTTAAACTCACAGCAATCTTCCCACCTCTGCCTCCTGAGTAGTGGGGTTACAGGCGTGTGCCTCCACACCCAGCTTCATTAATGGCTTTAAGTACAGTCAGAATAGAATGGGGTTTTGGGATTTGATAACTGAGATCTGAATGGTAGCCGCACTGTTCACTAGCTGTGTGCCTTTGGACATGTTCCACAACTTTTTTGAGCTTGGTTTTTCTATCTGTAAAATGGGATTGGTAACACTTTAGAGGTTTTGTTCTGAGGATGAAACGCACTCAGTTTTTGTGAAGGGCATAGCAGCAGTACCTGGAACATTTGACATGTTCAAAAGTTCATGGTGATTAAAGGTTTGCATTTATTTATTGGTGTGTGTGTGTGTGTGTGTGTGTGTGTGTGAGAGAGAGAGAGAGAGAGAGAGAGAGAGAGAGAGAGAGAGAGAATGGGGGAGCATGCCATGGATCACACATGGAGATCAGAAGACAATCCCAGGTCTTAGCCCTCTACTTCCTTCTGGTTTGAGACATGGTCCCTTGTTTGCACATGCTGAGCGAGCTGCCTCGTGAGAGCCCAGGGAGTCATCTGTCTCCACATCCCATCTCACCAGGGTCCTGAGATAACAGATGTGTACTACCATGTCAGCCTTTACATGACTTCAGGGGATTTGAACTCAGGTCCTTATACTTGTATGCAAGCGCCTTGCCCACTGTGCCAGCCTTAAAGGTTTGCATTTAAACCCTTGTCACAGCCCTTTGGAGAGTAGCTTGAACAGGACCAGGGAGGCTTAGCTGACAGAGCCAAAAAGCTGAACTCAGGCCCCATTCCTTCAGTTCACATCCCCCTGCTACCTGTTGCTGTGTGACGCTGTAACAATGTATGCTTTATTTTGCTGTGACATTCTTTTCTGTAACAAAATACCTGATGAGAGCCACTTAAGGGTTTAATTTTGGCTCTCAGTTTGAGTTTCAGTTCATCACGGCAGGAAAGGCTTGGTGGCAGGAGTGTGACTTTAAACACTGCCAGGAAGCAGAGAGCAAAGATTGCCAGTGTTCAGTTCCCTTTCTCCCTTGGATTCAGTCCAAGGCGTCAGCCCGTGGAACGATGATGCTGCCCACACTTAGGGTGAATCTTCTTACCTCAATTAGTCCCGTCCAGAAACTCTCTTACAGGTGTGCCAGAGGTCTAGCTGCTAGGTCATTCTAGGGCCATCAGGTTATCAATCGATACTAACGTACCACAAGCAGTCCCTAGTTGCTCACCCCGGAGGAACAGATTCTCTCGCAGCTCTGAGAGGCTCTGTGAGAGAGGTTCCAAGCCTCCCTCCCACTTCTGGCATTTGCTGGCAACCCCTGGAGGTCCCTGGCTTAGAGCTGTATCTCTCCCGTCTATGTGGCTATCTTTACAGGCCTTCTCCCTCATGCCTGTGTCTCTGTCCAAAGTCTCCTTTTCTGGTCATATTTGGTGGCAGGCGCCTCTAATCTTAGTAGCAGAGTAGGGGATTGCCAGGGGTTTGAACCCAGCCTGAGCGACATCATCCCAGAGCAGCCTGGGCTCTGGAGTTTATAGGAAGATCCTGTCTCAAAATGAAGGGGGAAAAAAATCTCCTCTTCTTACAGCACACGGCGCCCTCTCTAACCCATCATGGACTTAGTTAGGCGTCTGCAAAGACTGGTTTTAGTGATGGCACGCTCAGAGTGGACATGAATTTGTTAGCATGCTTTTTACATGATCTGACTGTTATCAGAACTAATAGAAACATTGTGAAGAACCCCCTAACCCCCTCATAATTCCTGAGCTATTTCCCTAACATCCCATAATTCCTGAACTACCTGGAAAGGGGCTTCCGAGAATCCTGAGCAGGGGCCGTTGGCATCCCTAATCACTGAGTCACCTAGAACTCAGCCCTCTGCTAAATCCAGAAAACCAGACCTAGAAACCGTCCCGGGGTGCCTTTCCCTGACTCTCTAGGGGCAGCACCCTTGTTTTAAAAGAAAACGAGAATGGGTGTTCACAGAGTTCTTCTATGTACCCCGGACTGGACTTTCAGGGGTCCACAGCTCAGAGCTGGTGAAGCCGGCAGGGTTACGTGACGGAGCTGTGGGTGCGGGGTCCATTGCCCTCCTCTCTGTCTCTCAGACTGCAGGACCTCAGCTCAGCCCAGGTACTTTGGTGGTTGATCTGGGGACTTTGCTCCTTGGGGCTAGGCCACAGGGGGGCCCACTCCAGCTAACCCTGATGGCTGGCTCTGACCAGCCCAGCTGAGGCCTTGCAGGGCCGAGGAGGATGCCTGGGATCAACCGGGACCCGTAATTGGACTGTTGTTCTTTCATTTTGCCGCGACGCAGCGTGTGGATTATAGACACCACTTGCTATAGATTTCCTGTCGGAGCCCATGAATCAAGCCCCACCAGCTTATTTACTGCGGCCAGCATCTGTGTGTGAAGAACCCGGCCCTGGCGCACACTCACGGGCACGCACTCACAAGGACGCTGCCTAGGCAGCTACCTCCTAGTCTCTCTGTGAAGCTAAGGGAGGAGGTCCCTGCGGCTTTCTCCTTACCCCAGAGTATAGGAACCCGCAAGGGGCTGATCACTGCCCCACAGCCTTGTCCTGTGGTTGACTGCTCCATTTTCCCCCCATCAAACCTACGGTGGCTTCTGCGAGCTTCCGGAGAAGCACAGAACTAGACCTCTGCCAATGAGAACGGGCAGTGGGAATCGATTCATATTTTGTATTCAAATCCCCTGGAGGCCTTATTACCCATGCAAGGCTGTGCTAGTTATAGCTCCTCTAGGTCTTAGTTTCCACATCTGTGAAATGGGCTGCTAACAATATTAATTTGTAGGGGGCAGGGTAGAGAAAGAGAGCACATGAAATGTGAATTCAGGTGAAACACTAGGCACTGTTTGCAGACCCAAACCGGTCAGCTATTACCATGAAAACAGAAACAGCAGCCAGCCCAGAGTACAGTGTGTGCCTTGTATACGATCATTTGGACCTGAAATGTTTCCCAGTATTTCTCAGGCTAAAGGTTTGGTGCTCAGGTTAGGGCTAATGTATGGGGCTGGAACCCTTAAGAGGTAGGGCCTGATGGGACTTGAGTGTGTCCTGGAAGGGGTCTCTTGCTTTTTTTTGCTTCCCATCCATGAAGTTTGTGTTTTTATTCTGCCACATATTTCTGCCAGGATGTGTACTTTACTACAGGCCTAGAGAAAAAGGACCAGTGTGTCGTGGAGTGACACCTCCAAAACCGTGGGCCAAAGTAAGCCGTTTCAGTTGGGCAGCTGATTAGTCTCATGTAGTTGTTACAGCGACTGACTACTGTCAATTGAGCTAGCTCACTTAACTTGCCCAACAATGATATCATCCCTGTGTGTGTACGTGTGTGTGTGTGTGTGTGTGTGCATGTGTGTGTGTGTTCATGGGATGGGTGCCTGTGCATGTGCAAGCCAGAGGTCAAAATTAGGTGTCTTTGTCAATTGCTCTCACCTTACTTTTTGAGACAGGGTCTCTCTTACTGAACTCAAGGTTTCCCAACTGGGCGAGGCTATTGTCCAGTGAGCTGTCTGTCTCTGCCTCCCCAGCACTAGGAAGGGAGACACATGCCAATACATCTGCTGGAGAGCTTCAGGTCTCCAGGCCTGCACCATAAATACTGTACAGACTGAACTATTCATTCCGTTTTACATATAGAGAACCAACTCAAGGCTCAGCAAGATTAAACAATTTGTGCAACACTGTATAGACACATAGTCCATGAAGAAGCAAGAACCCAGAGCCAGCTCTGCTTGGCCCTTACTGTCCAGAACCCTGAGATTAAGATTATCCAAAAGTTAAGGATCCCAGGCAAACAATTCCTAGCCCATGTAGAAGCTTTGAGGATAGATTTTTTAACCTCTTTCTGAAATCTAACCCCAATATTATTACTTGGGGCCTGTTAGATATTTGCTTCTTCATCTAGAGTCTCTAACTTTTTAAATACATTTTAATGAAAATAGAATCACATCGCTTTCCCCTTTGCTTTCCTCCCTCCAGTTCCTCCCAAGCACCTTCCCTCCAACCCCTCCCATGCCTCCAACTCAAATTGATGATCCCTTTTTATTTGATTATCATGTGTGTGCATGTGTGTGCATGAACACATAAATATAACCTGCTGAGTCTGCTTTTGTTGTATGTGTGTTTATGGTCCCAGGGATGACTATTTTGTATCGAACAGTCAACAAAGAGGCTCATCCCTGGGAAAGGCCAACTCTCCCTCTCCTGACAGCCATTAGTTGCCTGTAGTTCTTTGTGTAGGGGTGGAGCCCATGAAATTTCCCTCCTTCTCACTAGCATGCGTTTGATATTGCCATTGCTCCGTCTAGTTTATGTAGCCATCCTAGGAGAGACTGACTCATAGCAGACCCCCTGGTATTCTGACTCTTATGGCCTTTCTGTCCCCTCCTCCAAGATGTCCCCTGAGCCACACATGCAGGAGTTGTGCCGTAGAAGCAGTCAGTGAGACTGGGATCCCCACCATCTATTGATCTCTACATTGTGTCCAGCTGTGTTTCTGCAATGGTCGCCATTGAAAGTAAAGAGAAACTTCCTGGATGAGAAGTAGTAGCTATCCTTACCTGTATAAGGATAAGATTTACTGTAGTAAGGAATATGCTGGGCTAGCAACGTGACTTTTAAGAGTCTCTTATCTTTTATGTCATATGCATTAGACCCATAGAATCATATGTGAGTTTCCTGCAGGTGTAGACTATACATATCTGCTCCATTGTGTTCCCTACATCTTCCAGGAAGTATTTGGACACATGGTAGATAGGTGGGTAAAAGGAAGGAAGGAAGGAAGGAAGGAAGGAAGGAAGGAAGGAAGGGTCAGTGCATGGATGGATGGATGGATGGGTTGGATGGATGGATAGATGGGTGGGTGGGTGGATGGATGGATGAGTGGATGAGTGGGTGGGTGGGTGGATGGATGGATGGATGGATGGGTGGGTGGGTGGGTGGATGGATGGATGGATGGATGAGTGGATGGATGTATGGATGAGTGGATGGATGGATGGATGAATAGATGGATGGATGGGTGGGTGGATGGATGGGTGGGTGATGGATGGATGGATGGTGTCCCTATATGTCATAGAATGTGGCTTTAAAGTAAGTACCTGCCATGTCTCCCACCATCTCTCTCTTGTTCAATATCCCTTAATAGCAGCAACTCAAGGTTCACAAACCTGGGACAACTGTCATTAATGCGCAGATGCCATTGCTTCAGTTTCAGCAAAGGAAACATAGCTGGCGTTTCTCTCAAGCTCAGGGTGGACCTAGCCCGTGGAGTTTGACACAGTTGGTCTATAAGCTGGGCAGAAGGCCACGGTTAGAGGATGATGGGATATTGCTCGCCATACTTGAAGCCCATTTCATCACAAACATAACAAACAGATAACACTTTCTTCTCTTGTGCCTTTAGATTGTAAGTCAAGAAAGAGATTTTATCACTGTGAGTTAGCGGAGAATACTCCCTGCTGATTATTTGTGCTATACTTGAACCATCCTGGCTCAACCAATTTATTTTCTTTAAAAATTTTTTAAAAGTTATGTATATGTGTGTTCTGCCTTACATGTTTGTCTGTGTACCACTTGTATGCCTGGTGGCCATGGAAGTTAGAAGCAAGCATTGGATCTCAGGGTTCTAGAATTACAAATGGATGTGAGCTGCCATGTGGGTGCTGAGAATTGAACCTGGGGCCTCTAGAAGAACAGCCAGTCTCTAAATGTCAACTTTCAGATGTATCAAAAGGAACTAAGAGTCCGTGTATCACAGGGAGCTGTAGAGGAACCTTTGATTCTGTCCTCAAACTCACGGCGGAAGATCACATTTTATTTCTTCCACGTCTGGCCAGGGACTTCAATGGTCTCCAATAAATATAGGTGACGGATTGTGGAGGTTTGAGGCGATGCCAAGGCTGAAGGGGTTCTGAGTGCAGTGCAGTTGTTTCTGCCAGGCCCTGGCACAGCCCGTGGTGATGAATACATTAATCCCATTTGCCTAGGAAGTGAACACATTTTCTTCCTTCCCCTCAAAGAGAGACTCTGGCCAAGGACTAGGTCTATACAAGGTTGGTGGGAAGTCACAAACCTCCAGGTTTGTCCCATGAGTCATCTCCAAAAAGACACCCCCACACACACCTCCCCAGTATCCCCATTCGCACAACAGACTCGCACAGCCTTGTTCTTTGCTCGGAGGAAATGTTTCATCCTCAAATGCAATTGTGTCTGAGGAGGTGTCCTCTGCAACCAGGCGGGGCACAGGGCCTATGAGTCAGCGCATCCGGGCAGAGTTAATTAAAGCAATGAGGGCTGGCTGGCCGCAGCTGGAGTCTAGAGCGCTGAGCTGAGAGGCAGGGACGGGTCCTGTTGGGAACGGGGCTCCCTCTGTGGTCTGCTGAGAGGCAGAGATGGCTCCTGTTTGAGGCAGGGATGGCTCTTTTAGGAACAGGACTCCCTCTATGGTCTGTTGGGCTCCAGAGGTACAAAGGATGCCAATGTCATCAAAGGAGCAAGCGGAGGAAAAGAAGAGTGGAGGTCAGGGCCTCGGTGATGCTCCAAAATTGCTCGCTACAAGGGCTAATTGCAGCTCTTACCGCTTCCTTTGGATTCCAGTCACAACATCTAAGAATAGCCAGGAGTTTCCTAGGATTTCTCTGTGCCTGAAGGGGACCAAGGAAGACAAAAGAGAGGAGGGAAGAAATAATTCCCTTAGATTGCCGTTAACCCAACAAGATATAACCTGGTGGACGATAGATGCCCGGGCTGCCCAGCTGCGGAATGGCGCCCAGTGGGTACCTGGTAGACAGCTCTGGAATGAACAGATCGATGTAGATCCTCGAACTGATGCAGGTTGAGCTACTAGCGGTTTGATCAGTGGTCAGGAGGGGGTGGGATAAAAAACGACTTGAAAGGAAAAGAAAGAAACGTACTTACTCACTAGGACGTATATTTGGCAAAGATGGGTTTCGTGGTGACTCACTGCTAAGGTCCCTGGTGTCTGCAGGTGTATCCAACCCCCAGCCCACGGGCCACATGTAGTCACCTGTGGATGAAGACAGCCACGCATGTGGCGCAACACAAAATTGGAAACATACTAGAAACGTCATGATCCTTTTGTGGGGTTTTTAAAACTAACTTGATTTCATGGTTCTGAAGTGTGAACTTTGTAAGGGACAATGTCATATTGCAACATCAAAAAGTCGATGTGCCTGGCCCTAGAACAACACTTGACTCTGTGGAGATGTTCATTAAAGGTTGGTCTAATGATGAGTGGACAGAGTAGAAAGGAGGAAGGAAGGGAAGGAGGGAGGGAGGGAGGAAGGAGAGAGGGAGGGAGGGAGGGAGGGAGGGAGGGAGGGAGGGGAAGGAAGGAAGGAAAAAGGAAGGAGAAATGGACAGTATTGGAAAAGGAAAGTGGTTTGACACCTTGGAAAATATCGCTGTACATCTAGAGAAGCAGGGGGCTGTGACAGGATGAGCCTAACAGAACGTAAAGAAAGTTTGATGCCAGTAACAGCATCTTCTATGCTGTTTCTCACCCCGTTTCTCAGGTACCTGTCCCTATGGAAGACAAGTCCTAGAGAATGTTAGAGAATTCTTTCTCCACACCTGGAGGCCACTCACTTTGTAAATGTCCACCCAACATGTCCATTATCCCAGGCAACGGTTCTCTCCTGTCCTGGACAGGGTCCTTTTGAATCCCTGCTTATTTCTCTTCTCCTAACAAGCAAGGCTAAGCATTTATTTCAGAAGCCTCTATGAACACGTCTGTGTGTCTAGTGGAATGTTGGGCAGAAGGGTCAGAGAAGTGTTAATCATGTTGTCCCTGAGACAAAGAGCAGCCACTGTGGAATGCCCAGGCTCCTGCATGGCAGGAACCACTCCATCTTTCCTCTTCAGAGTTCCACAAGAAGGCCTGGGTGCGCCCCCAGCTTGCAAATTTGACACTTGATTTCTTCCCAGCTAGAATGTCCTAAGCCAAGCAGCAGCACCCTTGCCTCCCTGAATCTGGAGCCCTCAGCCGACCCAGCTACAGTGACAGCTCTATCAAGGCACTCTTTGGTGACATTGCTAAGTGAGAGGCGCAGATAGGCATGGATCACCATAGGAATGGCCTCTCTCTGCCACCTGGACACAGCTGGGTGTCCAGCACGACACTGTTTCTCCCTTTGTCCTCATCCGTCTCCAGGCACCAAACAGGCAATAGATCACTGACACGAGGCTTTGGCAATGCGGGGAGATGCTGGCAGAGCCAGGGTTGGCAGGTGAGGTATTGGGGCCCTGGGCCCACCTGCCTGCTGTCTACCCTGCTTCTGCCAGCTGAACACACCTTTGTCAGCCAGGCCGGGAATTGTTCTGTCAGAGAAAAGACAAGGGACTGTGACCCTGAGGTCACTGGCTTGGGCTGGAGGCCATTGTGGCCAGAGACTTTAGAATTAGAGCTTAGACATCCAAAAGCAAGGTGTGGGGAGGCCAGGTTCCCTCTGCAACTAGAGGGGAGGTTCTCCCATGCCCGTCTTCACTTCTGCCACTTGCTGGTGGCTGAGGGCATTCTTTGGTGGCTGCCGCCACACTCCAGTTTCTGAGCGGTCTGTGGTCTGACCCCTTCTCTTCTGAGGACCCTACTATTAGATGAAGCCTCCTGTTCCCACACACCTTGGGAACTGAATTACACTGCAACCATCATATTTCCAAATAAGGTCCCCTCTTCAGGTACCAGGGGTTGGGATGTCAGTGTACGCCTTGGGGGAAACAGGAACTTGGAATAGCTGTCAATCCTCTACCTTCTGGGGAAAGGTCAGTACCACTGTGTCATAAATATCACTGGGAGCAAAAGGCTTGTTTCTTTTCTGTTCAGTGAACATGTCCTTGCTTCAAGAACCCTTAAAAAACGCAAACCAGGATAACACTGTGGGCATCCCTATGGCTTGTGTTAGGTAGGAAACTCCAGTCCTGCTCACTGTGGAGTCTCTGCCACCTAAGCAGTGCCTAGCACGGAGAGGGTGTCCAATGTTTGTTCAGGGAATAATAAATAACACGGTACTGGCATCTCCAGAGAACAGGAGAGGTCTCAACCATGTGACTCAAAGATAACCGCTTACCTCCCTGATTTTGCTTCCTCCTTTGTAAAATGGGAACCTAAATGAGCACACAGCATGGTGACCCAAGTCTGTAGCGCTAGCACTTGGGAGGCTGAGTCAGGAGGTTCTTGAGTTTGAGGTCAAACTGAACAACATTGTGAGTTTCAGATCAAGACCGGGCTGTGTAGCAAGATCCTGTTTGGAAAACAAGAGTCACACCGTGTATACATCACGGGTCAGGTATTCAGGAGAACCCACGGAAGTGCGTGAACTGTGATGCTGGTATACAGGAAGTGCTCAGTCAGAACCTGCTGGAGCCCCTGGGTGTGCTGGGTCCTTAGACAGGTGGGGGTGGGGTGGGGAGCAGGGGTGAGGATGGATGAAGAGTACCAACCCCAGGAGTTGAGACTCACTTTTCTTTGCTGCAGTAACTAGCTGGACTGTCTTAACTAGGGATCAGGACGAACCCTCCAAGAAGTAGGAGACAAGGGGAATGTGCCTTTGGGACCACCGGGGACACGTGTGTGACCAGTCAGTTTTGTTTTCTTGGTGTCAGTTTTCTATGTCTTACAACCCGACAGCAAAGCCCTCACCCACGAACTCTGGGCTGATTCTGAGGCTGCCGCCTCTCGTCCTGGCTCCCAGGAACTCACCCGTGCGCTCACCGGGTTGCAGCGCTTGCCGACGCGCGGAGCCTCCGCCGACCTTGCGCGCACTCTGAGACCCAGCTCCAGCGCGCCCTCTGGTGGCGGACAGCCTGGGACTGGCGCTGCCAGGCCCCTGGCGCGCTCCTGCAACCCTGCTTGTCACCCGGTAGTCTGACTCCCAAGATTTACTGCTTTCCAAGGCCGGGCACCCTTGACCTTGGATTTCCACCTTCGGAGGAGAACCTCCCTGGCTTTATCCTGAGCACAAGCGGGTGGAACTCAGGCGGGAAAGAGCAGAGGGAGGGAGGATAAAACCTTTCAACCTCACCTCCGGACCTCCAGCGTCAAAGAGCAAGCACAGCTGACGGCGGCTCTCTTGAGAGTCCCAAACATCTCTCCTTTCCTTTACTGTGGTGTGGAAACCCCACTGACAGCTAAAACGGTCTGGCATCTGCAAATCTGCCCTTGTGTACTAAGCACACCTGTCGTTTTGAGCCCCCGGGACAGGGAGACGGACGGGCAGCTATTATATAGACCTATTGAGACCGCCTAGTCCCATGATTTCACCGTGGTCATCTCTGGGCCAGGTGCTATGCTGAGTACTGTGTGTGTAGCCCAGTTTATCTGAAACTGTGAGACCTATCGGTACAGTAGCACCTACGGGGAAACCCAGGCACAGAGAAGTTAGGGGTATCTTCAAGATGGAAAATGTTGTACTGACAGTCCGGCTCTGGGCTGATAATGTCCTGCAGCCTCCATACCAAACACAATCCTCCTCCACCCCTGCGGATGTTACCCCACCTCTCCAGCTAGAATGCTCTACCTGCTTAACAAGCCTGATGGGGCACTCCCCCCCCCCCACCCTCTTGTCCCCAGACTCCGCACACCCTGCAGTCTCTGCAGGAGTCTGCCCGCTTTGTGATTCTACCGCTTTTGCTGTGAGATGCTGAAGTTGCCAACAACTGAGGCGTTTGGCATTCTTTGTACCCAGCATGCAGCAGGAAGTTGTTCTGAGCTCATTTCCCATCTTTCCCCAGCTTCCTCTCCCACCAGGGAAGGAACATGGAAGAGTGCTCTCTGGATCTCCATTGGTCCCAGGGGACTGGGGTTTTTCAGTCTCCCTCCCAGCCTCTCCACCTCCAGGACTGAGTGTGGAGTAGAGGGAAGGAGCAGGAAGCTCCTTGAGCTCCCGCAGAGTGGACAGGGGTCTTACTTATTTCCCACAATGCCCGGCAGGAGCTTAAGGTTCAACGGTGGCTGTCGCTGGCCTGATCTGCTCAGGGGCCCCTTACCACTCCCTACCTAAATAACAATGCCTGGGTGGGGTTAGTGATTGCTGTGCAGGGGGCATGAGATAACCCTCTTCTACTTTCTCTGCCCAATTGCGTCTCGGTGTAAGGCTCTGGCTCCTCCGGGCCTGTGCAGGGACAGCCTCCCTGATGCTTTCTAGCCTTCATCCCAGAGAGCAGATGCCACTTTTGTCAGTAGAGAAACTGAACTACAGAGAAGCAAAGGTGCATGCGCGCATTATGCAAGTGCCATAGAGGGTTCCACTCTGAGGCTGTGGTATGTTGTCTCCTGGATGATAATATGACTTAAATTCTGCAGCCTGATTTCTTGCCGAAGCCTGCCTTTTGGCACAGGGCTATGTGGGCCAGTCTGTTTCACTTGGTCCCAAGTAGACCTTCCACTTTAGATTACTCGGGGCACTGCTCCCCTTTAAAGGGTGAGAGGAAAGTCCCCTGGGGACAGAGGGCAAGCAGCATTCATCCAGCCCAACAGGTGAGACCTTGGGTGTAACCTTTCTTTCAGAAGTTTGTCATCTACAGCTAGTCAAGCCACAGCCACAGTCAAGAGCAGGGAGAGGGGCCTGCAAGCACGCTCAGTGCTCAGGTACCGTCCTCTACTCTTACCAATTCAGGACCCAAACCCAGCTGGTAATGTGTCCTGTTTGGAAGCTGGATCTTCTCATATCAATCAATGTAATCAAGACAACCCCCACAGACACGGTCATACCCCACAGACACGGTCACACCCCCACAGACACGGTCACACCCCCACAGATACAGTCACACACCCACAGACATGGTCATACCCCACAGACACGGTCACATCCCCACAGACATGGTCATACCCCCACAGACACAGTCACACCCCCCACAGACACGGTCACCTAAAATTCTAAGATGCTAGGAGATCAAAAAAAAACACAAATGGTCTTTGGATTTAAAAATTAAATATATATATATGCATTAAATTTGTAAATATTGGAGAGTTCTAATAGAACACGCAGGACTTTTCATCCCTTCATCTACTTTAGAGTGTGCTGATCCCAGTAATTCCAGAGAGGGAAGCGAAGCAGGAGGCAGGGAGGGGTTGGTGCAGAATAGAAGCAACCTAATCATGAAATAATGAGAAATGACTGACTTGCCTGTGTGTGGGGGGGGGGCTCATTTGAATCGATGCTTATGAAGCGCGAGCGACAGGAAATGTGGGTGAAGCAGGAGAAGCACACACCTGTGAAGCTCTCGGGTGCCAAAGGAAACGGGCAAAACACAACTGGTCTGAGAGTAAGGGAAGTGACTCTCGTCGTAACTGCCCTGGTTTGACACAGTGGCCTTGCTTAAAACGTTCCTTAGATTCAAGAAATGGGAATGAATAGGGCAGGGGAACTTGTGGGCCTGTCTTAGTTAAGGTTTCTGTTGCTGTGATAGAACACTGATCAAAAGCAACTTGAGGAGGGAAAGGATTTATTTCATTCCTGGTCCTCAGCATAGGGAGTCAGGCCAGGAACTCAAGCCAGGAGCCTGGAGGCAGGAACTGGGAGCAGGGGCTGTGGAGGAATTGGAGGAACTGTTCCTCATGACTTGCTCAGCCTGGTTTCTTACAGCACCCAGGACTACCAGCTCAGGAATGGTACTACCTACAGTGTCCTGGGCCGTCCCATTAAATAAAATTTTAAAAAATGTTCACAGGCTTGTTCATAAACAACACAGTAGGCACATTTTCTCAGTTGAGGTCCCTTCTTCCCAAATTGTTCTAACTTGTGTCAAATTGATATAAAACTAACTAGCCAGCACAATAGAACCCTTATCAGCTTGACACACGTATACATTACTATGCAACTAGAACCGTTCTTTTCTCATTTGCCCCCAAAATAGTATGTTAGTGTTAACATCACAATATAAAACATTCCTGCTGGGTCTGGTGGTGTGTTCCTTTAATTCCAGCACTTTGGAGGCAGAGGCAGATGGATCTCCATGAATTTGAGGCCAACCTGGTCTACAGAGAGAGTTCCAAAACAGCCAAGGCTGCTATGCAGAGAAACCATGTCTCAAAAAGCAAACAAAGCAAAAAGGCTTATGAAACATTCCAACTCGCGAAAGTCCCACAGTCCTTAAAAACTCAAACACTTTAAAAGCTGAATCTCTTTAAAACAAGTCTCTTTCAAAGTTTAAAGTCTCTATAAAATATCTGCAAAATCCCAACTTTTCTTACTCAAAGAGGAAAAACACCAGGGCACAATGAAAATCAAGGCAAAGCAAAACTGAAGACCAGCAGTGAGAAGGTTCAGTGCTTGAGGTCTGGGGGCCACTCATGGTCCTCTGAGCTTGAAAGAGCCTGGGCCACTTTCTCTGGCACTACACATCTAACTCCAGGCTGTCTGGGATACTGGCTCTGCCCTCTGCAGAACATACAATGTCTCCTAGGCTCAGACCAGCTCTAGTCCGTGGCTATTGGGCCCAAGGGGGACACTGGGGATGCTAGCAATATCTGATTTCTTGAGGGCCATATTTGTATTTGTTTCATGAAAACTGCACTCATTACATACCTAGGATAGATGGACATTTCTGAACGTAAGTTGTTCTTAAATGAAAAGTTAGGAAACAAGCTGAGCATGGTGGTGTTCACTTGTGATCCCTGCACAGGAGGATGAGGAACTAAAGGTCAGCCACAGCTACATGATTTGTTCGAGGCTAATCTGTGCTACATGAGACCCTGCGTCAAAAAAAAAAAAAGAAAGAAAAAAAGAAGGAAAGAAAAAGAGTTAAATAACGAGTGCATTCTGCTCTTGCAGAGGGACCAGAATCCCATTTCTAACACAGTGGATTACAAACACCTATAATTCTGGGGAATCTGATGCCCTCTTCTGGCCATCAAGGGCACCTGCACTCATATGCACATACACAAACTCACAATGCATACATGTAATAAAAATAAATCTGAAAGAAATAAATCTAGGAAGATAAGTAGATAAATATTAGAAACAAGGGGCTGTTGAGGTGGCTAATAGGGTTAAAACACTTGCTGCATGAGCCTGGTGACTCTACTTTGATCCCTGGAATTCATGTAAAGGTGAAGGGAAAAAACCAATCCTATAAAGTCATCCTTTATCCTCTACATACATGCTATGGCACTACCTACACACTATAATGATGATAATAATAATATAATTTAAAAATTAACAATGAGCTAGGTGTGTAGTGTGCACCTTTAATTCCAGCATTTAAGAACCTGAAACAGAAAGATTATGAATTTGATGCCAGCCTGGGCTACCTAGTGAGAACCTGTGTGAAATTTTTTTAAAAAAAATAAATTGGTAATGGATGTTGTAAAAAGATATTTTCTCCAGGATTCATTGAATCTGAAGACATCAGCATTGGCTATAAGAAAACTAACTTAAGAACTTAAAATACTTAGTATTTCTGAAAATTAGATTAGTGGTTCCAACATTGAAGAAATTCAGACGTCTTCAAGGTGGGTTCAAACACAGATGGCAGGGCTCACCTGGCAGATAAGGACCTGGTGATGTTGGACTGCTGTGTCTACAGAACCCCTCCCCCATTTTTTAGACAAGGTTGTTCTGTGTGTAGCCTAGGCTGTCCTAAAACTCACTCTGTAGACCAGACTGGTCTCGAACTCAAAGATCTTTCTGCCTCTGCCTCAGATGTTGGGATTAAAAACAGGGACCACCATGCCCAGCTCTATAGAACCGTCTTAAGAACTACTCCCTGCAGAGGGATCAGAAGCTCAAGTGTATCCTCTGCTACACGGTAAGTTTGAAGTCAGCCTGGGCTAGATGAGATCCTGTCTCAAAAGCAAAAGGAGTACAAAGAGAAAAAGAGAAGACACCACAACTAGCTAGTATCCCCAGTAGGGAGGACATTGCTGATTCATATCAAGTCTTGTTCCTCCTCCTGCAAGACTAGAACTGCCACCTGATCTTGGTGATAGCCATTGTTCAAGAAGCTGTCAATGGCTGGGTGTAGTGTCACTCCCTATGAGCTTATGGGGGCCATTTCCATTCAAACTACTAAAATGTCTAAGGAAGAGTCCATTTTCATGAATAGCTGGATCCATGAACCATCAGGACTCTACTGCTCATGAAATATTTTTTTCTTTTTGAGACAGGGTTTCTCTGTGTAATAATCCTGACTGTCCTGGAACTTGCTTTGTAGACCAGGCTGGCCTCAAACTCACAGAGAGACACAGGAAGATCTCAGTGAGTTCAAGACCAACCTGGTCTACAAAGTGAGTTCTAGGACTGCCAGGGCTGTTACGTGGAGACACCCTATCTCAAAAACCACACACACACACACACACACACACACACACACACACACACCCCTTGTCTGGGCAGGATTTGCCTCCATGGTTAAATCTTGGACTTCAGGAATAGCAGTTCTTTTCATACCTGATAGAAGTCTAGGTACTTGTAAGGGATGCGTTGTCATGAGCCACAATAAAGATTCAAAATAGACCCACAGCATCTCTCAAGATGGTCTTGTCTATGTGGTCTCATCTCTGCCTTGTGTGGGAGTCTGTGGGTCACTGTGAACAACCAGGCATTGGGTTATTGGGTTGGATGCTCACAAGAAGCTGAACAGTGATTGTGCTCCAGGTCCCTCTTGGAGATGAATTAGCCTCTTTGGGGGTTAAAGATAGGATGGGACAGTCGGAAGCATCTGATAGTTACTCGTTATTTGCAAGAGTAGATACTGCCTTGGTTGTACTCTGCTCTATGGCTGCTGAGCCTTATTAAGCTGAAATGCAAGGAGGACACACACCAGTCATTTTATAATGGGAGGACCAGGATTCCTGTCCCCAGAGCTGAGGTCAGAACCTCCATTTAGTGAAGGAAGGGGTAAAACCAGTCGCTGTTAATGCCTACTGTATACTAGGTGTGTGAGAACTGTTTGAGGCCTACACAGCCCGCAGCAGACAACTTTAAGTCATCTGTCTGTCTGTCTGTCTGTCTATCTATTTATCCATCTATCATCTATCTATCTGTCTATCATCTATCCTCCATCTATCTGTTTTCCTATCTATCTATCTATCTATCTATCTATCTATCATCTATCTACCTATCCATCCATCCTTCTATCCATCTATCTATCCATCCTATCTATCTATCTATCATCTATCTATCTATCTATCTATCTATCTATCTATCTATCTAATCTATCATCTGTCAATATATCTACCTATCTCTATCAATCTCTTTATTTATTTATTTTGAGATACGTTCTCACTATGCAGTCCTAGATTGCCAAGAACTCACCATGTAGCCTTGAACACAGAGATTGCCCGTGTCTACTCTGCCTTTGCCTCCTGAATGCTAGAATCAAAGGCACACAACTATCAGCCCAACTTTCGACAAACCACCTTAATCACTGAGGTCACATCACAGAGGCATCTTCTGCCCCAGGATCACAGTGTTAACAAAGGACACAGCCAAAGTTTGAACTCAGCTGTGCAAGGCTCCCACGCCACTGTTCTTTGCCAGTTATAACATTCCCAGTCCCAGGCTCCATCCCAGACTCAAATCCACATGGACATCACAACACGAGTAAAGAACAACCAAGTCTCCGTACCCACCAGGATGAGCCTGGTACTTGCCGTGTGTGTGCTTCGGATCCAGCCACCAAGAGGGTATCACTGGGCATAAGCAACAGTGGCAAGGATTTCCCAGGCATGGGAGGACAGAGAAAACGAGGACAGGGGTCATCCCGTCCCTCCTGTCTGAACTTGGATAACTACTTTTTGGCTGCTTTATGTATCAGAGTCTGAGGTTCAGTTTCAGTGGGAGATAGCTATTTTGGTCTTTCTTTTAAAGTCTCAAAACCCGCACTTTCAAATGGAGCTTCTTCTGTCCCACAGGCAAAAACACGTCTGCTAGTGACGAGTCTCTCACCTGTGAATTGAAGAGTCCAAGGGATGAGAAGGATTCGGTCCACCATAAAACTCTCTACTCAAGACCATCCTTTGATATCGGGGGCAGGAAGGGAGTCGCCATACTGGCAATGCTAAGTTAGCCACGATCCACAGAGCCAAAGGGGAAAATGTGTGTTGTTTTGGTGTTGGGAGAAACAGGAAAATCAAGCCACCTGTTCAAAACTAGCCTTTCCAGTTGGAAAAGAGAGAAACTTGAGGTCACAAGCATCCTTGTGTTATCAGAGAACCTATCCTAGCTCAGGGGATCCCTGTTTCCTGGGTATCTGTGCAGAAAGCTGTATGCAGCTGGCTTCAGAAGGGCTGCCCATTTGAGCCTGCCCTGACCAAGCAATTGGCCCTAACGAGGAGCTTTAAGTTAGCAGCCATGGTCTTCCCTTTCATCACCTCTGTCTTCTTCCGGCGGCCCTTCACTTTCTCCAAGTCACTGAAAGTTAAAATATAAGTGCTGGCTCCCACCCATAACTGGGAGTTTCTTCCCCACCATCTCATTCCTTCTGAGGTTTTCTCCCTTCCTCGCTGATAGCATACCTGATTCCTATCTGACAGCTCTTCTGTTAGAACTGGTTGTGTTTTGACGAGCCCATGTGCCATGAGGATAGATTTGGTCCACAGTGGCCTCCCGACAGGCTACTTTTCTAGCCCTGACAAAAATGTGTTACCCATACTAAGCATAGATTTCCCCTGTTATCCATTGTGATTGGATTTCCAGGCTAGCCCCCAAAGCCACAAGCATTGACCCTGTCAAAGGCACCAGAGGAAAATGGACAGACAGTAATTTTGGGGTGAATTTGACTTGGTTTTTAAGTCCAAATTTTCTTCTGGCCCTGAGAAATGTACCCTCAGACTTTTAATGTCCTCCTTAGGCTGTAACTTGAGGGCGGTGGTACACACCCCAGCTGCGGGGTGCCTTGCTTGCCCTATGGTAAGAATAAAATAGCAGAACAGTGTCTAGGAGCCAGTACTGAGTGGGTGCCCCGAAATGCTGGCTTGCACACCTTCCAGCTCACTGAGCCTGAAAACATGCAATAATTAGTACATACTTGTGTGACTTTAAAAGGGATAGAAAATAAAAATGTTGCCTTTTTATTTGTTCATTTGTGTGGTTTGGCTTTCAAAACAGGGTTTCTCTGTGTTTTAGTGATATTTTATTTGTGTCTTAACAAATGAAGCTTGCCTGAAGATCAGAGTGCAGAGTTAAGCCACTACAGGCCAGGCGGTGGTGGCTCACACCTTTAATCCCAGCACTAGGGAGGTGGGGACAGGAAGGGATATGGCTGGGCAGAGAGAGGAATATAAGACAGGAGGAGATGGGAGCTCAGATGCAGTCTGAGGTTTGGCAGAGATGGATGCAGCCCGAGGATTGCCCCTTCAGTCTGAGGGTTCAGTCTGAGGATGCAGTCAGAGGACACAGTCTGAGGACAGGGTCACCCTTTTGGTCTGAGGATTTGGCAGAGGTGAACAGTCTCTCTAGAGGCTGGCTGCACTGCTTCTCTAACCCGTCAGCTTTCACTCTCTAATATCTGACTCTGTGTTTTATTTATTAAGACCAATTAAAATTCATGCTACACTGGACAACAGCCCTGGCTAACCTGGAACACTCTTTTTAGACCAGGCTAGCCTCAAACTCACAGAGATCTGCCTGCCTCTGACTCCAGAGTGCTGGGATTAAAGGCATAAGCCACCACTGCCTGCGTGAATGATGCGATTTTAATGATGAACTCCAGTGGTTTGAATAAGAATGGTCCCCATGGTTTATATTTGAATACTTAGCCACCAGTTAGTAGAACTGTTTGAGAAAGATTAGAAGGTGACCTTGTTGAAGTAGCTGTGTCGGTAGGGGTGGGCTTTGAAGTTTCAAAAACCTATGCCAGGCCCAGGCTCGCTCTTGCGCTTCTCTCTCTCTCTCTCTCTCTCTCTCTCTCTCTCTCTCTCTCTCTCTCTCTCTCTCTCTCTCTCCCTGCTGCCTGTGGATCAGGATGTAAAGCTCAGTTACTGCTTCAGCACCATGCCTGTCTGCTTCCTGCCGTGATGATAATGGACTAACCCTCTGAAACTATAAGCAAGCCCCAATTGAATGCTTTCTTTTATAAGAGCTGCCTTGGTCATGGTGTCTCTTCACAGCACTAGAACAGTAACTAAGACACAGAAAGTCTGCTAGGATTAAATAAGAAATAGAAATAAGTCAAGCACTTGGGGGCAGGGGTGAAAATGGAATGATGGGGAGTTCAAGGCCATCCTTGGCTATCTAAGGGATTCAAGGCCAGTTTAGGCTACCTGAGACCAATTGTATGACTGAGTAGTCAAAGGGGGGAGGGAGGAGGGAAGGAGGAAAAGAGGAAAGGGAGAAAATAGGGTGTCTTCATTGGTGATATATGACAAACAGCAGAATTAGTCAGTTAGGAATCCACTGTCAGTGGGGCAGGTCACGGGAGTTCCGAGAGCACATCTGGACCCTTGCAGAGCCTGGGAGATGGCTGTTATTCATCAGTGGGAACACGTTCTCAGAACTCACTGAGATGGCTCCTGGGGAATCTCTGTACTTGGAGGTGGAGAGGCAGGATGATTAGGAGTTTACAGTGAGAGACAGGTAAATGGTTCGGCCACTGGAGGCACTTGCCACCATGTCTGGAAATTCTAGTCCAATCCCTGGGACCCACATGGTGGAAGGGAAGAACCAACCTCCAAAAGCTGCTCTTTGGGCTCTGCATGCAAGATTGTAGCTTGTATATGCACCAGCAACTGCAGCAATTGCTTAGGACTTTGGCCAACAAAAGACTTTCTTGGGAAGAACATTTTTGCATCTATTGACGGTTTGGGATTTGCTAGAACAAGATGTTAATAAAAAAAAAAACAACTTTTAACCAATTTTATTTTTGTTTCTATATTCCATATATACTAAACCCTATTTGTGCTTGTTGTCATGATGGTCTGACCCATCTCCTGCCCATGATACATCACCAGCTATGAGTCTCTACTGGTTGCCCCCAAGAACTACACTACCTCTACTTTCTTTACGAGAATTGAATTTTTTCAATATTTGTTCTAAACATTCATGTGTTCAAGAAAACCGAGCCTCTCCCTCCTGTGAGTAAACACATTTTAAGGCAGTCATGATGGGCTATTTTTCTTTTGACAGTGATTGATTGGGGGTGAGCATGTGACTGAATTCTGGCCACTAAGGCATGAGCATACAGGTGTAGTCACATATCTTGTAATCCAGGCACTAAAAGAGGGGAGGTAGGCGAATAGTTCTGGGTCAGGCGGGACCACCTAGTAAGACCCTGTCTCAAAAGGTTAAGAGTTGAAAGTGTACCACAGTGATGAGTGCTTGTCCAGTGTGCCCAGAGCCTGAGTTCCAACTCCAGAAAAACAAACGTGAAGAGAAATGTAGGGTAGGAATGGAGTGTACCTGGGAAGCTTACCCTCGGGGCCAAATGCAAATCAAGCCAAGTAAGCTAGAGCAACAAGGAGCAGCATTTTCCCCTACACACACACACACACACACACACACACACACACACACACACACACCTGTGCATCTAGTCCTTCCTTAGATTCTACACAGCTGGGCAAGGAAGTGATACAGGACCAAAAGAACCCCTGCTCAGCTATAGCCCCTCTGTGCCCAAAGAGGGCCAATGAATAACAGGAGAGTTAGGTAAGACATCACTGGCCCAGGCAGGGTTGTTTTATTTTGTTTGATCTTAGTCCTGGCTCCCTAGGTGGTGGTTCACACTTGTAATTCCAGTACTCAGGAGCAGGAAACAGGAGGATTGCCACAAACTTGGAAGACCAACCTGGTCTGCATAGCAATGTCCTGGCCAGCCAGAACTGTGCAGAGAGACCTTGTCTAAGACAAACAAACAAAAAACTAGAGCAAAAGAAAATCAGCCCTACTTCAAAGCAATCCATGGAGGGAAGAGAAAAGGATAGAATTTGGGGCGCTCCAAAGACAGCTGTAGGTGAGAGAAAGTAGGGAACAGTCAGGGAGCCTGAGACCCACGCATGTCTTTCAGTAGGTCAGAGAGCCCCTCCTCGTCCCGAATTTGTCCCTCTTTCTCTGGGGTTGCTGTGCCCTCCAGATGGCTGCTGACATCTCCTTTCTCCCAGTCACCCTCGCAGTTGTCTTTCCACGCAAGTCCCCGGGGCTGAGTATAAACCTCACCGCGCCTTCAGTCAGCAGGTGTAAAGAGGAATTACTGCTGCTCCCTGCTCGGCTGGGCCCGGTGGAATTACCCCAAAGCCGTGTTTATCATGCCATTGAACCTTGTGCCCATGTTTAATGTGCTATCTACTCTGACCCCAGGTGTCTCTCTGCTCCGCTGCTCTCCCCGCAGCCATCCTACAGTCTGCGGCTGGCTTGGAGGGTCATCGCTGACAAGTGTATTACTGGTGTTTATCCATATTAAATCTTGGATCAGTGACTGCCTTTTACCCATTTTTCTAAACTCGCTTTGGTTCTCCTGCAGCCTCGCCTCGCTTCCCAGTCTGTCTTTTTCCTCCTAAGTCAGGAATCTGTTGTGGCCCCGAGTTTCCAATTGCCTATGAAGAATAAAGAAGCTGCGGATGGCCCTGCTACACAGCTTGAGCCTTCGTCTGGAGTTGCTACTGACCCATTCATAATTGCATCATTCAGAGCAGAGGGGGAGCTCACCGAGGGGATCGGTTTAATTACATCATACATCTGGGAAGGCAGTGGTGGGCCTGAGTTTACTCCTGTAAGGGCTCAAGTGAAAGCTACCGTCTTTATCGTGGACTGCATAGGCGTAGTACGTTACACCTCACAAAACCCTTCCCATTTGATTTTTCCCCCCTAAAGCCTGGAAGCTGTCTGTCTAAATCACTCTCTGCAAAACGTTCTGTGAGAGCAGACGTAAAATGCATTTTATTTAACTGCATCATTAGGAAATCAAAGCATGTTAGACAATCCCTAGTTGACCGTGGGGATTTTGTTGGTTTGTGTTTTTATTTTGTCTTGTTGATTTGTCGTTTCGGCTCAAAATTCACAGTCCTCTTGCCTCCGTTGCCCCGTTGCTGGGATTGTAAGCATGTGCTGCCTTATCTAGCTCAAAGTCCCCAATTTTTGATTTTTTTTCCCCCTTGGTATGTAGCCTTACCTGGCCTGGAACTCACGACCCCAGTTTTGAATCTGGTGCCAATACTGAGACAGGCTCAGCAGACATGATTCCTTGTTCCCACTTAATAACACCTAAGTGTTAGAATCAATTTCTCTAAAGTTTCATGTATTTTTCTGTTTTCCCTAAAACAGTTGAGACTAGAAATATGAATAAGGGGAGAGAGAGAGAGAGTTTGTATGAAGAGATTAGGTGGGCAAAGGCACCTAATACCAAGTGCTATTACTTCAGTTCGACTCCTGGGCCCCACATGGCAAAAGGCAGGAACCCCTGTGATTTGCCAGCTGACCGCGACATGTTTCCCCATGGCACATATGTATGCACACACAGACATGCAGTTAAAGGAGGAATGTAAATGGCAGTCTAATCTGTAAGTTTGAAAGCAAATTTTCTTTCTTTTTTCTTTTCTTTTGTGTGTGTGTGTGTGTGTGTGTGTGTGTGTGTGTGTGTTCAGAGGCTTTTGACAATGGGACATTTGTAGTTAAACTGTCATCAGTTGAGAAGTTTTTTTTCTTTACCAATAAGGCTCGAAATGAATTGCTTATACTATCGTTTCAAGTCAAGTATGTTTTATGCTTAAATTGATGCCAGAGTCACAAGAAATTGGATGATAAATTAATATGTGACACAGACAAAAATAAGGTCAAGTTTCTTTGTTATAGGAAAAACCCACAATGCACTGTGATGGAAAATATTTAATTAGATCATTCATCCAGTCAATAGCTCGGTGTCCAGCGCCTCTTAGCTTAGGTACTGTCAAGGCGCGGTTTTCCTTCTTGTCCTTCTCCTCTCCCTTGCTCCTCTTTCTCTTCTCTTTTCGTGTCCCACCAGCGTTTCTCTTCCTCCCCCAGAACTTGTCAACAATGCTATCACAGCCATGATGCCCTCTGGTTCTCCCTTTGTCTCCCAATTCCCTGGTCCTTCCTTCTCCCTGCTGCCTTCCGCTGTCTTCCGCACAGGACCTACAGGAAGAACCAAGCTGTGAGACGAAGCAGGAAGCTTTAATATACTATTCAGCTGTATTGGGGAGCATGAGTTATTTGGGGTGTGTGATGAGGAAGCAGGTAACAGAGTTTTGGAATATCTGGACATTCTTCCAGGACCCCTGGTATGGATTTCAGAGAGGGGTGTTAGGCGAGAGCCCCAGCATGTATCCACTGGGGATGCCCCCTTCATAGATTTTGGGGTCATGGTGGCTGTGCCAATAGAACACAAGCTTTGTAGCCCCAATAATGACCCATTGGAGCGTCAGGAAAAGCCATCATATTTCTGTAGCATTTATCTGTCAGCAGGAGACTATTACAGAGCACAAACTCACATTGTGTTAGCGTTATCAGTTCCTTATGATCCTTGGCACGAGCGCCAGCCAATGGGCTGGCGGTCTGCTGGCCCCCACTGGGAGATATAACTCCATACCCAGATTCAAGCATGTGAGAAGGCAGCAGATCTGCAGAGATGTGTGACTGGAGCTGTTCCCCTGGCCCGGAGCCCGTGACACACTGTCCTCAGGGATGCTCGGGTTAAGGTCAATGCCGTAGTTACTGTGGATGGTCCATGGATGCCTTCCTAGGGCCCGCCTTCCCCAGAACTCTCTGTGAGCTGGAGCAGAATCAGGTTTGGCTTATGATCCAGACAACTCCATGGAGTCAGCCCTGTCTTCCTGGTATGATGGTAAGAAATGTATCTACACATTGGCTGTTTCCCCACCACCTTGTTCTCACCCACACCCTTGACTTCAGGAGCTGCGGGATGGGGGACAGAGATGGCATATAACCAAACTATGAGCTCTCACATCTGTTGGATTTAGCGACCAGAGGGTAGAACCTCTAAAACTGCCTGGTGGGTCTTATTTAGTGATGAGACCGGGGGGTCAAGTCCTCTTGGGGGACCAAACTGAGTCTACCAGTTCTGTTGAGTTTCATGCCTTGAGAGATGCAAGCAGCTTCCTCCTGTGGTTGCTCACATGTAGAAGGAGGAAATGAGGGAACTTGAGGGGCATTTCTCAGCTACCACCTACCTCATTTGTGGAAAAAGAATTAATGCTGGTGTGGGGAGTCTGTCCCAAGGGAGGGAGGATAAAATCGGGACCCATCTCTGAAGGAGCAAAGTTTGATTTGTGAGGATTGCTGTGCTGCGAGTAGCTACAAGGATGGCAGAAGACCCAGGTGCAGACATTATGACAATATTAAGGACTGAGCCCAGCTATGATGGAATACAGCAATGGGTAGGGTAGGTCGGTGCGGATGGCCCCATTGGTGTTTTTTGTCCCAAGGGAAGCATGGGTCTTTGGAGCAGAGTAGACTGTGTTGTATGACCGTGGTTGTAGATAATTGGTCACCAGATCGTGGCTTAGGGTGGGAGAGAGCAGGTCATGAAACTGACCCCCCCCCTCCCCTGCTACCAGGTAGCAATTCCTTTTGCCCTCCCAGGAGTCCATCAGGCTGTAAGAGGTAGGCACAGGTGCCCACATCCCCAGTGGACCGATGTGTAGAATACACCCAGAGGTTCATGCTACTGACCTCATAGTCTCTGAAAGAGCTTGCCTTCAGGGAAGAGGAGGCAGGGCAAGGGACAGGCCTGCCTGCAAACGTTAAGGAGTGGTTCAAGCAGAAATTCAGACCTCAGCTGACAATGCTTTGCCGGTTTCTGCTGTGTGACCTGGGGAAGGACGTTTCGGCACACGCGGAAATGTATAAATCTCTCCATTTATCAAACCTGGGGAGAATCCTAAATGCAGGTGCTTCTCAGCCAGGCTGGGGCTGCATCCCATCAACCTATCATGAATTGAAATGATCACAGGTTGGAAAGGCGATGACTAGACCCAGCCTAGGGAACATCATAGCCTACCTCCACAGCACACTACGGGCCTTGCATGATTCAGGGCTGAGGGAAGGCTCTTGCTGCTGCTGCCTGGCACATCAAGGCAGCACAGCACACAGCTGTATCCTGGGAAAGGGATTTTTTAAAAAAAGTGTTTTGCACTGCTGGGTACCGCAAGCTGGGATTCTCCGGTGAACAGCACAGATGCAGTTACCCCTCCCGTGGGACTTCCAGTCTAGCGAAGAGGGGGCAGTACCTCTCGCACCAATATACATGTGACTGCTAACTCTGTTAAGCAACTTGAAACAGTGTGAATGGCTGAAGATTTGGTCACTGTCTGGGAGAGAGAGAGGGGAGTCTTCTAGGTAGCAGGTACAGCAATTGGGCTGTGGACGGGGTACAGAGGGACCACAGAATCCTGTAGTGTGAAGATGTCCATATAGGCCAAATATCAGGCTTCATTCCGTATTGTAACGAGAGTCATTGCTTGTGCGTCTTCGAATCACTATCGAGCCTGTGTGTGCTTGGAGAATGGGCTGGGGAGAGAAACAATTCAGAGAAGCCAGGCACTGAGGCCTCCACAAGAGGTGGGGGTCACTTAGAAACCAAGGTCAAGGTCAACATCTCTGGACCCCATTGTTTCTAATAAAATCCCATTTGTTAAAGGATGCAGGTCTGCGGGGGTCTGTCGATAGAGCAAACATCACTATCCACTTCTCCATATCACCTATGCTTTCCTCTGCTCCAGCACACGTGATCCCTATCAGCTGCCCTGCACAGCCCCGACTAGTGCATTTCATCTGAGTCAAAGGTCACCCCTGTAGCCAGTCCTAGTTCCCAGACCCCTCCAGACTGGCTGACCCCTCCTGCGACTTCCACCACCTCCTTCCCTGCTTTACCTTAAAAACACAGTATTGCCTGCAGGTATAGCCCACTTAGACATTATTTTGGTAATGAAATTATATCTCCCCGCCTCCCAACACTGTTCATTTCATTGTCTTTTGTAGACTATGAGAGAAGAAGGTAAAAGTCTCTCCTGAGGGCCTCCCCCCCCTTAAACAATTCTGTATCCACACCAACACACATACTCATTTGAGTCATCAGATTGATTATTACCCCCATGACCGGCACATCTCCAAAGATGAAAAGCCCCACAAGAAGAGTTTGGACTTGACTTTTGGCTTATTTTGGTATAGTGGCAGCCCACAATATTCTGGTTCACAGAGGGAGAGGCAGACAGGGATGCAGGTGCGTTGATAGCTGGGAATTCAGGTGTGCATTTGAAAGTGTCAAATTGTGCCTCAGAGAAGCTGTGACAAGTATGTTGGGGGTTTAAAAGCACAATTGTGTTTTTCCAAGCAGACAGGGATTTAGGCCCGGGGCCTGTGTCCTGGGTACACTATTGAGATTTGGCAATGGGCGAAGCCTGACTTTGTAGTCTAGAGGCATTTTATGGATACATACCCTTCATCTAGTCACATGCCAGCGGTTCAGAGCAGACCCAGGTGAGAGGAGCTGGGAAGGGAATCTGCCTCTCTCCTCTGGCTGGCTGCACCTCACCTGCTGCTGGCCTGACCCTTGGCGTGTTTACATACTAAACACGAATTTCTAAGCTCCTGGCCGCTGCTCCGTGGTGGTGATGGTGCGGAATGTGATTAGTTTGTAATTTGGAGAACAAACCCATTCTGAGAGGCTGAGGAGGGGTTTGCCAAGCTTGCTGGTTCCTAGAGCTGTGTACCGGGTTGGTAGGTGGGTGGGGGGTGCATATGTTGGCACCCTCCCCCTAAAAGTCCCACCAGTCTGTTGGAAACCCCCCCCCCCGCTCCGCTTTTCAGCTGCAAGAGCAAGAATGCAAGCATTAGGACTCTAAAAATCCAGCCTTCCTACTCCACAGGAGATGGAGACCTTGCTTGTCCGCGGGAGTGTCCTATTCCATTGAAGTCTCTCGGGCTGGCCCCCCTTCCCCCACCCCAGCTCGATTCTGTCACTTTAAGTCCAGCCCCTGAGAGATAGCCAATGGGAGCCAAATCATACATCAGTCTCTCAGCCTTAAAGCTACAGTAGGGTTAGTGGGCTCCAAGTGTCGGGCGCCCCAGCCTCCTCCAAGGCTTCGCGTCCCCTCTGCCCGTTCGCTGAGCGCGCGGATGAGTGGGAGCGCGGGGCTGTGCGCGGCTTCCTGCCTCCGACTCCCCCGCCGCGGTCCGCGTCTTCCCACTCCGCCTTCTCGCGCTCACCGTGCCCGGCCGGGGACTCGCACCTCGCCTGTGCCCTTCACTCGTCTTCCTCGTGATTTCCCCGCTGCCGGTCTCCTCCAACTGGGAATGCTAAAACAGGACTGATGGACGTGTCCGAACTCTGCATCCCGGACCCCCTCGGCTACCACAACCAGTAGGTGCCTTACTTTCCCGACTGTCTGTCCGCCCGCCCGTCCGTCCGCCCTTCTGCCCATCCAAGTGTCTCTGTCCTGGATGTCGCAGTTCCTCTTCTACACATTCCTGAAGTGACACGGACTTGGGTGGGTGGGGGGCACTCGGGGACTTAGTAGGGGGAAGCCACACACTTGCTTGGTTTCTCTCTCTGGCTTAAACCCTCCTCTTAACTTTTCCCGCATCCTCTTTCATGAGCCCTCACTTTTAGACAGCAGTGGCGCTTTCTCATTCACTCTGATTTTGCTCCACGGTGACAAAATATCTCCATTTCCGTGATGGGAAGGCGGAAGCCCAGGACAGGTGCGGGAACGTGGCTGCAAGGGTGTTCTGTCCCGTCCTAGGAATCCTCCCCGCGGGTGCTTTGATTTCCATTCTAGGTACCTAATAGGATTTCAGCCAGGGTTAGAAAATCAAGCATGCTGGATCCAGACGGGAACCGCAGGCGGTCAGTGTTGCGTGGGCACCGGGGTCCCGGCGGGACCCTCGGCACGGTGGTCCCAGGAGCCCCCTGGGGTGTGACGAGGCCGGGAGCGCTGTGCTCTGCACGCCCTGCTAGGGGAACCGTGTCCCGCCGGGAGCCCGGGCGGCCCGCTCGGCGCGGCGGTGGAGGTGAAGTCAGTTGGATGTTCTGGGCAGCGGGTCGAGCGCTATTTCTCCGCCGCGGGCTGAGTAGCGCCAGAACGTGGGTTATGAGAGCGACGTGGGTGGCTGTGGCTGCGGCGGCTGGACGCGCGACTCTTGGTAGCTCCGGGATCTTGGGACAGTTCTCCGAGCCTGCTGGGTAGGAAGGGAAGAACTGACCCTAAGCCGCGAGTGTCTGCCCCGGGGTCCTGTTCCGGCTATTACAGTTCAACCAGGGCCACCCGCGCTCTCCAAGGTGGCCGTACGGACTGCGCCAGCACCTACCAGGCTCTCCGCTCAGGCGTTCGGTATCCCACCGCGCTTGGGTGGGACCCGGAGCGTTCGGACCCGTTGTGCGGACCTGAAAATGGTCCTCCGCAGGCTTAATAATAAAGATAAAACGAATCAAATATAAACTCTAGCTTCTAGCCGGCAGCTTTTCTAAGTAACTTTGTGCTTTTCTTCCCTCCCCGCCCCCCCCCCTTTTTCTTCTGAAACAAACTTACCGAAGTCAGGTTTTCTTGCCTACCACGGTCCCTTCCTTTTCCCACCATTTATCCTTTCCCTGCACCATCCCGCCAGAGAACTTGGGAGGCAGTTCTAAGATAAAGGCTGTGGCTCACGTCCGGTTCGGTGAAGTTTCGAACCCTCCACCTCACCTCGGAGACCACGGGGCTTGCCGCGGGCGGGCACAAGGAGGCAACTTCGCAGTACCGCAGCATTGATAGCGGGGGTTGTCCTGGACGCCCCCACATTGACCATTTCGCTTCTAGTTTTACGATTTTCTCCGGGGCAAAGAGTTCTTCAGATACCTGCAGAATTTAAACAGAGGGTTAGACGGAGGTGGTGGGCAGGGAAAGGAAAGCGGGTCCTTAATTATAATGGATTCTGACTTACATCAGCTCGAAAAGTGGCTTTTCATTCTCTCTCAAGGTTACGCTGCTTGCGGCTCCCGGGGCTACAGGATGGAGTATGAGAACCAGGAGAACTCCGGTGAAAGAATAGGTTGAGGGTATGGACAGTGTGGTGCTTGTTGGGCATTTCCTCGCATAAAATCACCAAGTACGACAAATATTGGCTATTTAAATTATTTAGATTCCCTTTCTCCGGAGGTGACTTCTTCCGTGGAGCTCGAAATATCTCTGTGTTTGTCCCTGGGTCAAGCCATCATCAATCAATATGAGAATGTGTGTGCGTGTTTGTGGAGGGGCAGGGATGTATACTTTGATAGTGTTGACCAAGTAAGCCAGGGCAGCTCCAGGGTGAAGAGCTAGGCTCTTGGCAGACCCCGCAGAGAGCCTGGTTTCAGTTTGTGGGGGAATGTGGAATAATAAGAGGGGAATGTCAGGAAGGCAACAAACAGGACGCTGGAGCCGAGGTCTTGGAGGTCTGGGTAAGGCGTAAAGAGGAAATCATTTTTAAACGAAACCTGGCAGTGCTGTGGATTCTCTGCCCTTTCTGGTTCTTTTCTTTCTTTTTTCCTTTCTCCAAATAATAACAACAATAGCTTCTCTATCCGTGAGCAACCTTGCCGAAAGTCAAAAGTCTGCCTGCTGTCATTGAGGACTCAAACAGCTGTGAACTGCTGTTGTTTTGTTTGTTGTTTGTTTTTAAACTGAAGCCCTTCCAGGCAGTGGCTCTGAGCTGTAGCCAGCAGTTCACACAGGTGTGTGCAGAAGCCTTGGTGCAGAGGCGCAGGAGGATGAGCCTGGCAAGGACAGAGGGTGGTGTTTGGAGGGTGGCAGGGGGGCTACCTCTAGCAAAGTAACCCAACAGAAGGCTGCACACATTGGCTTGTTGGAAGGATGGGGGCCTGCAAGCATCTACCACGGGCTGGGGGTTCTCAGAGAACCTGCAGTGGAGCGGACTGGGGGGAGGGGATCATGTGCTCTGTGCATACAGGTTTTACCTCCACGTGGTAATTGACATTCCCAGACCCGAGAAAGCCCAAGGGCACAGGCAGTGTGAGCTCAGAGAAGGGGAAGCCTGAAGCTCTCCTCCTAACACACAGAGAGCATCTGTCACACTCTGCCATCCTCACTGTCCCAGGTGAGAAATGAGCACACACATGTACCTTCCTACCTCTCTGCACTTCGTCTTCATTTCCCCATAGTCCATCCTGGAGGTGACTCCCTCACCCTTCCTAATCCGTATTTTATGTCCATGTATGACCTGTGGAAGCCCGGGTGAATGTGCTCTTCTGTGCCTGTGTGGGAAGGAGTCAATGACGCACTTGCTAGGGACCCTGAGGCACAGAAAACCCAATGTGTGTGTCTGGGGTGGGGTGGGGTGGAGTTGCCCCCTTCTGAGGAGGAGGACCACTATGCTGTTGTTAAAGAAACAAAGAACAAACTGTCCCGAAGGTAAAATATGTGGGTTCACACGTAGGAAAAATGCCACATGGTAATTCAAAATCAGTGACCTGGAGAAAAACAAAGGGGGGAATTAATTTTTAATGGTACATGCAAAAATAAATGAGAGTGGAGGCATTAGCTGTGGCTTTTTTCAGGGAAGGGGCCGCGGAAAATAAACCTTTATCTGTCTGCCACTCCCCTGAAGGTGTAGCTAGGTGGTAGAGACTCGTAGGAGAGCTGGGCAGAATTGTTCAGCCCTGGGGCAATAAATAGAAAAAACATTAGGTCAGTGTCACAGGGCCCAGCCAGTGCTCAGGCCCTTCCTTGTCCATTACAGCCCCGTATCCTTGGAAATTTCCTCTTGGGGCTGATTATTATACCGATTCCTTTTCTTTAGAAACCATCTTCTATTTTGCCAATAATTACAGTATATGAAAAGATTTTTTTTCTTTTCTAAGAGCATACACAAGAGAAACAACTTGATCCCCCAAACAGGAACATTTTCATTCTATTGATTTGGAGTAATCAATAAATATCCCATTTAGTCCAGGAGGAAAGGGACAGAGGGGACTTTCGGGGAAGGCCCTGATAGTGACTTGATGTCGCACTGGGCCCTCGCAGAGCGCCCTGTCCTCAGTCAAGATCTCATAACGCCGCCGCTGTGCTTTGTGCCTCATCCCTGTCCCTGTAGCTGGACATTCTGTCAAATGGTTTTTGAAGAGAGATGAAAGTCATTGGAAAGTTTCTCTCCTTCCTTGGTCCTCTGCAGGATGCCTTGCTTCTTTGGAGTAGAGGTCTCTGTAATTTCCAGGCTACGGCAGTGTTTGAGGATGTAGCTGGGAAGGGCTAGGGAGCAGGCAGGCTGCAGGCGGAGGAGCAGGGCATTGGACAGACCAGAGGCAGGGTGCTATTGACCCGGCTCCCTGGAACTTGTCATCTCAAGTTGATTAAGTCATGGTCCAAATTTAAAGGAAAGAATGGTAGATAGTTAGGCCACGATTTACCTTCTCAAATAAAGCCTGAGCCATACCCTGACTGCCCCAATCCCGATGCCCTCATCACCTGCTAGCTTTTTTATCAGGTCTGCCAACCTCTCTCAGCAGGAGACCCCTCAAAGTGTTCTTCCCACATAGATAGGAGCTCTGCTCCACCATAGCCAGCACTGCTGATGGCCCCTGAGAATGTCTACCGTGGATTCTGGTGACTCTCTTGACTCTGTGACTGCAATGTTCCAGCTTGGCTGGAATGCTCAGCTCCTGGGGCTCTGTGGTCCTGCAAAAATACACGGAGCAAGAGTGGGCTGTGAGTCCAGGGTCTGCAGGTTGCTCCTACAAACTGCGAGGGTTGAGTTAAGGATGGGCTGGAGCCAAACCAGTCATCCATTTTGGAAGCACCCTGGACATTCTGCTTGTGTGCCCTTGAGACTCCCTGCTGCTTTTAAGACTGGAAAAAACAATTCAGTGGTATATGTCTGTGACCCCTAACAGAGCCTCCTTAGTGCCTGCTGTCCCAACACACTCATCCATCTCTGTGGAATGTTTGCTTGCGGAGAGGACCTTTCCTTAGAGGTGGGGCCCACAGGCTTCAGCTGGCCCTAGTGTCTCCTGATGGATCCAGAGTGGCCTGGGGCTTGGTTACATCTGGTTGTCCCATTGGCCCAATGTGGTTGGGTCCCTGTGTAGGGAGGCTGTAGTGCTTATAATTGCAAATGTAATTAGCAGACCAGCCATGGGGGACTGGGATGCTCAACTGGTCTCTGCCCATCTCAGTGACCCCTGTGATAAGCTGGCCCGGCAGATTAACCCTCAAAGGACCAGCCTGTCTCTTGCCAACAGTGAGGGCCCCTGGTCCTTCACTGAGAACAGCAGAGCTATGCGGGGGACCAGACCCCTTTCTCTGGGCGAGGCCCTCGGGGCAATGAATAGAAGAGGTTGGTACTTGGAGACTTTTCTTCCCTAGGACACTGGGTTAGTGACCCTCAGTTCTCTTGACTGCTGGGGCATTTCCTTCCTCATCTCCTGGCCACCCTGAGATGGGTGTGATAGGAGCCTTTGACTGCAGGCTGGTTGGTCCCGTGGCTCTGGGAGTCATGCTGGAGAAAGCAAGGCTCTAAAAAGAGCTCTGGGTGACTTCTGCCCAAAGCACTGTGGGCTCAGGATCAGGGGCTTGTATCCACCCTGCCTCTGGCAGCCGGCTTGCAGGAAGTGAGTGCATCCCGGGACCTGAGCTCTGTCTGAGTGAGTGAGTGTGTGCTCTGCAAGGCAGCCCAGCTTCTGGCCATCCTGCTTGGAGGAGATTTGTGGAGAGTCGGTCACTGAGAGCCGAGACCCCAGTTCATCATCCAGAAACAGACACCAAACATGGTACAAGTGTGGACACATGGAGGGATCTCTCTCTCTCTCTCTCTCTCTCTCTCTCTCTCTCTCTCTCTCTCTCTCTCCTTTCTGCCTTGGTCAGAGGATCTTAAGGGGATTTAATTTATAAGTACTGGGGTAAAGAAGTGTCAAGCCCTTTTGTGACACCATCAGGAGCTACATCCGGTCCTGGGTCGTTCTGCTCTGGAGGGACTGTGTGTGTGCCGGCGTGTGCAAGTCCCCCCCCCCCCCCAACCCTTTAAAATGAATGACAGTGTACAAAAGGCTGCCTGCCTGCCTCTTGCCTGAGCTGAGATCAGGCCTGGCGACATTCCAGTAGAAACTCTCACCTTGAAGTTGATCCAGAGTAGGGAAGGGATCACAGAGGGACCTACTGGCTGGTGTTCCTATCGCACAAAGGATTCTAGTTTTTCTCCAAGGCCTGTTTTCTGTCTTCAGCCTGGGCTGGACTGGGGCAGACCCAGGAGAGAGAGCGCGAAGGCAGGTCTTCTCCTCTAACAGATGGTCACGTTTGGAGGAACACTGGAGTACCTGGGCCATTCTGCTCCAGGCCTCCCATGTCCTCTGCCATCCCTGGATAGTCACACCATCAAGCTGGAGTTGGAAGGGTCAGATGGCTTCTTAAGTTGAGAAAAATAGGTGTGGCTCATCTGCCCTTCCTGTATGGGATCTGATAAGGTGTGTGTGTGTGTGGGGGGGTGATTGTCAGCTGAATATCTTAAAATTAGGATTGTCCCAGTGAGAATTAAAATTAGTTAAATCTAAAGTTTTTCTTAGATTTAAAGGCGACTATATGTGTGTATATAACCTTGATTTTGTTGTATGTTTAAACATGCATAGATTTTTATCTTAAAAATTAATTTCTCTCCTTTTTCTTTAAGACCCCCCCCAAAAAAAATTTTTTTATTCCCTTCTATCATTCAGCTTTGCCCAGGGTGGAGACATTTCAGGGAATGGTTTTCTAGAAAATGTTATTTTATTCTTCAATGCCATCTTATTCAAGGGTCAAAGGTAGTTGCCCAAACTCTGATTGGGTTTGTTTTTATCATTTGGCTTCAGATGAGATCAATTTTCTGTTTAGCAGTATAGCGTGTTCCTTTCTGGCCGATTACAGCAGCCGCTAGCTGGCTGGCGATGACCACTGTTTTACTAAAACAAGGCATTTAAAACAGAACGACCAAGATCACACTGGGCACCACCGCCCCAGAGTTTCAGGTCTGAAATACAAAGTGTTCTTTTCACTTGACTCTTTAATTTTCAGTTGCCCAAATTAACCGGAGTTTACACATTGGTTTTTAGAATTGTTATTCTTTCGCTAATTCACTTTGTTTAGATTTCCGGTTTGAGTATTTTTTTTTCGTATCCTGACTGTGCTTTAAAGTAGGTACCTAAAGCTGGCTGGGACCGTGCATGCCTTCAGTCCCAACACTTGTCATGGGAGGAAGATCAGGGGTTCAAGGTTATCCTCAGCTACGCACTGAGTTGGAGGCTATCCCGAGCTATGTGAGATCTACGTTAAAAAGAGAGTGCAAGATCTATGTTAAAGAGAATGAGAATGAGAGAGAGGAAGAAAGAACTAGAAAGGTGGTTTTGAGCACCCGCTTTTCCTTGTGCTCTTGGCTTCTGAAGGGCAGACAACAAGGTTACAGGGTCCTAGGGACACGTTCTGGGGAGGAGCGGGATGAAGGCAGATGTCTTAGATGGTGTTTTTCTCGTACCTTATACAATTCAGCCTCATCTCCTGTCTTCCCTCATCATCCCTCTCTGTTTTCATCCCAGCTCGGTACAGCGTGTCCTTGTCTGCTATCCTGTTTTTTTTTTTAATTTCACGTTGGGTGGGGTCTGTACGGATGTGGATCTGACTGTGCACACATATCTCAGTGCATGTAAGAGTGTGTTCGAGTGGTCCAGGGGTTGGACAGGTAAAGGGCGACCCCAAGTACCATCCGCCGCTCTGCTCTGGTTCAGCCGTCCATCCCTTTTTCCTCTGCTCACCTCCTCACCTGCTCTGGTGGAAACAGCAAGAAGAGGATTCACATTTCATTCAAGCTGTGTCTGTTACCTGGGGAACCAGGTGATAGGGAATGGGTGGAGGTGGCAGGAAACGGCAAACTCTTCAGAGAAAACTCTTCAGTTTTCAAATCTGCCCCCATCTCACTGCCTGGTCTGGGTGATCTCGTTTGGGATCCCGGTGTTTCCGTTTTCCTAATCTATCTGCTACTACTAAAGAGAACATCTTTAGTAGTAAACCAGCTCTTCAGTGTGCACAGAGCAGTATTTAGCCTCCTCCGTTCCGCCTGACTCTGTCAGCTGTCCACCTAACCAGTAAGGCTAACAAGCTCCGTCAGAAAGAACACTGCTTTTCCAGAAATACTAGGCATAAGGTGGTGGCTGCAGTGGCTACGAGGAAGACAGCAATAGCTGTCACTTTTTCCTTCCCCCAGAGTGCCAAGCCAGTCTCATGACCAGTTTTCTCACAGTATCCGGAGAAGGGTCACATTTTGCCTCGGAACATAAATATATTTGCGGGAAGGTAAATACTCAAAGGCCTCTCTCGGGCTTGCATATTTAAAGTCATCCCCGAGTCCGGAGATGGGCAGGCAGGTGGAGGAAAATCTGGTGTTAAAACCACAGGTCCCATTTCCAGAGAAATGCAGGAGGGAGAAGTGTCTTTTCATTAAGGATGCCTGGTTCAGTGCCTCCACTGCATCAGCGGCCCCTGCGTGGTTCCACCTCTCATGCTGTCGTGGCATGGTTCTTCCGGCTACAGTCTCAGATGTTTGCAGGTGGGGGCCTTTGGAGGACAAGGGGGTGATACTTTGATATGGAGCATCTTGGAGGATGGCATGAGATGAGCCAAGTCACCTCTCAAGCCTGGGTCACCTTCCTGGACATTCTATTTCCGCCAGGCTCTTGTCCCAGCTAGCAGGGAGCCCACCTCTCCAGGTGCCTCTGACTTACTCCTGTATCCTACTACAATGCCACGGTTATATTCTCTCTCATATTCGCTTTTGTGTGTGCTCGCGCGCGCACTTTGGAAAATGAGACACAGCTCTGCCTCCCCTCACGTGCCAGGGGGCCTGATGTCGGCAATCTTTTGAACATCTTAGCATCTTTCTTACTGAGCTTCTTACTCAGACACCCCTCCCCGCTAGAAAATAAAATCGAAGCTTTGGATTACGAATTGATTAGTAACCGATTTAGCAAACAAAACATTCCCCTCTGGAAATGCAAGCAAGGGTCGCTGGGCCATTCAGGCTTAAATCTGCTTCTCTTCTCTGTCAGTAAGACATTCTATAGCTGTAATTCCCTTGTTGGACTCAGAGGGGTTTTTTTTTTAAAAAAATTAATTCATGAATAATAAAAAACCAATCAGTCTTGTTGAGTTTAAGAAGGATTAGGAAAGAGGGTATTTTGTTTTGTTTTTCTTCCAGGGAACATTTGGAATCTGTGTGTTGGTGTAGTCACTGCGTGTTCAGGGGTGGCCTGAGCCTGCCTGCCTGCCTGAGTTAGCTGTTCATGGTAGAGAGGTGTAACCCTGTCTTCAGCAGGTATAAGGCCACCTTTCTGTTGACTGATGATGGGGATTCCTCTCTTCATGTGCCACAGTGCTGTGCTGATTCCAGAGGCAACTGGGTAAAATGAAGATATTTCCCAATGTAAATAGTGCATTCACAAACAGCCACGACTGTGGCCTTGCTTGTTTATCAATGATGCAGAATCTTTCTGGTTTCTCTCCTCTCATCCTCAGAAAGTGACTAGCTAGAAATGTGCGTGCCTTTGGAAACCAGATTCGTGGGTCTCTGTGGGGTTTTATGTGTTTGTTCATATTTGTTTCCTTGGAGACAGGTCTCACTAGTTCGCCTGGAACCTGCTCTGTAGACAGGCTGGCCTCAAACTCAAAGAAATCCACCTGCCTCTGCCTTCAGAGTGCTGAGATTAAAGGCGTGCGCCACCACACCTATGCTTCGTGAGTTTTGCAGAAATTCTTTTCTTTCTTTCCACAAATATTATCTACCTCTCTTGGCAATCAAACCGAGTCATTGACAAGTGCCAGGCATTTAGCAGGCATGTAGTAGGCATGTAGTAGGCGTGTAGTAGGCATGTGTAGGCGTGACGCAAATGTTCAGTGTTAATAAAAACAGGGTGCCTGAACTGGACGTGGCTTAATGTAATCTCTGTGGCTTGGATTTCTGTACGTGTAACACAGAGGATTAAAGAAAGGATTACCAGAGGGGGTGGGGATGATGAATAGGAAATTTTCCTCTGAATGAGCGTGTATATTCTCAGCTTCCTGCGTAGAGTGGCTGGATGCAATAGAGAATGTCCAGTTAAGTGTAATTTTAGATAAACAACGATTTTTTCTTTTTAGTGTAAATAACCCGTAAGGGTCAGTAAATCTTAAATTTGTCTCATTAATTAACATATTATTATATTCTCCATATCATTATTGCTATTGTCATTGTTGCTTTGGCAAAGTCCCAAAGAGCAGGTATTTGTTTAGAGTTTGGGGGACAAGGAGGAGGGTGTTGGGAGAAGAGCTTCCATTTTATTTTCAATTTATTGATTTGTTTAATTTATTTTTGGTGTTTTGTGACAGAGTCTCATGTAGCCCAGGTTGGCCTGGAACTCACTATGGAGTTAATGATGACGTTGAACTCCTCATCCTCCTGCCTCCATGTCTGAAATGCTTGGATTATAGTCGCGCAATACTATGCGCAGCTCAAATTATTTTTAATTACGTTTTTATTCGTTTATTTTGTGTTTCAGTGTGTGTGTGTGTGTGTGCGTGTGTGTGTGTGTGTATGCATGCACGCACACATATGCCATGAAATCCTGTGATCAGATAACATGAATGAGTTGGTTCTCTCCTTCTGCCCTTTGAGTCTCCTGGGATCAAACCCAGGCCTTGAGGTTTGGCAGCAGGGCACCCTTAATGGCTGAGCCATCTTTCTGGCCCCTCAAAGTATTAAGTGACCACCTTCAGCATTTTGCCAGTATTAACTGGTTAGGCTGGTGATAGCCTCAGGGGTTAGTGGGTAGAAGTGAGCTCTGCTCTCTGGTATGTGTCAATGGGAATTGCGATTGTGTAAATAAGTCCACAGAACAGGTAGCACCCACAGCTGTTGAATTTTGCTTTAGGAAGAAGCAGAGGCACAAATCGTTTTGGGGAACCTCTATTTGCTTGGTATCTCCTCCCCACCCCCAAACATGTTGGACAAAGCAAGAACCTGACCCTCAGGCAATGAGAAGGGACCCTTGTTCTACCTGAAGGGCCAAGAAAGATGCTGTCCCCTGCCTCCCTATGGAGAACACGGCTAGGAGGAAACCCACTCGCGTCAGTGTCTCACTGGGAGCAGAGGGGACCAGGGATCAAATCTAAAGAGGGCCAGCTGGGAGTGGGGTGCAGCTAAACTAGGGCTCGCTAGCAGGATACCTGCTAACCCCTGCTGCTCCTCATTCACCTCTAAGAGCTAGTAAGCACACCATTGTTTTACATGGGGTCTCCTTGCCGCCAGAATACCGGGAACTAAAGGGCTCTAGAGCCCCCTACAGGCCTTCTCCGACTCTGCAGCTTGTGGGTAGCGGGGCCTTTCTAGAGCCGAAAGGAAGGGCATATGGACGCCTCAGAAGCCAGAATCACAGACAGCCCAGCGCTAGTTTCTAGCTCTCCTTTTGAGCCGTGGTGCAGGCTCTGTAGCACATGGCTGTGGAGTGCCTTCCCCTAGCACACGCACACACAGACACGCGCTCGCGTACACACAGCCGGCGGGGACACACTCACTGCCTCTGCGGTTTGCCTGACCTTCAGACAGGCTGGCAAGTGTTCCAGCCCCACTTATTCTGAGGAATGCCCTCTGGCTGCTGAATATGCAGAAGCATCACGGCCAGGTGCAGAGCCTCATGGTGGATTCAGAGTCTCCATGGATGATCTTAATAATAATAGCAACAGTCCCAATGCCTGGCATTTATTGGGTGCTTGCTAAAATTTTCCTAAAAATATTTCACACACTAAATTACTGCTGGCTCATAACAGCCTGGAGAATCTTATTTCACCGCTAGATAAGCGGACATTAAGTCACTGTTTCAACCCTTGCACGCTGCCCTTCCTCAGGCTTCGTAAGGGCATTCCGGGGAGACTCCTCTCTTTGTGGCCTGTGTTTCTCCCTTCTCCTGCCTCCCATTATCATCTCTGTGTCGCTCTTTCTCCATCAGCTCCCAGATCTGAATCTGTGTGTGATCCTGGAACCTGATTTGAATCCCACTCGTGCCTCCCAGGAGCGCACAGACCCAGTGTAACAATGCCATCCACCCTGCCGTCCGTGTGCCTTCCCCCTCTGTCCAGTGACCCAGGGATTCATTCCCAGCGAGACACCGAGAGCATCTTCGTTTCCATTCATCGTCTAATGCCCACAGATAGCTCAAAAACTCTCATCCAAATACACGCTGGAGATCTGTTCCTTCCTAGAGGGCCTTTCCCATTCTTGAGAGCTTCGTTGTAACCTGTGAAACCCTGTCCAGGCATCCCCTCCTCTTTGTGACGCCATCTCTTACACCCCCTGGGGACTGAACCTCTCTCCTCGGAGCTGCCCTCTGGCCCTGGGTTGCAGTCCTGACATAGAGTAGGTGTTTTAATAAGAGCCGTTTGAGGATGACAGGGAGACTAGAAGTGAGGAGAGGGGAGTCTCAGAGATGGAAAAGGGAGGAAGAGAGCCATGCAGCTAGTGGTGACCAAGACTGGCTCAAGGCCTCCGCGCCTCCTGCTCCAGCTGAGCAAGGAGCAACCTAGCATAAGGGCGTGGCTGGAAGTAGCCACACCCCCTGGGAAGCAGCTATTCCTGTGGCTGGAAGGAAAGCGAGCTTCAGATGCTGAGGCCCCTGGAAAGTCCGCTGTTAAATTTTCAGGTTGTTTTAAGCTGATTGTTAAACAGAGTCACTATTGAGCATGAAGCTAATTATAAATGCGGAACACAGTACACCATAATAAAACCGAAGATCATGATACACAAAGTTCATCATTTCCCCGGGCTGTGGGACACTTTGCTTTCAGTGTGTGACACAGGCAGCCATCCCTGAGCCTGTCAAAGGACATACTGTACGGTGGCAATGTGTGGCCCCTTCAACTCCTCAGAACTGTCCCACTGATAACTTGATATGGGACACCGCGGAAAATGGAAAATACTGTAAGTCAGTCGTTGCCTCCTCTCACTACTACACGTGTTCAGCAGTGGGTACCAATGTACTGCCTGGCTCCCTTGCATCCTGTTCTGTGGCTCTGGATAAAATGGTTTGACCTCTTCGAGCCTCTCCGATTCCTTTTCTGCGGTGAGCCTCTTTGTAGTGCTGGCACAACTAAAACCGGGCAGACATAAAGAACTTAAGCAGTGACTGGTACACAGTAAATGCTCAATAAGCGTTGAGTCATCTTTCTTTTGCTCCTCATTGTTCAGGACATATCCGAATCCCAGAACAACAGAAACTTCCCGAATAGAGGAATGCGCATTTTTACATCTAGAATCCGTGGTTCGCTGCTTTTTCCCCCTCCTACCCTCTTGCCCACGTTGTTGAACTTGAGTAGCTCCGAGCAGGAAGCAGAAAATACTGAGCGGCCCAGGGGAACCGTCCTGGTGGACTAGAGGATTGTGCCCCAGGGCCTAGGACGCTTTGAGGTTAAGAACTGCAACGGATTGTGGAGCAGGCGAGGGGACAGGCACAGATGAAGTCGGGGCAGAGTGGAGCTGGGAAGGTTGGCAGATGGCCGTGAGCACACTGAAGCTCTGCAAAGACCCATGTCCCCTCTGTGAGTGTGGGATGCAGAAACTATGCCCTGGCACGCGGGGGCTCCTCTGGTATTGGGAAGAGGAGATATGTCTGAGGTGGTTCCGAGTGACGCATGCGCAGTTGAGTGCCCTGGGCTGGACTGGGTTGCCCGTGCTCTTGTTTCTTGGGACGTCGCAGCAAAGTGGGAAGTTGAAAGACCGAGGCTGTAATCACTCAGGCAAAGGAAACTGAGCAGAGGCCAATGGGCAAGGGATCTCTGGCTCTTTCTCACCGGGCTCCTCAGGCCCCAGCCAGCTCTGGCCTTTAAGGGTTCTCGCTCTGAAGTTATCTGACATCGCTGGGTCACCCCCAGACAATCCCCACCCAGCCTCAGCCCAGCTCACCTCCGATGGTTAGCTGACTGGGAACCTATGGACTCCAGAAAATGGTTCCAGCTACCCCTATACACAAGTCTGAAGGTGCATCTTGCCGCTTGCTGTGATCTCTGTTTTTAAATCTGGACTCATAGACCAATGCCCCTGGAAGTGACTGTGTCTAGAATGGGCAGCCTTGGAAAAGTCTGTCCCGACTTCCCACTCCTCCTAGGAGTCTTGTCTTTCTCTGAGTGACTCTGGGGCCTGCCTGGGTTTGAACTCTATGTGAATCAAAGCGCAGGGCCAGGACACTGGTGAGTAGGACACATTTAAGGGTGTTTCCTTAGGCTGAGCAGCTTGCCGTCTGCTGTAAAGCTACACAGTTGTTCACTGACCACGAGGGCCTGATTGAGAGGATGGGCGAGATCCAAGGCTCATTTTTCCTCAGTCACGAGGCACACAAAACAGGGGGAATACGGGGGTGAGCGTCTAAGGAACCAGTGTCTGTTCATTCGATGAGAACAGCCGTCACTAGCATGTGCCCAGATTCCCTGAAGGCTGCTGTGTTTGTTTCGGCAGGTACCCTCCCTGCCATTCAAGTTCAGAGCTTGGTGTGCTTTCTGCTCTTATATTAGTTGAGGAGTCTCTGAAGTTGTCAATCTCCTGGGAGGGGATAGGAGGGGAAAGGAGGGGCACCCTGGCTTGCTCATACTGTTGAGAGTCCCAGTGCTCAGAGGTAAGAGCCATGCTGGGGCCAAGCGGGGCCAAGCTGGGCACTCGCTGGCTGGCAGAGAAAGAGAAACCTTCTGAGGAGGTGTTGGGGTCTTCAGGCTCTGAGGGCTTGCCCGGGTTTGGGGACATACCTGAGTGCAGGCACTCGAGAGGGCAGTGGAGGGAAGAGAACGGCTGAGCTGGAGATTTGCTCTTAGGCTCCTGACTCTAAGTGGGAAACCCTGCCCTGCTTTACAAAGTACAACGGAGGAAGGGCTTGCCCAGGTGACATGAGGATCTATGGAATTGGGTCCGAAATGAAGCCATTTTCCGCAATAGCTCTGAAGGCACCCTGTCTATCACATCTCATGGTGGTCAGGCATGGACCAGTCCTCACTTGCACAAACTGCGCAGGAAGGGGATGTGGAACCCCTGAGAAAGCCTGTGGTTTTCGGAAGACTGGAGCATCTGGAGGTGTCACAGGCACCATCTCAGGCTGGCCCATGTGGCTGGGATTGGGAAGCAGAGAAGCGGAAGCTCTGTCTGTCCTTGCTCCACTGCTCTCTCCGCTTTCCCCATGGCAAAGCCTGGTGGGGTGGGGGCTGAATCAAAGGCTTTGGTCTTGGGGCAGGGCACCGACAGTGGACAGCTACAGGGACCGGTTCTGCCTACTTGGTAAGGGCTAGCCTCCCTGCCAGGCGCTTGTTACCCTAAATGCTCACAGATCCTGGCTGGGCCATGGGAGCTGGCAAGGAACAGCAGATCACCTGCCTCAAATGCCATTAATCTTGTGTCTCTGTGGGCTCTTGTCATCCTATGCTAGCCTCCCAGCACCAACTGTGGCAGAGAAGGACATGAATGAGCCCTTGGATACCTCTCCATGGTAGGTCAGGACCCTGGAAAATACCATCTGCTTCTTCTGTGTCTTCTAACATATTTCCCAGGTGAGGATGCATCAAGGAGAGCCCTGGCTGGTGAAATTCCAATGTTATTCTCTTGACAAGACCTTGGCATTAAGGTCATGGCTATATAAGCACTTCCAGAACTACTTGTGAGCCCCCCAAGGGGGCTTCTAGAGGGTGACCTGAAACCCAAGGCTTATTCACTGTATCTAGCTGGCCAGTTTGCACACTGAGCAGCAGGGACCCTAATCGCCCACTCGAGGTTTCCTCGTCTAGCTCATCCTTCCCAACGGACTGACCAAGTGCAGGCTACAAGTCACCTGGGTGCCGTGTAGATGGATGGAGTCTGCCCCTGGCCATGAGAATCTCAACCGTAGCCTGGGGTCTCTGTTTTCTTTATGCTAAGAAAGCCAAAGTTATCTGGGCATGCTAGTGATGCGTTCCTATAATCTTAGCACTCAGCACCCTGTGGGAGGGAGACTGCTAAGAGTTCAAAGCCAGTCTGGATTAACCAGTAGGGCCTGACTTGAAAACAAACTGTCAGGGAGGGGGAGAAGGAAGGAAGGAAGGAAGGAAGGAAGGAAGGAAGGAAGGAAGGAAGGAAGGAACTGAAGGCCAAACAGAGGGTCTCTGATTCAGCTGGATGCTTGGTGTTCAGAAAAGGACCTCTAAGCTAGCAAGGTAACATGTGCCTTAAGTCCCAGCTCTTGGTGGGTTGGAGGCAAGAGGATCAGAAGTTCAAGGTCATCCTCTGCAACACCTCAAGTTGAAGGAGAGCCTAGTGTGTGTGAGACCCTGTCTCAAAGGAGAACTAAATGAGTGAACAAGCAGCCCTGCCTATCCACTACCCTGTGGAAGAGCCTCTCCATTCAGGGTGATGGGGACTGTTGGTACCCTCTGGAAGAGCTTCTCCATTCAGGGTGGTGGGGACAGTTAAGGGGGCTCATTTAACCCTGGCTCCTCTTCTCACTGTTCCACTCCCCATCTTTGAAATGTGGGTAGTACCTCCTCAGCCGGCCTGTGCATGTTGGACATTTGTCTCTGTAACCATGGGAGCCAGCACAGGTCGGCATCTTACTCTGTGCCAGACACACCACAGCACACCTGTCCACTTTCTGCCCTGACTCCCTCTGCTGCGCACATACGTTTTCCTCATGTAAATGGAGGAAGTTGAGAGATGCTATAGCAGCCCCAAAGGCACAGAACTGATAATAATAAAAAAAAAAAAAAGCAGGGGGCTGGAGAGATGGCTCAGTGGTTAAGAGCACTGTCTGTTCTTCCAAAGGTCCTGAGTTCAATTCCCAGCAACCGCATGGTGGCTCACAACCATCTGTAATGGGGTCTAGTGTCCTCTTCTGGCCTGCAGGCATACATGCAGACAGAATACTGAGAATACTGTATACATAATAAATAAATAAATCTTTAAAATAAAAAGCACAGCAAGGTTGGGACTGGAGAGATGGCTCTTAAGACTGCTTGCTGCTCTTCCAGAGGATCTGAGTTTTGCTCCAAGTACTGCTTGTTCACAACCTGCCTACTAAACTCCAGCTTCAAGGGATCTATTGCCCTCTTCTGGCTTCTGTATCCACGTGCATGCATGTGTGTGTGTGTGTGTGCACGCACGTGGTTTTTTTTTACACTAAGTAAAAATAATGCTTTAAAATTTTAAAACATTTAAAGGTTCTGAGTCCAGATCTGTAGTCTGTCATGCTGAGTGCACCTGTGGATGACAAATGATTACTTGTATCTGTCCCCCCCCCAATTTTTTATGATACTCACTTATTTGTGTGTAGGGTGTCCATGCCTCAGTCCACGTGTGGAAACCAGGGATGGAACTCGAATCACCAGGTTTGGTAGCAAGGGTGTTCACCAACTGAGCCACCTCAACAGCCCTTTCTCTTTCTCTTATGAGTCAGGGTTTTGTGTTTCCTGGGCTCTCCTCAGATACACTGTAGCCTACTTAGACTTTGACCTCGGATTTCCCTGCTTCTACCTCCCAAGTACTGGGATTACAGGCGTGTGCCACCAGGTTATGAGGCTCTGGTGCATGCTTTGCCCTTCGTGCACACTGCCACCGGAGCACACTGCCACCTGAGCTGCATCTCACCTCCTTTTGTTGACATTTTCCATTTTCCCCACCAGAGTTCTGAGGCCAGCCAGATATTGGGGGGGGGGGTATGGTCTCTCTTTTGCTGCTTATAGTTTTACTACTTTTTCACTCTTGTCTCCCTAGGCAGGGGACAGTGCCTTTTCCTAGGGAGTGACAGTCTGACAGTCTTGGACATCACCTTCAAGGCAGCTGCTGTGGGCACCAGATAAATGTATCCATGGAGCCCTTGCAACAACCCATGAGGCAGAAGGTCCTCTGTCCGTTGTTTCCAGATGTTGCCACTAAAGCCTGGAGAGATTCTTTGACTGTCCCGGGGTTGCTCAGTATTATACCACAGAGTGAGACTCAAGCTTGAGTCTGGTAAACTAGATGTTCCTGTATTTGGTACAGGGCCCTGGTCCCAGTTTGCCTCTTTCCTGGTGTACCTAAATGGCAAATGCCAGCACCGTGGAAGGGACTAGTCACCATGGTGGTGTTTAAAGGTACGGGACGAGACAATTTATGGGTGGATTGGTTGATATTTTTGTTGGTCTTTGAAACAAGAGTCTTGCTATGTAGCCCAGGCTGGAACTGAACTCTAGGCAATTCTCCTGTCTTTGCTTCCCAAGTGTTAGAATTATAGGCAAGTACCATCGTGCTTCGCTTGGTTGTTCTTCAGTGGGAAGCCTTTGTTTAAACAGGTGACTGGCTTTGGGTAATGCAAAGAAAGCATGGGGTACAAGGCCTCCTGGGAGCCCTGGATCCTAGACAGGTTTTCACTCTGAGCATTTTGGTCTCTTCTGTGGAGCAGGTATAGCAGCCACCTCATATAGGACCAAGGAGACAAAGCAGGTGTGGGTAAGGTGTCCTTCGCCCCAGGATGCAGGTTCTAACGGCACCTCCCTCCCACCTCCCTCCCTCCCTCCAACCACCTCTCTCCCTCCCACCATGTTCCGTGTTTGTTACACCCACAGTCAGCATCACTCCCATTATGTGGAATTCTTTCTTTGGGGGACAGCCAAGGTCACCTAGAAGGGGAATTAGGTGGGTGACGACAGAGAAAGTGAGGTTCTGACTCTTTCTCAGTGGACCTGACCCTCCGAGGCAGTTCCCAAAAAGAAGCATCAAGAATGTGACCAAAGGCAGCATTGCTGGGGACAGAGATGTCCAAGGTGACCATTTTGAAGGGGACCGCACTCCCCAGGTATATAAATATCCCTGGTCACAATGGGTCTCCTGACTTCACACAGTCACAGCCTGATGCCCCAGACCAGCTGTCCCTGCTCCGTGTTGTAAACTCGGTGGGAGTTCATGTAAGTCTCCCAGGGAACTCGAGTCACTGTGGCAGCCACTGGTCAGGTTCCATCCCGTTCCACGCAGAGTCAGCGACGGCCGAGTAAGGTGTCTATAACTTTCTCATCTCAGCCGTCATGCCCGCTGGTTGCCCAGCAGAACCTGTGCTCCTTTAGCCCAGAGGACCAAATGAGTCAGAGCTTGCAAAACCTCACTGAAGGCGGAGGGAATGAGGCACAGCAGAGGCTGCAATAGGCCCATCCTCTGCCCTTGAGAATTAGCGTAGCAGTGGAACCCCTAGGTGGGCAACTCTTTCCCTTTTTCTTGTGTTACCCTATGCCAGCCTCATCCTTCTGGAAAACCTAGGAAAAAAATCGTTTGGAGAGGTAGAGTTTGGAATAAGAATGTAGCAAGCCTGGAGAAAACCTCAAATACCGGCCCACAGCAGCCTTGAGAACAGAGGGAGAATGTTGAAGCCGATGAATCTTCCAGAACTCACTTCAGCTGGGATGACCATTGTTCTAATTGTTCTAGTTTCATATGATGAAACACTGACCAGAAACAACTAGGGAAGAGAGGGTTTTATCTGGCTTTTCCTTTCAGGTCTGATCACGTCACTAAGGGAAGTCAGGGCAGGAACTCAAGGTAGGAACCTGGAAGAGAATTTTCTTATTACAACCCGAGACCACTCACCTACATATGGTACTCCCCACAGTGGACACAGTGGACTGTGACCTCTTGCATCATTTAATAATCAAGACAGTCTCCCTCCCCCCTAGACATTCCAGCGGGTCAGTCTGATCTAGGGGAGTCCTCACTGGATGCTTTACCCTGAAGCAGCTCTAGGCTATGTCAAGTTGGCAATTAAAGCTAAGTGAGTAAGTGTCTTCCGTGTTTGTACTTGTAAATGGCCTTCCCTTTTGTGAATTGTGGCTGTGTGGACACCCATCCCTCTTTAATGTTGTTACGGTGCCGTCCCTGGATTGGGGCCAAGTTGGTTGACAGTGGAGGGAGCAGGTTATGTCCCGTGAGACTGAAAGGTTTGGGGGGGCTTCCCTTGACCCAAGCCCAGCAACCCCAAGCTAGGTAGTCACAAGCCAGGTCTCAAGGCACAGTAGGGAGCCTGGGAACAGAAAGCAAAGATGTACGAACACGTACCAGTGTCTGGTGTCCTCAGAGGCCCAGCTCCTCTGGCTGGGCTCTGGCCTATCTGGTATCCTTCTCCCATTTGGAAACTGCCTTTCTGGGCTGGGGCTTCAGCTGACTGAACAAGGCCCACCAACACTAGGGAGGGCAGCCTGCTCTCATTTGACAATTTAAATTTTAATCTCTTCCACTAAAACTCTCAATTGTCTAGGACGATGCCTGAACAAAGTATTTTGGCACCCTCTGGACCAGCTGAATTGACATATAAAATAAAGATATCAGTAGTTAAATGTTTGGAAAACACTATATACTGTATACCACAACTCTGCCTTATGCCTTCCAGGCCCTGGTAGTATACTCAAGGTTTTGAAAAATTCTGCAGTAAAGAAATATGTTTGAGTTATTCACTCCAAACTACGTCTATATTTATTTGATCCTGGTGCGTTTTTGGGGAAGGAGCATGTTAAATTCCCATGAAACTGGGTCCAAGGCACAGTATACTGGGACCACTAGCTCTGAGAACGAGCGTGCGCACTAAGTGTTGCTCAGAGCCCCCTCTGTCTGTATATTTGGCCTTGGCCTCTGGCCTCTCCTCCATGCTTTCTGTTCTGCTGTGCCAACTCATGACCAAGCGCACTGTGTACCCGAAGCTTCCAGGTACCCTTGTGGCCAGAGGGAATCTAGAAAGGACCCCAAGAGAACTTCTCGGAGTTGTTTTTGGTTTTTGTAACCAAGTCTCACAGTGTAGTCCAGGCTGGCCTAGGACATTCAGCAGCTCCCCCAGCCTTCCACCTCCACCCCCAGCTGCTGGGATGGCAAGGATAAGCGCATACTGGCACTTCCCAGGTACTCTTCCCGGTGCCGAGTCTCAGCCTGGCACACACAATCTCTTTCATCTTCCCAGTCACCCTTTGCGGTTAGAACCAGAGTCCCATTTGACAGATGAACAGGCCCAGAGAGGCTGTGGGTCTTTGTAGCAAGTCAGTCTTTAGCTCCTGACCCATGTGAGTTCAGAGCAATGATTGGGCCCCATCTTCCCCTGGTCTTGCTGTGTAAGGGCAGCTTTGCCGAGCAAGGAGCCTCCCCAGCCATACTGTTTGGGGGGGGCGGGGGGCTCAGTTCATCTGAAAGCCCCTTGTTGACAGCAAGGACTTTTGGTAGCAGAAGGAAGGCAGGAGAGGAAGTCAGGGATGTGTGAGCCCAGGGCTGTTGGGGAGGAGAATCTGCGTGCTGGCCCAGTGTTCCCACATCCAGCAGGATTGCCAGAAGAACAATGCGGGCACAGAACGGTCCAAGTTGCCATCTGCCTTGCTGGTGAAAGATCTTGTTTAGTTCTGGTTTCATTAATGTGGGGGCCCAGGGCTCTTGAAGGCAGACCCCATGGTGTCAGGCAGGTGGACGTGGCAACAAGCAGGAAGACCCGCTAATTAGGAGCAGGTACTTTTGATCTTAGCGAAGTCTGGCTACTCTCTAGTGCCCCAATGCATTCTCTGCTTGTACGCTGAACACTCTGGTTTGCATGAGGACATTCCATCACGTGTGCATGGGAGCATGTGTGTGTATGAGCACGCATGCGCACATGAATGTGTGCAATTGTGTGTGCATGTAAACTTGTTACGTGTGTGTGGACCATGTATATGTGAGAATGTGAGCCGGTATGTGTGAGCATGTGCAATTGAGTTGTGTGTATACATGTATGACCCAGCATGAAGGCAGAAGAGAACCTGGGTTCCTGGAAGCCTTTAGGAGGACATAGCAACAGATGTGGACACTCGGGGGCGCTGTTCTCCAAAACAGGCTAAGTGAGGGAAATGTTAAGGAGAACTTAAATTGTTCAGCAGAGGGAGGGGAAAGGGAGTTTTCAGATTTGGTAGGGTCAGGTGCTCCAGGCTGGGTCAACCCTGGGGTAGGAGCAAGGGGTGTCTTATGTTGGTTTCCTCTGGAGGCAGTAATGGATTTTACCTTGAGCCTATGAGTCTGTGGACTGATCAAAAGAGGTCTGTGGGTCTGGAAAGATGGCTCGGAGGTTGAAAGCATGCACTGTCCTCACAGAGGACCAAGTTTGGTGTTCAACACCTATGCCTGTCTGTTGGCTCATAACTGCCTCTAACTCCAGTTCCAGGAGATCCCAACGCCTCCAGCCTCTGCAAGTGCCCAACTCACACATAAGTAAAAATGAAAATAAACAAATAAGTAAATGAAGAGGTACATGACCTCTATGAGAAGCATACTCATAAGACAGAGAGTCAGAAATCCCAGAGTGTCTGGAGGCCCATTATAGCCAGGATGTAAGCTACATACAGAATTTAGCCATCTTCCCTACCCAGGCACCTCTCTGGCTTCTTCATGTCACGATGGTCGTCCCGAACCTTTTTTTTTTTTTTTTTTAATGAACTTTAAAGACGGAGTCTCATAAGTCAGGCTGACCGTGAATTCACCAAGGAGCAATGGATGACCTTGAATTTCTGATCCTCCTTCCCCTACCCCCCCTAGTATGGAGCTACAGGTGTTCAATACCAGGGCCAGGTTTATTTATTATTTCAGTTTTACTAGAGTTGCGTACAGGAGCATGGGTTGGGGGTTATTTACAACAGCATGGCACCTTACTAATGGCTGCACCATTGAAGAAAATGTTGTGTCCCCCTATCAACTATTAACCTCACTGATGGAGGGTGGGGCCTTCTGAGCCCCTCCTCCCAGACTGTTTTTTGTTTGTTTGATTTTTATTTTGCTTAATTTTTGTTTTTTTTGTTTGTTTGTTTGTTTTTGTTTTGTTTTGAGACAGGTTTTGGATAATGACTTAGGCATCAATACTTCTTCTACCTGAGTGCCATTTGTAGGTTAAATTTTCTTAGGAAGAATCTCAGAGGCCAAAGGTTGTAGCACACATGTATAGTCCCAGCACCTTGAGAGGCTGAGGCAGCAGAATTGTTCTGAGTTTGGGACCAACTGGAGCTTCAGAGTGAGACCCTATCCCAAAAAAACAAAATAAAGAAAAAGAAAGGGAAAAGCAGATTTTACATTTTTTTCTTTTTGTCTTTAAAGGTTAAACATATTTGTTGCATTTTTCCTACATATCAGGGTCCCTAGAGAAATCCCTAGGCCAGAGGCACTGGGCCAGGATGGCAGAGCACACAAACTGCTCCCGCTTCTCCCTGGGGAGCGTAGGACCAGAAGTGGAGAAAACAGAACCCAAAGGGAAGATTGGCAGGAGAAGCCTCACGTGTCTGAGGGGCATCCAGGTGGCTGGGGAGCCTGGGGACCGGCAGCTGGACTGAGTTCCCTCTGTGCTCTGATGTTCAGCTCACTTAATTCATGGAAGGTCTTGAGCCTCGGCCCTGCTGCCTGCCTGCCCCCCAGTGCCTCTCCCAACCTCAGATAACTTCTTCTCTTTATTCAAAACACTTCTCAAGGGACACCTTGATAAAACTGCACCCTTCCTTCTCTGGCAGGAGAAGCAGTTTGGATTGGAGAGAAGTTAAGAGCAAACACTCACTGCTTTTGCAGAGAACCCAAGTTGAGTTCCCAGCACCTATCCTGGCAATACACAGCTGCCCGTAACTCCTGCTCCAGGAGGCCTGATGCCTCTGGTCTCTTCAGGAGCTTTTCCTCACATGTATGCCCACCTAGCTATGTGATACGTAGACAAGAACACTTCTACATCATGTTTTCAAATGCAGTGTTTAAGTTGAATGTGGTGACTCAGCCTGAACTTGGGAGGTCAAAGCAGGAGGATCACAAGTTCAAGACCAGCCTCCTCATCAAGTTTGAATTCACCCTGGGGTGCCTTCGTCTTTGTTTAAGGTGGGGGCGGGGGAGCCTGATGTAGTGACACAGACCTAAAATCGTAGTACACTTGGGAAACTGAGACAGAAGAATCAGGACTTCAAGGTCACCTTCATCTACAAAGCAAGTTTAAATGACTCAGGCCTATAGACCACTCAGATGGAAAGAAAAACAAACAACAAAAGAGAAGCCATTATGTTCTACAGACAGATGAGCAAGTTTGGAGAGCAAAGACATCCTGCACTGTTGGTCATCCCATGAACTTCCAGCCCCATAGACTGCTCAGGACAAAAGTTGGGTCCTGTGGGTCATTAGGGCCGTGGCACTGGTTCGTATTTGGTCTGAAACCCTTGCAGTTGACATGATTGGGGTCTGTGTTGTCCTGGAAGTGGGGCTTCTAGAAGGGCAGAGATTCTTCTTGATCTCCTGATAACCTTGTAAGCAGGCACCCGAAGCAATACAGCTCCTGAACGCTTCCTTAGCCTGGGTAGGCAACCCAGGACTCTGTCTGGCCTAGCCACAGCATGGGTGACTGTGGCTAGAGGACCATGGGCTCCTGGCTATCCGGTTCTCAGCCAGCTGCTAACAGCTTGTGGAGCTCAGGCCACGTCAATCACCGGCAAGGCCAGGGTCCATCTCCAATGATGTGGTATCAGACTGCAACTCATTACATCTCCAGAATGCCTGAGTTCCAGTTACCAGACAACTTTGAGGAGCCACCAGGGAGTGAGAAGGAGTTTGGTGTAACCTGTAGGGGAGAAGAGCTAGACCATTTCGGCTGAGCGGGTTGTTCCGGCACATTCCATCTCCTTAAACAGTTGTACGCATTCCCAGTTTTCAGCTACACAGCTTCAAGGCCAGAAAAATCAAATTCTTGTCTGAGGCCATAGAGGCACTGATAGCCATCAGGTATGAGCATGAGACCAAAAAGGATTCGGGGGGAAGAACATTCTGGTTACTGGGTCACTTCCTGGGTCTCTGGTGGGCATCAGTTAAGTGACCAGAGACAGGGTGGGGAGGAGACAGGTCTGGGTGAGGTGTAATGAGGAAGAGAAGGTGTAGCTGGTGTTCCTGCAGTGGGGACAGCAAGAGGAAGGGGCTGGCACCAGGCTTTTGCCTTAATCCATGGACGGGTTATCTCCGCAGACTTCGCTCAGGCAAGCTCAATACTATTAGTGTCTATCTGCAGAGGCCCTTCATAAAACTGATTAGAAAGTGGGCTTTTGCATGTGGGGTGGGGACCGTGGGCCTAATCGCATTTGAGCACTAGATGGTATCTAATTCCCTGTGTGGAGCAAGCGGACTGGGGGCCCGCCTGGAGCCAGGGTTCCCCTAATTTGGTTTGCGAATACATTAGCTAAGGAAGCTGAAGAAGCTCCTTATGGCAGTGGGTTTTTGGAGAGTCCCAAGGAAGAGGGAGACATGTGACTGTTGTCTTGAGGGGCCAGCTCTGCCGGACATGGCTCCAGGTGTGTCTCTGATGGTTGGCCCCATTCTGAAGAATGGAGCACTCAAATGAAGAGGCTTTTGATTATTGCTTCCATTTATTGAAACCCTTCGTACATTCTCCTCTTTGTCATTTTCCATCATAAAAAGGAAAAGCAGTGTTGGGCCCGGAGAGGTGTCTCACTTGCTGCCCTTCCAGAGGACCTGCGTCCAGCTCCCAGCTCCCACACAGCTCACAAACATCTGTAACTCCTGTCCCGGGGGACCCAATGCCCTCTTCTGGCCTCCAAAGGCTCTTGAATGCACATGGTGAACAGAGGTACATGAGAATGAAACACTCACACACATAACATTAAAATAAAACCTTTTGCTGGGTGATGGTAATGCACACTTTTAATCGCAGCACTTCGGAGGCAGAGGCAGACGATGACTGTGAGTTCGAGGCCAGCCTGGTCTACAAAGTGAATTCTAGGAGAGCCAGGGCTACACAGAAAAAAACCTGTCTCAAAAACACCAAAAAAAAAAAAAAAGAAAGAAAGAAAAAAAGAAAAGAAAAGAAAAGAAAAAGAAAAAAAGAATACAGGGCTAGGGGTGTGGTTCAGTTGGTAAGGTGCAGTCATAGTTGGCACAATGCCCTGGGCTCAGTATCCAGCATCCCCATAAAATGAGGCACAGTGGCATGCACCTGGAATTCAGTACTCAGGAGGTGAAGGTACTGGCAACTTTGCAAATCTCTCCAATAAGGGCTGGAGAGATTGCACAGCAGTCAAGAGTATTTGCTACTTATACTGGCCAGTTTTTGTCAGCTTGACACAAAGAGTCACCCAGAAAAGGGGATGCTCACTAGCCTCCATCAGATTGGCCTGGAGACTTGCCTGTGGGGGCAGCATCTTGCTCAGTGGTTGATATAGGAAGGTCCAGCCCACTACGGGCAGCGCCACCCCTAGGCAGATGGGTTGTATAAGAGAACAAGCAGCCTTAGTCTGCAATCTCTCTTCAGTTATTACCTCCAGGTTTCTGCCTTGAGCTCCCGCTCTGGTTTCCCTCCTGGGTTGTGACCTGGGAGCCAGAAGAGGAAATAAACCCATTCCTTCTCAAGTTGCTTTTAGCCACTATTTTATCAGAGCAACAGAGAAACCGAGTAGGACACTGCTCTTCCGAAGGACCCGAGTTTGATTCCCAGCATCCATATCGGGGATGTCACAATCACCAGTAACTCCAGATCCAAAGTATCTAATACTCTCTTCTGGCCTCTTCAGGCACTTTCATACATGTGCAAGCACACACACACACACACACACACACACACACACACGTGATAACTAAAAAAACAATCAACAGCAACAAAATATAAGAGAATCCTAAATTTCAGGCTGGCCTTGGCTACTTGAGTACATGAAACCTTGCTTCCAGTAAACAAATAAAACAAAACTGCAAACCAGCCCGGGGTGGAGTGGGTCTGCCAGCCCAACATTAGGAGACAAAGGCAGGCGGATCTTTGTGAGTTCCAGGCCAGCTGGGGCCGCATTCCTTTCCTATTCTGTGCTAGTTGCATCAGCTGAGCTGAAGAATAGAATTTCTCCCCCACCCCATTCAGTCTTTTGAGACAGGGTTTCTCTATGTAGCCTTGGCTGTCCTGGAACTTACTCTATAGAACTCCTAAAGATCCTCCTGCCTCAGCCTCCTGAATACTGGGGTTAAAGGCATATACCACTGTCTCCTGGCCCTAGAATTGTTTTTTTATGTTACTCTACTTTTGATAGCTTATGTTTAAAAAATAATAATGTTCACATGATAAAACAATATCATTTTAAATAAAATTAGCATGATGCCAAAGTGTAGGAGAGATTCAGTAAGTATGATTTATCACCCATGTTCTCTTTCCTAACCGGATTTAAATTAAGAGACTGGATGGTCATGATGCACACCTTAACTCCAGCACCCAGGAGGCAGAGGCACACAGATTTCTGTGAGTTTGAGGCCAGCCTGGTCTACACAGCAGTTCCAGGCCAACCAAGGCTCCACAGCAAGAATGTGTCTTGTGGGTAGTGGTGGCGGCACATGCTTTTAATCCCACCACTTGGGAGGCAGAGACAGGCAGATCTCTGTGAGTTCATGGCCAGCCTCGTCTACAGAGTGAGTTCCAGGACAGGCTCAAAAAGCTCAGAGAAACCCTGTCTTGAAAAAACAAAAAACAACAACACAAAAAGTGTCTCAAAATCAAACAAACCAATACATAAATAAATAGGAACTAATTTTCCTTTCCATTCTAAACCTGATTTTCCATAAAATGAACTGATTTTAGTTTCTTCTCAGCGCAATTATTGAGCACTTGCTGTTTACTTGGCATCAGGCCATATGGTGGGGCCACAAGGTGAACAATTCCTGAGTGTGCCTTACTCTGGAAGGTCTGAGGGTGCAGAGAGGAGCTGTTCAACTGCGAAGAACTGCAGTGGAAGGGCTGGGTTTGGGGGGCAGAGGAGGAGGGCAGTACAAAATGAACGTTGCTGGTTTGTGCTGTGCACCTCAGTTTTTCATTCTGAGAAGAGGAGCCCAGGCCTTTTCTTGTTCCTTGTATCTGGAAGATGAAGAACCTCTTGGCTGATACAATTTCTGTCTGTGGGGGCAGGCAGCACTGAGCCAGTGTCAGCCCAGTCCCGTCTGATCCCCTCCCCGCTCTCCCTTCTCTGTGAGCCTGCAGGCTCTGGCTTGCTTATAGATCAGCAGGAACGTAAGCTCCCACTGTGCTCCTGCCCCGCTGTCACCCACAGCCCCTGGCAACCCATCCTTGACCCAGAACCCATCCTCCCCCGGGGTGAAGACAGGTTTGTAGGGACCAGAGCAGCTCAGCCCCAGGCTGCACTGTGAGAGCCTGAATTACCTAACAGCTGCATCACAGAGCGATTATTAGCTTTACTTAAAGATGTTCCTTGTGCATGAGGATTAGCTCCAGGTTCCTTTAAATAGCTGGCTTTGCTGAAGCATTGGTGTGAGAGGAGGGGGGGCTGCAGAGCAGGAGATTGCCGTAGGCTTCTGGGAGCCTCTTTTTCCTCAGTAGGGAAGTCAGCTATCACCAGCTAGGCTAGACCTACTACCAAAGGATACCTTCTCCTTCAAGCCTGGCCTCACCTCCCCTCCAGGAAGCCTCCCCAACCGACCCACTTCTCAGGAGAGCAAGTCGATGCTTCTCTGTGAACATAACTTACTATGTGGGTGCACAACTTGGGTTCAAACTCAAAGCAATCCTCCTGCCTCTACTAAAGTGGTAGGATTACAATCATGAGCCACCATGCCTGACTGCCCTGAATATCTTTAGGTTCAGAATCTGTTGTATTTGACTCAATAAATATGTGGGACATCAAATTAAACAAAGGCATAGTTATCTACTGTTTGTAGGAGGGAAATGTGTTTCCTCATGGCGTAAGGGACACCCTGCACCCTAGAAAGCACAAGGCATGCTGGTTGCGAACCTGGTTTGGGCTCCCATAAGGTCTAGGGAACCTGGGCTCTGCTTTGGTAGGTGTAACCCCTACAAAAACCTATCCCTGAGTTTCCTACCTACCAAGCCAGCGCTGGCTCACTCTCAGTTCTGACCCCCTGGCGTTACTGCAAAGGCCCCTAAGGGTCACACGGCTATTACAATGGTGGTCACAGTGGCATCTGGATGTTTTCAGATGCAAGGCTGGATCCCCACCCCCACCCCCACACCACTCACTGAACTTCCTTGCTTCCCCGTCCACCCTACCTGGGCAGCGCAGCGCATACAGACTCTAACGAAACCTGATTGTCCCTCATTGCTTTCTGCTGCACTGCTTTTCATCCGTGCCTCCTCTTCCTGCTTTCCAGACTGAACTGAGCTGATTGATCAGAACATGCTCTTGGATGGGAGTTGTGGTGTAACCCCAGCCTCCTGTAACCCAGTCGTTCTCAACCTGTGGGTCGAAGGACCCTTTCACAGGGCTTGCATCTCAGATATCCCGTATACCAGTTATTTACATTAAGATGAATAACAGTAGCAAAATTACAGTTATAAAGTAGCAACAAAACAATTTTGTGGATAGGGGTCACCACAGCATGAGGACCTGTATTAAAGGGTCGCCACATTTGGAAGGTTGAGGACCACTGTGTCTGTCTGTCTGTCTGTCCCTCCAGTCACACCCAGGGTCCTGAGATACACTGTGGTGTGTATGGGCTGGGAACAAGGGGGCAGGCCCCCTTACCTTGAGACCGGTCCTCTGTCCTCTTAGGACCTGAGTTTGCCACTAATATACCGGAGTCACACTGTGTCTACCCTCACCTGGCTTGAGACTCACACCTTTGTCCCAGTCACGACCTACCCAGACCCTGGACTTGCCCAGGTCTGTGGAGTCCAAATGGGAAACAAGCAAGAGTCACGTCTTGTACAAGCCAGTTTGGAGGATGAAGGGAGAGGGCTCCTAAACTGCATGGGGGATTTGGGTCTAGCCCAAAACCACCCTAACCAAGAGCCAGAAGGGGTGGGACATGGTTGCACTCTGAGCACTGAGGCACACAGGAATACATAACTTTTTTTGTTTTTGTCTTAATCTGACACTCCTCCTCACCATATTAGGAATCAGACCCAGAGTCTTGACCATGCTAAGTGAGACAGGGCTATATCTGTAACCCTTGTTTTATTTTGATATAGGGTCACTCCGTTGTCCAGGCTGGCTTTTAACTCAGTGTGTAGCCCAGGCTGGCCTTCCATTTTCTGTCCTTCCTTCTACCCTCAGTCTCTTATGCCATGAAATCACAGGCCTATACTACCAGGTCTAGTTGTTTTGTTTTGCTTTTTCTTATTTATTCATTTACTTACTTAATTCGCTTCCTTCTTTCAATAAAGTCTCACCTCGCCCAAACTGGCCCTGAGCTCCTCTTGGGTCTGCCTCTCAAGTGCTGGCATTACAGGTGGGTGCCACCGCTTCTGGTCTTTATAATCTCTTTTAAAAGCATTTTACTGGGATAGGTTTTATATTACAGACCAGTTCTCAACATAGCACTGAACCCCTGCACACCCATCATGGAGTTTCTCTATGCCTTGCGTCACCAGGGTAAACATCAGACTTGTCACAGCTGAGATGACCCTTCACACCATCACTGTGAATGGCACAAACTCCTCGCCCTTTGCAAATTGCCTTGGTTTTCCTGCTGATGCCCTTCCTTCAAATCCCCGGCTGTGTTTAGTTGTCACATCTTGAGTGGCCCTGGGCTGTGACTTCTCTCAGCTTTTTTTTTTTTCTCTTTCAGCTTTTGTGATGCTAACAGTCCCGAGGCTTACGAGCCAGGCCCCTTGCCAACTCTCTTTTGGGGTTGAGATGTTGAAAGGCTGTGAACTAGCAAGGCTGAGTTCAGGCCTCAGGAATGCCGGAATTGGGGACTGGCTTCAAGTACCCCTCTGTCACTAAGCCACACAAATTAGGGAGCCTTCTCTGCCTCACTGGGGCTGAGCTGGGGTACGGTGTCTTCTGTGGGTGGGTCCCTGGGGCAATGATCTGCTCTGAAGGTGTTCTTGATCTCTTCTAGGAGCTGGGGTGAAGAAATGCAAAGGGCGGAGGGCATCTTTAAAGGAAGCTGACACTTGGCATGGCTTCTGAAATTAGCATTCTAATTCAGTACTCACAATACATATCCCACCCTGAGTAAGTGGGTTGTCCCTGCTTGAAATGAAAAAGCTGGGGTTTGGAAAAGGCCAAGAACTTTCTGGAGGTCACAGAGGGAGAAGGGGTTGTCTGGGGGTGGACTCTGATGTTCCTCTCTTCCCATGAGCAAAAGGTTCCTTGGTGTTTTGGGTCCGGAAGCCTGGCCTTTGGTTCCTAACGCATGGTTCCTGGCCCCAGCTCCTGAGTTGCAGGGTGTCTGCCATGGGAATTTGACTGGCCGGACACAAGGGATAGAAGACAATAAATATGGATTCCAGTCTCTGTCATACTGATCTCCAACCATTGTATCCAGCCAGGGTTTCTTTCTGTCATGTGGATTTTCACTACCTCGGGGTGATTTCACTTTTTAACCCTGATATTCTCTGTGAAATTATCATGATCCAATTAGCCAAAAAGCTCCTACCTGGCATAAGCCTCTGAGGTCAGCTCTAGATTCAGGGATCTAGCTCTCTTCCGGGGTGAAGTCTCACTTCCTGCTGCCTGCACTTTCAGCTCCCACTAGCAGATGGCCAAGGTTGCCTCCCTTTCCTAGAAAGGGATGTAGAATGGCCAGTTGTCCCCCCTCTCTCTCTCGAAGCTTCTGCCTCTCCCCACTTCTCCCCTTCGCCCCCCTCCCCTCTTCTCCCCTTTTTCCTTCCCCTCAATAACCCACCTAATAAATGTTCATCCAACTTTACTCTGCATGGTGTGCCTCTGTCTCTCTCTCTCTCTCTTTCTCTCTCTCTCTCTCTCTCTCTCTCTCTCTCTCTCTCTCTCTCTCGCCCACCTGCCACCACCACATGGAGATATGCTGCGTGGTCTCGTATGCAGTCCCTGCCTAAAATTGGCTGGTCCTGCTGCCCACTGCCGGGGATTTGCACCTTCCCGAGACCCACTGTCTGCCGCTGCCGGGACCCCGCAGCAAGCTGCCAGGGACTCACAGCCTGCTTGGGACTAGCTGTTTTTGGGACCCCGCAGCAAACCCATTACAGCCAGGGCAAGCAACTTGAGTAACAATGTCAAGACAGAGTTTTGGAATCAAAAGAAGCCAAGTCAGCATCCGGGCTGTTCCCACCAGGCTCGGAGGACAACGTGTGCTGTTTAGGATTTCTTCAAGCCTGAGGTATAAGGCTTAAAGATGATGGGGGCTAGGAGGTTACCATTCTAACCATATGAGGAGAGAGGGAAAGAGAGAGAAAGAGAAGGAGAGAGGGAGGGAGAAAGATGAGGGGAGAGAGATTAGGTCAATGCATTATGAAAATAATTAAATAGTCAAAACATGCCATCAAGTCAAAACCAAGTCATATGTGTTTAGGTTGGAGGCTCCTGGGGCCTGAGGCTTCCCACTCTTTTGTGGACCAGACAGGCCTGGAATTTGAGATTCTCCTGCCTTGGGTAGCCTAGGAACTGGAATTACACCACCACCAGGCCAGACTAGCCACTTGACACTGGAAGTTCCCACCCCACCCATGTTGAGCTCTCTTAACTTCAAGGCTTGCAGGCCACCCAGAATACTAAATTGGTACTAAGTGACATCTCTTCTGCCTGGATCTACCAGCAGACAGAGGTCTGTCTTCCTTACCTATCTCTTTCCGGCCTGACCTTCTGGAAGCTTCTCTAGAGCTGGCTCTGAGGCAAGTGCCAGGTAGACAGACAGCAGCGGCATTTGTTCAGACTTTCTGCTTTACATTTATTTGTTTTATGTATGTGAATATTTTGCCTGCATGTATTTTGTACACCACAAGTGTGCCTTGGGTCCCTGAAGTTTAGAAGGGGGCATTGGATGTGAATGTTACAGCCCTGAGGGGAAAGGTTTCCCCAAGGCAAGTGCTGCAGTTCTGAAGGGAAAGGTATTCTGGCAGTCAGGAGCCAAGGAATACCACAAAGTCACACCGCACAACAAACTTCACACAAAGAGATTTAGTGGGAAAGACTCAAAAGGGTAGCTGTCTCTGCTTGGGCTAGAAACTGCAAAGAACTGAGCAGAAGGCAGGGTTATATAGGGTTTCTTGGGGGCACAGTTTTCCATGGTGGAGATTTCCAGGATGGGAATTGATGGGATTTCAAGTCCTGAGCTAGGATCAAGCTAAGGGATGGGTGGGTTTTTGAGCTCAGGGATTGGTGGGTTTTCAAAACCCTGAGGTGAGCTTGGACTTTTTAGCCCTATATGGGGGTCCCTTGGAAGTGGAGTTAGGGATGTTTGTGTGACATCATGTGGGTGCTGGAAACTTAATCCAGGTCCTTTGCAAGAACAGTCAGGGATCTTAACCATGGAGAATCCCTCCGGCTCCCAGAGTCATTCTGGAGATGAAGAACTAGGATACATAGAGCACTGTGCAGGTTGGAGGTGCCGACAGAGGAAGCTTGGCACTCTCCTCCAGTCCTTTTTCTTCTTCTGAGAGTTTCTGTTCTCTCCCCCCACCCCATGGCCTTACCACCGCCCAATGCCATCAAGTTGTTTCTTGGAACCCAGTTTCCTGGTGCAGCAGTTAAGGCTCGGTGGAGTGTGATGGTATCTGATGTCTCTCTGCACAGCTGGGAGCTGAGGCTGGGTTCCTCCCTGAAGCTCAGAGGTCCCATCCTTGCTGGCATGGCCGGCACGCCCCTTCCTCGCTATCATGCTGCCTCCCCAAGAAACAGAGCCACAGTCTCCTCTGTTAGCACAGAGGATAACTCTGCCTCCCCAGCTCTGGGGCAGGAGCAGCCTGGTAGGATGAAGGCTGCGGTCCCGAGCAGTAATTGAATTGCAGAATCCCATTTTGATGGAGCCAGCCAGCTGCTAATTTATCAGATCAATAGTCAACCGTGGGGTCAGTCAGTGGTGAGTGACAGTATGGCCAAGGGCAACCTTGGCTCCAGCCCATCTCACAGCAGCATAGATTAGGGAGGCCAAAAAACGGCCTACCTCCATTTCCTGAACGATGAAGAGAAAGAGGGAGGGTTGTAGGAGGGGGGGGGGGAATCAGAAGGGTCAAGGAATGTAGCTTGGTCTTCTTGTGTAACAGTGGGAAAAGGGGGCTGTCTTTGACTCTTTTGCTGACTTTTCGGACCCTATTCCTTATACTTGCTTTGCCCAGCCTCAATACAAGGGGAGGTGCTTAGTCTTACTGCAACTTGATCTGTCATGTTTTGTTGATATCCATGGGAGGCCTGCCCTTTTCTGAACAGAAACTGAGGAGGAGTGGGTGGAAGGAGGGGGTAAAGGGAAAGGACTGGGAGCAGAGGTGGAAGGGGAAATTGTGATGGGGATGTAAAATAAAATAAAAAACAAAACAAAACAAAAAACCCACCATGATCCAAAGCAACTCAAGGCAAGAATCTAGAAGGATGAATAGGAATTGGTGCAAAGGCCATGGAGGAGTGTTGCGTGCTGCCTTGCTCCTTGTGGCTTGCTCAGTTTGCTTTCCTATACATCCCAGGACCCCCAGCCCCGAGGTGGCACTATCCACAGTTGGCTGGACCCTTCCACATCAATCAGCCAATTTTAAAAATGCACCAGAGGCTTGCAGAGGCCAGTTTTCTCAACTGACGTTCTCTCTTCCCAGATGGCTCCTGTTTGTCTCAAGTTGACACAAAACCAGCCAGCACAGTCTGAGAGTGAGTGTTCTGGGAGCTGGTAGAAAGCAAGAGAAGCCAAATGGAATTCCTGGTATTATGGAGGTTCAATGCAGTTAAGGTACTGACAGGATAGGGCGGGTGCCTGGAGTGGTGGTGGTAAAACCAGACAATGGCAAAGCCAGACAATAGCGTACTGCAGGCCCTTGACCCCAACAAAGATGAGGGAGGTTGTTGTTGTGCAGAGGTCTCCTCTGAGAAAAAAAAACATTCCATCCTGCAGGAGAGCTCCTTAAGCAGAGAAGTAAACAACTAAAAAATAGCTCCAGGAACTCCCTGAAACTGACCAGATTCATTAGGCCCCTCCCTGCCAGAGTAAACAAGAAAAATTGAAAGTCGGCTTAAGGGAAAGCAAAAGCTAAACTACAAGGAAGATTTCCAGACAGGCTGAGATGCCAAGAGAACCCTCTGAGGAAAAAGGCTGTAAAAAGGACTCCAAGACCAGCCGAGCTTCCTGGAAGAGGTTTAGACCAACAGCCGCCTGGAAAGGATGCTCTCCGCCCTGCTGAGCTGCCTGCAGGCTGTGCAGTGTGCTCCAGGCTCCCAGCTTTTGTGAGCTGTCACCGGTGCTGGGGTGGGCCTTGGTGGTGCAGCTGTCTGTAAGTCACTCCTGTGCCTGTGAGTAACCCTGATAACATTCATTGGTTACCAAGTTGGAATTAAAGGGTACACGCTCACTGGGCTGCTGGGGATCCCTGTCTGGGGTCAGAAGACCCGTGTCGTGTCTTCCCCAGGAAAGGTTCTGTCTCACAACAGTAGTTCAGTAGTCGAGATGGTGCAACCTGGGAGGAACGTGGGCAGGAAACAGCAGAGAAGGTGAACTGATCTTGGAAAGCTCCAGGTGAGATGAAATCCCTGCTTTCTGAGTGTGGGATAGTACCCTTAGCACGGTAACTTACCACAGTGTTTTCTTTCTATGTGACCCTTGCCAAGACGGTGACTCTTTCCCTTCTGGACCTCAGTGTCCTCATCTGAAAAATGGGCAAACGAGATAGGCACAGTGGTGCATGCTTATAATCCCAGAGTACTGTTACTAGAGGATTGCTATGAGTTCTAGGCCAGCCTGGTCCACAAAGTGAGTTCTAGGCCAGACTGGGGCAGGGGGACAGGGCAGAACAGGGGAATGATAGGGGCCACCTCAGCAAGTTTTAGTGAATTAGGGACCTCGTACATACTTGCCCCATGCATGGGGATAGAGCAAACCCTCTGTGACGTTGTCGGTGACACTGCCAGTTGACTGTAAAGCCTGGTCCCCATCCGTCTCACTGAATGACGATAGCTCTGTCATCTGCCAAGAGAACACAAAGCTGGAAAATGGATCGAGAATAGGAAAAGGATGCTGAGTGCCATAAATAGCCTGTGTCACCTGTGCTGTGCCTAAGGCCACATAGAAAGGGCCACTTCGATGACCGGAGAGCGGGTAGAAGTGTCCTCTTTCTGGGCTTGCACACATGTCCGTCGTTGGGAATATGCATAAGCTGGTAGCAACACTCAGGGAGGATTGGGTTTGTGATGGGGTGCAGCTGGGGTGAGGGGAGTAGAGGTCGGCGGTGGGTACCAAGCACCTTACGTGCTGATGCTCCCTGGGCTGCACAAAGAAGCACGGTGCCCAGGATGTGTGTCTTTCATTGCTACTTGGCTCATCACTGGTCCGAGCTAACCAGGAGACCTCTCCCATCTTCCCTCTTTCTCAGTCACAGGCCTCGGCCTGCTCCTCCTCCAGCAGAGCTTTCCCTGAGAAGTCTCCCCTCAGGGTACAGGCATCCCACTGCCTTGTAGTCTTCAGGGTCCTCATCACTGACTGGGTTTGCGCCAAGCGGTGCCTTACTCCTGGTATTAGTTAGGGGGCAGCATTGGCTCTTCCTTCCTACAGTCACAATGCCATGGTGGCTAACCCCACAAAAAGTTGGTCTTATCCCTCTACCACTGTAGGTGGGTGGAGAAGGTGTGCTGCCTAGAGTTAATACAATATGGCACTGTCTGTCTTTGAGGGCAGGGGCCTGTCTGCTTTGTTGACTAGGGGAACAATAGATCGTACGTAGATACTCAAAGAACAGCAAGAGAATGAGCGTGTGAGGACATGATGGAGATGGTGCTAGAGTCATGCCTTCAAGTGCCTGAAGTCCTCTGTGTGGACGCAGGCTTCAGGGAAGCAGCCATGCTTAATGGCTTGAACAGAGATGCCGCTGGCTGCTGCACCAGCACAGCCTCCCAGAATCCTTTGCCTCTGACCCTCGCTCTTGGTTGCTGCTAGCTTCAATATTCTCCTTTTCCACTGCACACTGGAGAGGTGCATGACCTTGTTCAACCCTGGAGCTCTGCAGCTTGCAGTTCCTGGCCCAGGAGAGGCATCTCCAACCCCAGAAATCTTCTGGGAGAGACTTGGTGGCCTGTCTTGGATCGGGTGCCGCTCTTGTCTGAGAGAGAGGAAGAAGTATATGTTGGAATTGGATGTCAGTTCCCAGGAGAAGCGCCTGCATGAGGGTACCTTTTGCTAGCAGGAATTTCTCAGTGCAAATAGTGTGTGAGTGTATGGTTGAATGGGCAGATGGACATATGCGTGGGTGGGAGGTAAGTAGAGGCCGTTCCCTTATTGCCAAACAAGGGTGATAAAATCATTACTCATAAGCTGGGTGATGGTGGCACACGCCTTTAATCCCAGCACTCGGGAGGCAGAGGCAGGCGGATCTCTGGGAGTTCGAGACCAGCCTGGTCTACAGAGCTAGTTCCAGGACAGGCTCCAAAGCCACAGAGAAACCCTGTCTCAAAAAAAAAAAAAAAAAAAAAAAAAAAAAAAAAAAAAAAAAAAAATCATTACTCATACAGATGAGTATTTACTATGTACCAGGGACTTTTGTGTATCAAGGTGCTCACTCTCAAGACTGCCCTGTGAGAAGAGCATTCCCATTCAAATCTCCGTGTCACAGATGGGGAAGCTGAGGCATCTAGAGGTTAAATAACCCCGATCATGAGTGGCAGAACTGGGGTTCAAATTCAGACTGTCCAGCTGTGAGTTCGGTGCCAAGACCATGCCCATGGCTCATGTGAGAACAAGGTGCCATCTGGAGACACCAGAGTGTGTTCAGCACCAGTCTGTGGGGTGTTTATGCCATATCACTGACTGATACAGGGGGAAAATATAAACAGGCTTGGGACCTGTCATGACATTCACAAATGTCAAATGTCATGCTGCCTTTAGTAGGACATGAGAGATGGGTGTTGACAGAGGTTTCTGTCCTGCCCCGGGGCCTGTTCAGTCCCAAAGAAACATACAGAGGTCTATATTAATTATAAACTGGCTGGCCTATTAGCTCAGGCTTCTTATTAATTAATTCTTACATCTTAAATTAGTCCATCATTCTTATCTATGCTAGTCACGTGGCCTGGTACCTTTTATCAGTGAGGCATTTTCATCTTGCTTCCTCTGGGTCTGGATTCCTCTGTGTCTGGGTAACGATTGCAGACTGAACCTTTCCTCTTTCCAGAATTCTCTGGTTCTCATTGCCCTGCCTCTACTTCCTGCCTGGTTACTGGCCAGTCAGCCTTTTATTAAAACAATACAAGACCATTGTCCCACAGTAGATGGGGTAGAAACAGATTGTGAGGTTTTAAATTTCTTTCATTATGTGTGTGTGTGCACAAGTGTGTGTATGCGTGTGTGTGTGTGTGTGTGCGTGTATGTGTGCCTGTGAGTGTATGTAGCTTGCTCCTTCCGCCCCACGTGGGTCCCAGGCATAGCACTCAGCCATCAGGTTTGCAAGAAGCTCTTTGCCCACTGAACCATCTTGCTGGCCCTTTCAAGTCTTTTCCTTCATTTATTTTTATGTGTTTGAGTGTTTTGCCTGTATGTGTGTCTGTGCACCAAATGTGTGCCTGGTACCCCCAGAGGTCAAAGAGGTCATCGGGATCCCTGTGGACCTAGAGTCACAGATCATGTGAGCTGGCATGTGGGTGTTGAGAATCAAATCCTGGTCCTCTGGGAGAGTAGCCAGAGCTCTTAATCTCTAAGCCATCTTTCTACCCCTGTTAATTTTTTTTTTCTTGATCTTGTTTTGAGCCAAGGTCTATGTAGTACAAGCTGTTCTGAGGCCATCCCCCTGCCTCAGTCTCCCAAGTCATAGGGTTATGGGCTTGTGCCACCATGCCCAGTTATTCAGACAGTTTCCCTGCCCCTTTGTTGGAGTGTGGGGAACCCAGAGCTGGCCGAGTGGACTGGAATGAGAGCCACTAGTATTGATGACCCCGGAATGAGAACACTTCTCTGAGGAAGTTCCAGGTCAGGGCTGAAGCTTCACAAAAGCTCGTAGTGGCCATCTGGGGGCCAGACTGGGACTTCCGGCTGTCCTGAGGTGGCCACTCTTCATCTGGCGGTGGCTTCCAGCTTCAGCACAGCCCCTCTCTCTTCTGATGTATGAAGTCTGAAAACTGATGGATAAAAAGCCCCAATTGAAAGACACTAATTACCTATCATTATTTTCCATGCCGTAATTTGCGTGCAATGAGATTTCCATCAGTTGTCTGGGATCAGCCTGGTTTTGACTAATCTTCCAGGCGACACGGTGCTTAATGGCAGATTTCTGCCTGAGCTGTGGAGCGTGGAGAAGGAGGAAGGCTGTCGCTGAGGCTGTTACACTGTTGAGCACTCGTTTTTCCTGTGTTCCAGCAAAGATATTCCCAAGAGAGGCAACTAAAAACAAAACGCAGACATCGCAGAGGAAAGTGCCTGAAGAGCAGTGTGACCTGGGTTGGTGGCAGGTGGGTGGCTTTCTCCATAAGCTTGATCTTCCAGGCAGGTTCCCTCCAGCTCAGAATCTAAACTCTGTACTTCTTGGGTGCCCTCCACAAACCAGCCTGTTTCCCAGGCTATGGTTCCCTAACCTAAAAGTCACCAAGTGAGGCAGAAAGCCTGCTGAGAATTTGAGAGTCAGTGACTTCAGCTGGGCAGGTGTGTCTGGTTGTGAGAGTTGAAAGATACAAGTGTGTAAGGTGTCGGCCCCACAGGAATGATTTTAAAAAATATTTCCTATTAAAACGAGCAATTCAGACTGCTAGGGGAAGGGTTTCAATTAATGAAACTTCTGAGTTTAAGAAAAAAGTATCTATAATTAATGGTCCTCAGTGCACAGAACCTGATTTATCGTAATCCTAACACGTCTCATCACTGGCCCACCCCTCTCCTCCTCTGCCCTTGCTCTAATGTAGTAAGCACCTAGAAGGCTGAGAGTTTGGTAGTCATTTATGGCTAACATCTAGCCTCAGGCCTTCCCCTGTCCTGTGCACAGCTGAGTTGTGCTTATTTATCAACCCCTTCCCCTCCTAGTATTTGGCAAATTTCTTGCATTTTATCCTCAGTTTTGGATGAGGCTGGTGTTTGTCAGTTAACCCCAGGTCAGCTAGCTGCTGGATTTCTTCATAAGCTGTCCATGGAAATTATCACAATAGCAGCACCCACTAAGACACCATCACCTAGACAACCTTGGGAAGCAGATGCTGTGGTTGAGCCTATTCCACGGGTGAACACCAGAGAAGGCATGACCTGGCTACCCAGAACCGACCACATTGTGAGGCATAACCGACATGTTCCACACAGATGTTTGTCCCTGCCCTCAGGTGCGTGGCCTGAGGAGAAAGCCAGGTGGCTCTAGCTAGAGCAACCGTTTGTTGTGACCCAGATTCTTTTCAGAGGTGAGAAGACCCCCACCCCACAGCAGAAAGTAGGTGAGTCCGTTCTACACCCCCCCTCCCCGCCCGTCCACCTGCTGGCAGGCCACCTCAAGAGGACCTGTACCTGGGATTCCCGCCGAACTCTGGGAACTCTTTTCCTTTAGAGTTTGGGGGCAAAACTGGGTTTCATTCAGAACTTACGAGGTTCTCCCCGTCTCTCTGTGTTTGGAGAATCTTCAGCGCTGTGGAGTGATACCCAGCTGGAGCAGGAAGGGCTGTGTGGAAGCAAGACGGAGGCCACATTTAATCAGACGGTGGTGACATTGAGGCCAAGGTGGCTTGCCGAGCTCCGGTTACCAGACGGATCAAAGAGAGAGGATGCCTCAAGGGGCTTCTGCCACCAGTGATTGCTCTTGCAAAGGCCCTGAGATGGGATGTCTGCTCCCTTCCCACAGTCAATAATCATTGTCATTGATCCAGACCGCCCCAGATGATGGCTAGCCTGCGCCCCCTCCCAGAGCTTTGTGGGGTGCCTCCTACTCTCTCACCCTGAGACGGTTTCTTTCCTGCTCTCCACTTGGTAACCTATCCATGATCACCTCTAAAATTTTTTCATTTTAAATTTTTCTTTTTTTTTATTTTATTTTTTTGAGAAAGGGTTTCACTGTGTAGCTTTTGCTGGCCTGGTACTGGCCTGTAGTCTAGGCTGGCCTTTAACATCTCACCTGTCCCACCTCCCAAGGGCTAGGATTAAAGGTATATACCACCATTTTGTGGCAGAGATGCTCATAGCCCTGGCTGGCCTCCAACTCAACTGTGTACCTGAGGCTAGCCTTGAACTTTGAACTCTCCTGTCTCCATCACCTGAACACTGGAATGTGTAGCGTGGGGGTGTGGTGTGTGGAACTGGAGATTCTCCCAGCTCAGTTTCCTAAGTAGCTGGGATTGCAGGCATATGCTGTGTTGCCCGGATCACCCTCCAAACAAAACCACCATCAGCAGCTGACATAAAGCGGAGAGCTCTACTCTGAAAATCTGAGGTCCAGAATTTGTTCCAAAATCTGAACTTTTTTGTTGATGTTGTTCATTGCTGGGATGAAAGATGGAACCCAAGGTATGCTTTTCCCCAGTACTGCACAAACATCCCTAATAACTTAAGACTTGTATTCATTTGTAGTGTCAAGGTAGTTTTCTAAAAGTTCTGGGTTTAGGGGCTGGTCCTGGGTTTGATCCCCAGCACTGAAAAGAAAAATGTATAAAATTACCTTTTGGTTCTGTACACATTGCATGTTTAGAGTTGGGTCCATCTCCATGATCTTACTACGTGTATGCAAATATTCCAAAATCTGAAAAAAATTCTCCTATCCAAAATATTTCGATTCTGAGGCATTGCGGTTGACAACCATGCAATCTGTAGTTTACAGTATGTTGGGGAGCAGAACGGAGAGAGCGAGCAGTGGTGACGATAGATCGGCAGGCGGGAATGAATTGCTGGGGCAAACTAGAAAGTACGGGTGGTTGATTTTAAATACGTGGCATTCCATCCACTCTCAATGATTTGCTTCTCGTCAAAGACACTAATGTGACCAGCAACCGTCGAAAGTGTATCCCTTCCCCATACCCACATCCCTAAGTCCAGGGGAGACTGCCCTGTACCTGGTGCTAACTGCCCAGTACCTGGTACTGACTGCCCTGTACCTGGTGCTAACTGCCCTGTACCTGGTGCTGACTGCCCTGAACCTGGTGCTGACTGCCTTGTACCTGGGACCCTTCTGTCTGTGCCTTTTCAGTGCTGGGATTTCAAGCATGCTACCCTATCTGACTTTTTACGTGAGTTCTGGGGATCTGAACCTGGGTCTTCACACTTGCGTGGCAAGCAATTTACCAATTGAGCCACATCCCCAGGCTCCTTCCTTCGCTCCTTCCTGCCATCCCTCTGCCCTTCCATCTGTTCATCCCTCCCCCTTCTCTCTCCCCCTCTCGCTCCCCCTCTCTCCTGTCTTTCTTTAAGGTCTCACCATGTAGTCTAGGCCGACCTTGAGCTTGCTCAGTCCTCCTGCCTCTGCCTCCCACTTGCTGGGTTTATAGGTATGCACTGCCTCACTTGGTGCTGTCTTCTTGGACGCCTTCCTCTCTGTCCTTCCTTTACATTTTGCTCTGAATAAGTGCCTGAAGTCAGGGGCAGACAGGGACTGTGGCCAAGTGTTCCAAAGAGTCTGGCATCATCAATAACTTCCTTTGCCCTGCCAGGGACGTGAAACAGGGTTGATGAGAATGGACATCCCCTCCTTGCCTCAGAGTTCTCCATTCTTTTTGTTCTGGGTTGGAGACAGTTTCATTGTGAAGCCCTGCCAGAGTTTTCCCGCTCTTAACTCTAGGGGTCAAGAGATGACAATAAGGAATTCGGGTTAGGGACAGTAAGACACCATCTGTATTTTGGAGGACTGTAAAGACAAAGTTTCTATATTTCTATATGGAGTGGGTTTCCTCGGGCCTGGGATCAGGGCAACGGGGGTCTGACATAGGAACCAGATCTGCATACACTGCTAGCTGGACTCCTGGCTCCTCCCTCTGCTCTAGTAAACTGAATGAACGTGGAGCCCCTGCTGTCTATTCTGGAACGCCGGGAAAACAGTCTCCAGCAGATAGGTTACGATGATCAAGTACAACGGTTCAGAAGAAGATCCCCAGCCGGCTGTGATGGTTCACGCCTGTAATCTCAGTCCCCAAAGGCTGGGAGGTAGGACTGGCATCAGTCCAAGGCTAGCTTGAGCTGAATGGTGAGAAGCAAGTCACCCACGGTTGCCTAGTAAGAGCCAGCTCAAGAGTCAAGCCAACAGACAAAGCAAAGGTCTAGAGGACAACTGGAGCTTGGTGAATGGTAGCTGGGGTCAACAGGCCTTGGAGTGGAGGAGCAGGCGGATGGGGCCTGAGAGTGGAAAAGAAAATGAAACAGAGCAAGGCATCTCAGGGATGTTTATGCCCTAAGAAGACCAGAAACAGGGGTGTCCCCTAAGCTAGTGCTGGTCTGGGGGCCTGGTGTCCCCTAAGGTAGTTCCAGTCTGGGGACCCGGGATTCTTTCATGAGGGCGTCTGACCTGGCTCCTGGGTGCTTGTCCCTCTTCCTGTCAGCCAGCCAGCAGCTGGTGTGAAGTAGGGACCCACACATGCAGCCTGTCCACGGGAAGGCATCCTGGTGGGGCTCGAATCGCCACAGAAGTGAGAATGCTAACTTAGATGTGGTGATGGGTAAACATGTTATAATCCTATAATCTCAGCACTTGGGAGGCTGAGGCAGGAGAACGGCATGCTAGAGTCCAGCCTGGAGAGATGGCTCAGAGGTTAAGAGCACTAACTGTTCTGCCTTTGGATTTCAGGTCCATCCCCAGAATCCGTGTCAGGTTGCTCACTACTGCCTGTTAGCTCCAGCTCCAGGGGATCACATGCTCCTGCCCTTTGAGGGTACCTGTGCTCATGTGTGAACGAGCACATGCACACACACACACAAACATACACACATACGCACACACACAATTAATAATAATAAAATAGCCAGGTAGTGTAGTACACGCTTGTAATGCCAGCGTTCAGGAAGCAGTGGCAAGAGGAGTTTGAGGTCAGCCTGGTCTACATAATGAGTTCCAAGATGAACAAGACTACGTAGACCTTGTCTCATTGCAAAAGAAATAAAGAAGTGGAACGAAGAGCAAGGGAGAGGTAGGGAGAGAAGAGGAGGGAGAGCTAGAGGGGAGATTAAGAAATAACGTCATTACACCAAATGCCCCTCAGTTGGGATTCAGATACTGAATTACTGGCTGCTTCCTGCACTGACTCTGTCTGAGACCAGGGTCCAGTTTCTTAGCCCTGGGGGGTCCCAGACACTGAAGGATGCCTTGGGGCCTTCTGAATCAAGACACTGGACTGGAGAAAGCTGGGATTTGGGCTTGGGAGCACAACTAGACACTTCCAGTATCTTTCAGGCTAGTCTGAGCATCAAGATGTGGTGGGGGGCGAGGGGCAATGGAAAATTGTGGCCTATACCCTCCCAGGAGAAGCTGCAGCCTCCCTCTGCCTCCCTCCGGGTAAATGCTGTTTGTGCCTTTAGAGACAGAGGGAGGCCTGTCTTACATGCTCAAGAGAAGCGGCTTTTGGCCCTGCTGGTGTCAAAGGTCCCTTGGGAAGTCTTCAGTGCTCTTAGAGCCTGTGGAAGACTGAATAGAATCAGGAAGTTAGGGAATCCCAGGGCTTCCTGTAGGACTTAAAAGCTAGAGAGGATCAGAAGTTGTCACCCCTGACGAGGCGTGGAAGGGCACGTGGGGAGCACTCCCGCAGTGTTCTTGACCTTGCTCTCGGTCCGACCCCCACCTCCAGATGGTACCCTGCTGCTTCCTTAGGCTTACCTTGCTGGTGTTGGGTGGCTGTGCCAAAGATGACAAGGTACCCGCCAGAGATGTAGAAACGGTCTGGAGTCGACTGTCTGCTTACCAAGGGAGAATGCGGATGCCGTAGGAGAGGATCTCCATGTTAAAGGAATGTTCTATTTGGAACACAGGGGACCCAGGGGCCCAGTCTGTACAAACTCCTTTCTAGAAAGCTAGAGAACAAGAGCCTGTAGCAGCTGTTCGTCAACCTCTGGGTCGCGACCGGGGAAAACACATTTCTGATGGTGTTAGGAACCGGGACACCACTCAGTAACAAAATTACAGTTATGGTATAGCAATAAAATAATTTTATGGTCGGGGGGATACTACACCATGAGGAAATGCATCAAAGGGTTGCAGCATTAGGAAGGCTGAGGACCGCTGCAAGGCTCTCTCATTCAGGACCTGCAGCTACCTCCCTCCCTCCCTCCCTCCCTCCCTCCCTCCCTCCCT